>NC_137774.1:5889958-6276204 GCF_963455305.1 Plecotus auritus
CAATGGAGTGCAGGGCGACCAGCTGTCCCAGCTTGCTTGCGCCTTGTAGGATTTTTGCACCGGAAACCCAAGGTTTCAGGTAGCTTTCAATTCAGCTTAGGTTGTCTCTCCATGGATATTCTCAGCCCTAAGGCTCTTGGGTCCCACATTTTCAACTTTCTACCTTCCTTCACAATCATGATAGCCAACGTATATTGAACACTTTCTTTGTCACACATGGTCTTTAAGAACTTGTAGACTTTTACATATATTAACTCAGTAAACCTAACAACAACTCATGAAATAACAACTGTTGCCTCCCCCCCCAACCCCCACCATTTTACAGGCGAGGACACGTGAACACAGTGATGGAGAAACTAGCTCAGGGTTTAAGAGAATTAGTCAGGGAAGCTGTGAAACACAGCTGACCTTCTTCAGTCTTTCTTTCCTCTCCTGTAAAATGGGTTAATAGTAACTGCTCACCTGACTCGTAAGGCTGCTGAAAGAACCCAGTGATCTGGAATATGTGAAAACACCGTTATCAGCTCCAAGGATTAGGCAAATGTGCCCTCATTAAGCTTTCGTCACAGTTTTATTTGCTCACCTTACTGCACGGTCTGAAGCTGCAAACATTTTGAGAGATAACAGGACGGGGCCGACTAAGTAGGGTCCCCTCTGCAATCAGGGACACAAAGCCTCATTTACTTGGACTCATCCCTTTGCGGATGAAACTTAGAGCAAAGAGTTGTCCCGAACTTCTCAGGCCGGGGATCCCCTGCCTTTCACCCCTTTCAAATAGCACTTGTTGCTATGAGACAGCAAACACCAACGAGGTCCCTGGCCTACTGTTGTGCAGCACAAAAGTGGACTGTGCAGCTTTGAAGATGGGAAACAGATGATAAAGGTTAGGCAAGGGTTGAGTTACCATTATGCAGCCTCTAACTGCAAACTAATTAGAATTCAGGCCTGTTTCTGAGAAGCCAACCGAACACTGATGTCCCCAGGACTCAAATTAAAGGGAGCAGAGCATTGGAGCTGGGGTTGGCTTTGGATTAGAAAGCTCAGCAGAGCCAGGGTGTGCACACTGCAGGTTATTCGCTGTTTCCCAGTTGAGCACGCACTGCGCAACGCTCGCTCTGATTAATGGAGGCTGTGTATGCACACTGACATCTCGTCAGAGCTCCAGAGTGCCGGGAATCTCACAGGTGTGGCTAGTTTATTTTCAGGTGTGGACAGGATGGTCATTAAAAACAGAGCCAGATCTGGTCTCCTACCTAAACTCAACACCTCTGCGGCCCCGCCCCTGGCAGCGTTTCCATGCCTGCACGTCCTGCCTTTCCCTTGTTGGGCATGCAAACCTTTCACTCGTCGGAGGCCCTGAGTGCTGTGGAAGCCTCGGATGTGTCAGTATCAGTCAGCTAATGGAAGCCATGTGTTTGCAGGATGGAAAAAACCCAACCCTGGCATCTGAAGGAGCCAGACATGTCTTGCCATAAATGGGAGCAAACTTTTTTTTTTTTTTAGTCCTTTTCTCTTAGTACCTTGTTGGCCACCTTGCTGATTAACTATTGATAATGCTATTCTGGGTGACCTCACTCCTAAACACCAAGGGCCCTCCTTCCACCAAGGGCAAGGGAAGCAGCTAAGGTTTACTGAATGCATACTAGGTCCTATGCAATTTATTAATTATACAGGGTGGGGCAAAAGTAGGTTGACAGTTGTTCGTAGGGAAAATAACACAATAATAAATAAGAGTACAAGAATAAACTCTTATGTTTCATGTACTCTACTCAGAACTCTACTTTTGCCCCACCCTGTATTAATTCATAATTATATTAATTAAGGATGATCACAATGATTACATCAACTGCTATGTATTTAGTGCAGTTACCTGCGAGGAGCTTATGGGGATGATCTGTTTCATCCTGACCCCAGACAGAAAGGTGGGCACGCTCATCCCCATTTTATGGAAGGGGTGCACCTCCTCAGAAAGGTCAGGCAACATGCCTGCTGGTGGAGAGTACTGGGGGTGGGGGGGGCATCACTGCCATTTGTATACTTCCCTTCCACGGCAATGAGAAAGTTTGGACTTACGATGCTAAGTCCATAGCTAAGACATCTGAGGTTTAGAGGGATCCAGTATATTTTCCAAGGACATTCGGCCGACAAATGATAGCGAAGGGATCCTAGGACAGTAGTTCAAAGTCCTGCATTTCCCATCTCTTGTCACAGCAGCATCTGAACACTGGAGAATGCGGGGAGGATGGCGACCGTGGGGGCCAAGGGGTTCTGAAGGCTCTCAACGAAGAGGGAGCCATCCGTTGGTTCCATCCTCACTAGCCTGTGGGACGTCTCCCCTTCCTTCAAATGTGGAATTATAAGAACAGACTGATTTCCCAACTCTTCACCTTGACCCAGGCTCCTCACACTGTAGCCTGGCCGCCAGGATCCAGGAGCCCCTCCCTTCGCCCTGTGTCACTAGTTCTTAGGGGCTTCATCCTTTTTGGAGATGAAAGGATGCGCCAGAAAAGGTCAGCCCTGATGAGTCAGGCCCTTTAATTAAAGTCACCTGAACTGCCCACTTCTTGACTGCAGGCCTCCTAAGGCCTGGTTCAGCTCCGACATAGCTCTCCAAGGAATAACTTGGACATTCCTTCAAAAATTAGCTGCAAACTGAGCTGTTTTCAAAAGTAAGGGCTCATTTAAAAAAATATATACTTCCTTCTTTTCCTTTTGTGGTTCATTAGCATTTTCTAAAATTCTCTCTCCTCTCTCTCTCTCTCTCTCTCTCTCTCTCGTGCGCACACACACAAAGTAGAAGTATTTCACCCTGGCTTGCCAAATGATTTTTATCTCAGTAGAAAAAGAACTTGCTATTTCCTGAAAATCTACTGCCATCACCCCCTCCCCTTTTTTAAATACATTTTGTGCTGGGAATCAAAGTCAGGTAACTTGATAAGGAGTTAATGAAAACACATTAATTCTGTCTGCATTTAAAGGAGAGACAGCTTGGCCTCACAAAGTTATCTTATTTGCTTCCCGGACTTGGCACTTTTTTGATATAACACTGTTGGAAAGTCTAGGTCAGTGGTCGGCAAACTCATTAGTCAACAGAGTGGCAAAACTGCGGCTCGCGAGCCGCATGTGGCTCGAGAGCCGCGGTTTGCCGACCACTGGTCTAGGTGTTTGGGTGAAATCAACAAGAGCATACATACTGTTTCCCACTGGAGTAAGGTGATTATGTATGTGTAAATTATTCAGATAATTTGGGGTGGGGTGGGAGACATTTTATTCCGACACATCTGGCTAATTGCACCTAAATTATCATTTTGACCCTCCATGATGTGGACAATTTGCATTAAATCCTGGGCTACAGAAGAGGAATTTTGAATAGCATTCGTGTGACAGCTGCAAAAACAGTATTTTAACCATCCTGGGTCTCTCCTTCTGGAATGGGGTTGGACAGCAGTAGGAGAGGGGCTCTGACCTTCACTCCCTTCTTTCCTTTCTAAGCCCTTGTGCCCCCAAGGACAGAACATGCTCACTCTGTAATCTTTCCAGACTTCTAGGAAGACTTCCCCACTTTGAGGAAATGACTATCTTTTGAAGCTGGCCACTTTCTATACTCTTGTAGAGCCACTGAAAAATGTCACGCTGGAAGTGACTTAGAAAGGAGTTCGGCTAAGGGACAAGAGCTACCTTTGGATATCTGGTCATGAGAACTCATGTCGCTCTGTCTCTGACACAGAAAGAGCAATGGCAAGGTGTTGGAGGTTATTGTTGTGTGGTGTATTGTGTATCGGGGCTAGAGAGCTGCCTAGTGTGCCAATGTCAGTACTTGAGGGTCTGTTCTTATTCTTGGCTCCCAAAGAATATGGAATCATAATGTAGAGAGGACCAGAGGCTAATCAATGGTGGCATCCCAGGAGCCTTGTGTGGCTCCTAACTAGATAAATATGAAGATATTCTTCTTTTTCTTCCTCCTCCTCCCCATCTCCCTCCTGCTTCTCCTCTAACTCCCCATCTTGTTCCTTCTCCTCCTCTTCCTCCATCTCTGCCTTCTTGTCCATCACCAGGTCTTTCTAACTGATAGAGTAGGTGATGTCAGAATTGGACAGGGTAGGAGGAAGCAGGGTGGAGATGTGTCTGATGCCACTGCCTCTCTTTGTCCAAGTGCATTCTCTCTTCTCTAGGAATCTCCAAGGAGGCTCTACCTTTTCCTCTAGCCATTGAAGTATTTATCTTAAGCTCAGCTAGCGATGTAAGGGCTATCAGACTGAGATGCAATTCTCAGGCTGAAGCTTAAATTATTTACAGAAATGCCTAACATGGACATTTCACACTCCTTGTATTTGAAGGACGCTTTCCAGATCATGTCGCTTCTTTATGGATCTCATTCCAAAAAGTGGAGGGAGGGGCCTTCCATTTCTTTAAGATCTCAGCCAAGATGTTTCATAAACCATCCCACCTCTTTTCAGGGTTCCCTCCAAGTGCTGGGAGCTTTCAGCCAGGATGGAGGGAACCTACTGAACCTTCCTTCTGGATGTTCTGATGAGGTGACTTGGACTAGGGCTGGGTCTGCGGTCTGGTTCTGAAACCCAGCAGATGGCTACAGTTATTTGCCTCAGAATTTGGGAGTCTGGTTGGATTGAGAATGACAGAAAGGGAGAAACCCCGTAGACCAAAGGGAGGATGCTGGCAATGCCAGTGGAATTCAGTTGGGTGGGGAGGGGTCCAGGATGTGAACAGCTTCCAAATAAGGCTTCCTCCAGCTATTTGGGCAGTTGCACCTTGAGTTTCTAGATTCCATTCTCAACATGCATGCTGACTCATTCTATTTTCTTCCTAGGGCTTTTTGGTTTGCCTTCCAGGATTAAAAATTGATATTATCTGCGAAGGCGGACTCAGGCTTGTTAATACCAGGGCTATTTAATGTTGAGAAGTGGGCATGAAATCTTGGGAAAAGTGCAATAGAGAATGATGGGAGCATCCAGTTAGGTAAATCTAAACCAAAATCTTCCTTGTCTCTAGTATCTGGATATCTTTGTTTTTTGTTTGCATGCATGCATGCATGCATGCATGTATTTATTTATTTATTTTTATTTATTTATTTATTTTGGTTTGAGAAGTTATCAGTGAGTCAGATAACCAGCATTGCTTTTTGATGATGTAACTTGGGCTACAAATGATCCCGGTAAATACCTATATTCCCTTTCCATGGACTACCATAGCATATGGTCTTATGGCATATTTACTAAGTGTGCTTTCTTTATTTCAGCTAGTTTCCATCATAAGTAGGAGTTTAGAGAAATAATATGGGGAACTTAGGAGAAGACATTAGAGGACTTGACCAGTGTCTGATTTACTGTTGACTGGCTATATGACCTTAGCAAAGCCATTTAATGCCTCTGAGGGTCAGAGATCTTCAGGGGAAGTTGGACTGGCTAAGATGCTATGACAATATGTAGAAAAGCTAACGGGAGGTGCCCCTTAATCTATTACCTCCAAGTCACCCTTGCAAAGTTCTTTTCTGCCAACATTTTATTATAGAAGTGTTAACCACACTGTAGCCAGGCTGTTGAGGGGAGGAGCTATGATTTCCTAAAGGCAACTGTAAATTTAGGGAGACTGGAGATGAGATTTGGGATACCCTATCTGCAGCCATCTTTTTCTCTCTCCTCCCCCCCGACCCCCGCCCCGCACCCAGACCCACTTTCCCAGGCTATTCTGGGGCTCACTTGAGATTTATTCATTGGGATTAATAACATTTTCTCTTAGGACCTTGGTGGTTATCTGCTTTAGTTTTGCAGTGCTGCCATAACAAGTTACCATAAACATATTGGTTTAAAATAACACAAAGGAATACCTCATGGTCTGTGCAGGTCACAAGTCCACTGTGGGTCTCACGGACTGAAGTCAAGGTGTTGGCAGGGCCACGCTGCTTACTGGAGGCTCGGGGTAGAATCCCTTTCAAGTCCAAGCAACTGTTGAAATCAGTTCCTGGCGGCTGTAATAGGATGGGGGCCTGTTTCCTTGCTGGCTGTCAGCAGGGGGTTGCCGGCATTCCTTGGCTCACGGCTCCCTTCCTCCTTCAAAGCCAGCAACAGCAAATCAGGACAAAATTCAAGTTCTGGGCGCCCCTCCGCCCCCGCTTTGGCCTCCCCTCTTGTGTTCACTTCTGCCACCATGTCTTGTGTTTGCTCTGCCTGCCTCCTCTTTTAAGGGCTCATCAGATTACATTGCACCCACCTGGTTAATCCAGAGTCTTCTCTCTACTTTCAGGTGAGCTGAGTAGTAACCTTAATTTTCTCTACAAAGGCCCTTTATAACAGCACCTGGGTTAGTGTTTGACTGAAAAACCAAGGGCTGGGGATCATGAGGTGGGAAGAGAATTCTGTCTAAGGAGTTGTCTTACAGGGCAACATACCAAACTATTCTCATCAGTAGCATCTTCGTGGAATTAGTTTAATGGGTGGATTTCCAGTATCACTGCCAGCTAAAGGGAAATAGGGTGATATATTCTTTTAAATGTTAAATGGCACATTACATGGGCGATTACTTCTGTGTTTGGGATCAAGGGTTAAACATTTTTGGCAGAGGACACATGTGGGCAGTGGGGATCTAAGCTAGGTGGGAGAGAGAGAGGTCACCTATTGGAAAAAATAAAATAAGAGCGATCACCAAGGAGGAACATCATTTACTTCAAACTCCTCTGATAAGTCTGAGGTTGAGAAGTACCACTGACCTATAAATAATACAACACACAGAAATAAACACTGCTCTCATCTGAAGTATAGCTTTGAAAATAAAGAAGGGATCTGCATGAGTTGGGTATGGAAGAACTCTTTCCCTTCCCCTTTTCATCCTCCTTCATTTTTTAAATTGAGCCCAATCGCCACGTAAGCCAGACTCCACAATATCTGCTGTGTGTGGTACTATGTGAGTAGTTTTATTTTATTTTTAAAATATGTTTTTACTAATTTTTAGAGATAGAGGAAGGGAGAGGGATAGAGTTAGAAACATCTCTGAGAAACATCATTGATCAGCTGCCTCCTGCATGCCCCCTACTGGTGATCGAGCCTGCAACCCCAGGCATGTGCCCTGACCAGGATCAAACCAGTGACCTCTTAGTTCATGGGTTGATACTAAACCACTGAGTCACACTGGCTGGACCGTAAGTAGTTTTATTGATATAAATACATAAGGTTTAAATGTAATATATGCTGTTTCAAAATATCTTCAGGAAATAAGGATCCACTACCTTCTTTGGTGACATAACATATACATACATACATATACATACACACATACATATACATATACTACATATTCTATATGTTTATATATAGTTATGGATATATATAAAAATATAGATATATAGATATGGATAAATGTAGAAAGTGATATAAATATGTTATCATTATATGGACATAAATCCAAGACTTCATTCCCGAACAAAAGCACTCCCAATATTGCATAAGATAAAAAGAACTACTGCACATCTTGTTTTCACTCAGATTCCATTATTATACTACTCATTTTCTTTGTTTATTCCCCCTTGAGGTAGATGCAGGTCTCATCCAAATAGCCAAACGGAATCATTCCCCAATCGCGAGTCCTTTCCAGGGTGATGGGAAATGCGCTCCTTTCACATGTTCTCTTGGTGGTCATCCAGGCTTCCTGTCCACGTTCCTTCTGTGAATTCCCGTTGGCTTAGCTTGGCCCATGTTGGCAGGGGGCCTGGAAGCCAGCCTTGCTTTGGATATGGGCATATCATTTCATCGCGTCCCCCACGTTCAAGTGTGACCCACCCAAGCTACCTGGGGTTTTTCAAGTCATACATTAGTCTGGGTCAAGCTGACCATTGTCTGGTGTTTAGGTCCTCGCTGAGAAGTAACAGGGTTGAGGCAGAAAAGAAATCATATCCTGTCAATAAGCGCCAAAAATATTTAGTGTGGCAAGGTCTGTGTTTTCTTTCTTAGGAAAAGCTGATTAATATTCAGTGGCTGAAGGTTAATACCCCATTCATTTTATTCACTTTACATCCTGCACACAGCAGTGACTGTTCCAATTTCAACTCCTAATTCATACAAATCTGGTTCCAATCAGGAGATTAGTAACTCACTGCCTAAGCAGAAACAAATCACACAATTGCTAAGCTTATCTTTCTGCTCATGCACAGACACGTCTATGCACGTGGAGTGGACTCATTCATGGACAGATGCACATGCCTACAGGCCAGCAAAGTCCGGTCGCCGTGCATGCATCTAGGAAATTTTACTTGCTTCCGTGAGCACGTGATAGGAACAGAGAGATGAATCTGACACCGTGAAAGCACTGTCTACACATATTCCCATGTGCAAAGGTCTTTAACCTGACTCCCTAATTGTGTCTCGGGAGTTTTCTAGATGGCAAAATATTCCTATACTGAATCATATTTTAAGTATATTAGGATGAGTCATCATTAAAGACTATGTTCTTTTGTAGACTATGCTTATTCTTTTGTAACAAGTTCAGTTGTATGTTTGAGAGGTGTTTGTAAAGCTGGACATGAGGCGTTTTTAGGAGGGTGAGACCGCAGCCGGGTGAACCTGAGAGCAATGGTAATGAAGGTTTTGCTGATCCTGTGAGCAGAGCTTCAAAACCAGTCACCACGGTAGGAAGGGACTTGCGTTTCCTGAAGATCTTTTGAAATCGTATCTCATTTGTCTGGAAGGGATTAAGGACAGAGCTGCAGGGGTCTGCGTCTGGGCTCCTTCCGGCTTAGAGGGCCTGTGACTTGGGGAGCTCTGCCAGTAGTCACTCTGCAGGAAAGGTAAGTTTGGAGGGACACCCGCATTCAGGAAAGAAGGGAGAGAAGGGGAAGATACGTCGAGTTTGCGTTTTCAGGTGATGGTACAACAGCTGACCTAAAGAATGAACCCCCCAGTGACTGGCCATCCCTGATTCGGTGAGGAAACTAGTGCACAGTTTTTTATTGTGTGTGTGTTTTTGTTTTTTTAATTGTATTTATTTCTGCTCCACATGTATGTTGTTCTGCTAAAAACATGATACAATGGCACAAAGAAGAAAGTCTTAGTGTTATATACATGAGTGCTTTAGTTGAGGGTCTTTTTTTAAAATATATTTTTATTGACTTCAGAGAGAAAGGGAGGGGGAGAGAGAGATAGAAACATCAATGATGAGAGAGAATCATCGATCAGCTGCCTCCTGCATGCCCCCTACTGGGGATTGAGCCTGCAACCCAGGGATGTGCCCTGACCTGGAATCGAACCATGGCCTCATGGTTCTTAAGTTGATGCTCAACCACGAAGCCACGCCGGCTGGGCTTAGTTGAAGGTCTTCATTTTGGTTGTAATTTTTTACCAAAAGGATATTTCCCAGCCCTAACCGGTTTGGCTCAGTGGATAGAGCATCGGCCTGCGGACTCAAGGGTCCCAGGTTTGATTCTGGTCAAGGGCATGTACCTTAGTTGGAGGCATATCCCCAATAGGGGGTGTGCAGACGGCAGCTGATTGATGTTTCTCTCTCATCGATGTTTCTAACTCTCCCTCTCCCTTCCTCTCTGTAAAAAATCAAATATATATATATATATATATATATATATATATACACATATATATGTGTGTGTGTGTGTGTATGTATATATATATATGTGTGTGTGTGTGTATATATATATGTATACACACACACACACACACACACATATATATATATATATATATATATATATATATATATATATATATATATGATATTTCCCAAAGCCTAGGAGAGATGGGAATCAATGAGATGCTACTTCAACTTATTGGAAGGCCTTCAATCCATACATCATCCAGAAACTCTTAGGGTTCTATCCTTCTTTCCTTTCCCCTTTGATTATATTAGGGAAAACGGCAAAGTAGAGAATTTGGGGCTAAAAGACACTGGTACCACAAACAAGCACGCCAACAAATAAACAATCCTGTCTTCGAATTGTGTCTCCTCTACTTAGGAGCCCACATGGTCTTGGCTTCTCTAAATCTCTGGAGATGAAATAACGCACTAGAATCTAGTCTAGTGACTAGACAAAGATGACAACTGGCCCATCGCAGACCTGCACAGGGCAGTTAGTCACGGGGTTGCTGGGAGGACTGTGTGGTTTCTATTAGTGAAGCTATTTGACAGTCTGTATATTGGCAAACAAATGTGCATCATTAATAATTCTTGGAGCAATTCTATTTCAAATGGCCTGGGTGGTTTTTATCTGCCCATGTCTGCTGACTTCCCAGCCAAACTCCAGCCTGGCTGCGTTCTCCTTAAATTGCAGGAAACACAACAGCCTTAACCTGTCGGCTAAGTCTTGCACTTATCTTCCAGTCTCATGCTACAGGCGTGGGTCGGCAACAGCCTGAGGAACTGGGGAAGTTTCTGTCTGTGAGGATGGCACTTCTAAAACAATTTATAACACACCTGTCCAAAAATGCTTGGGAGTATGGAGGCCAAAGTCTCAGATTGACATCCTTGAAAACCATAGTTCACTGGTGGATGCTAATTCACACTTAACCTGGGGAGGACCTTGGGGTCTTAAAGGGGACCCCCTAACCACTTTCTGACCTGCATCAGCCTTGCATATTGCGGTAAAATACACGTCCCATGAAATATACCAGGGGAACCATTTGCAGGTGTACAGTTTAGTGGTATGAAGCACATTCACATTATCGTGCAACCAGCCCCGCCAGCCTTCTCCGGAATTCTTTTCATCTTGCAAAACAGATATTCTGTCCTCATGAAACTAACTCCGAGTTCCATTTCCCGATGCCCCCGGCCCCTGGCCACCACCACCCTACCTTCCTTCTCTGTGGATCTGCCTTCACTAGTGCCCTCCGATGAATGGAATCACACAGTAATTGTTCTTTTGTGTCTGGCGTATGTCACTGAGCATCAATGTCTTCAAGGTTAGTCCATGTGATATGCATGAAGAGGGAGCGGTAACGACACCCTTCAGAGGCATTTGAGGGGCACCCAGGAACCCGCATGGGTGGCGTCTCCATGAGGTCACCGGGCATTGGCAGGAATCCAGGGTGTGGTAGCAACAGTAGCCTCGCTCCTAACGGGTGATGATAAACCAAGATCAGCAGCTCCAGCGTTTCCGAGGGCTCTGCAAAGGATTCTGGGAGATGAGGATTCCTGTAGCAAGGTGCAGCCCGGAGGTCCTTGGAGGAGGCGACCTTCCCGGTGACCTGCAGGCTGTGCTGCGAGGGGCCTGCTCGCTGCGAAAGCATCCCCTTACCCCCAGATGCCATCGGGAGGGACTCTGGCTGTGGAAATACTGTTCTCTTCCTGCCTGTGGGTGACTGTACAAACTCAAAAAAAAAAAAAAAGCCCGCGCTCCAGCGTAGTTGCACACGGGGTGTCTAGCCAAAATGCAAAGTTTCACCACAGCGCCCAGGCAGACAGTGTTGCTCAAGCGAGGCAACGGAGCGAGGTGCCTTTCAGCGCCTTTCCCGGCACTTCTTTAAAAATGATTTAAATTGGAGGCAATAGCATCCAGGGCCGAACATCTGACACCCAGACAAGACCTAATGAATCATTCGCTTTAACAACATGGCTCTTCCCAGCCACTTCACTTGGCATCCCTGGTGGTGGCTGAGTCCCTGCCCCCGCCCAGCCCCCGAGCGTGCGCCTGCCTCACAAAAACGTTTGTTCCGCAGACCGTGTGCTTGTTAGTGTCCCGGGCAAGTCTTCATTTGTGGGGGGAGAACTGGCCCGGGACAGGCTGCAACCCCGAGTTCCTCTTCCGTGCAGTGCAGTCTCTCTGGGTCTGAATTTCAGTCAAAAGGCAACAGTGTTTGCTCCTTCGGAACCCGGCTTACAACTGCCTGGTGTCTCTCCCCGACTCAAAGTCTTGCAGAATACTGAAGCTACACAGCTAAACATGCTTGCCAACCCCACAGCAGCCAGTGTGGTCACTGGACTGATTCGAGTCAAAATAACAAAAAGGAGAATGGTTTGGCGGGTAGGGGAAGACCAGACGAGGAAAGAGACGCCGATTCTGAGCACTGGGGTTGGGGCACATGGTTCTCCTCGCTGCCACACACTCTACCCTCCTGGTGGCGTGCGGCGGTGCAGCTCAGTTCGCCAGGAGGTGGTTAAGGGCACAGGCGAGTGGACGGAGGCTGCCCAGCTGCAGGAGGGCCACACATCAGGGTCTCCCCCACCCTCCTGTAGGTCACGGTCTGGTGCAGTGCCATCGGCAGGGACAGCAGTGGGGCCCTCCCTTCTGCAGCTGCGATGTGTGCAAACCACTTCATCTTCCAATCCGATACTTACTGTACACGCTTAATACGAACCTGATGTGAACACGACGTGCATGGATTTACTGGCAGGGCAAGCCGGGATTTGCATCGTTCTGAAAATCAGATGTTCTCTGCAGCCGGAGTTGGGAGAACCTTTAAAGATGGTGAGGTTTTCCTTCTGAACGGCAGGTGCATCCCTAAAGTGCACATGCCCAGTGCTCCACAGGGGGACCAAGGCCGCACCGATGCCAGACTCCAGTGCAATTTAAAAGATGCTCAGTCGTTTCTTTGCACACCGCTCCGTGAATGGCAAGGTACACACCCTAGGCCGGCCGCTGGCCAACCAAGGTCTGTGGGCCAAGTGAGGCCCACTGTTGGTTTGTTCGTATTCTAACAGCCTTAATGAGGAGTAACTGACATACAAAATAACGCGTATTCAAAGTATACAATTTAATGAGTATGGACCTATGCAAGCACCTGTGAAGCCATCACCACCATCCAAGTACCAGATACATTCGTCACCTCTCAAAGTCTCCTCGTGTCCCTTTGCGTTGTTATCTGTTTTTGTGTTTGGGGAGTAAGAACACGTAACAGGAGACCTACCCTATTAACAGATTTGTAAGGGAAGTTGTGGTTCAGTGGATGTCACGTTTCGGTTACACAGGATGAACAGGATCGGGAGATCTGCCCTACCACAGGGCCGGCAGTGAATGGCTCCGTCTTGTCCACCGCCTGTTGGAGTATGGCCCACAAGCTAAGGATGGTTTTTACGTTTTCCAAAGGCTTGAAAACAAAAGGATGTATACTGCTGGCCCCTCCAGCATGTGGCGTGTGGTATGTTAATTTTAACTTTCCAGGAAACTGTATTTGCTAAGGGTGTATGGGACTATCCCCTGCACGCGCCCTCCCTTTGCCTGCTCCTCTAGATGGGACTTTTCTACATGTTAATGACTGTCTGGAAGGACATTTTTTAAAAAATCCTCGAACTCTTCCCATACCCCCGGATGTTTGACGGTTTACACACATCAAGCAAATATTTCATGGAACTGGCTGCTCAGGAGTATTATGGGGGAACCTAGAGATGCCCGCGACTCATGCAGCAGGGAGGGCTTAGGGAGGGGACCCAGGACCTTCGTTTGATTGTTTTTTTCATATCTTAATTCTACCACGGCTGCTAATTATCAGCCTGATCGGGAACAAGAGACCAAGGCCATTGTTTTGTCTTACGCCTTGGAAGGATTTGACATGCGTTGTACATACCGCCTGACTTGCAACACGGTGAGAAGAAAATTGACTGCCCTATTTCTGTATATTTTATTTTATTTTTTAACCTTCCAACCCCCAAAGCTCCCGTCCCCCAGCAGGGTAATGAGGCAGGACTCTGCAGACAGGAGCGCACACACCGAGTTACTTGAATAACTAGACGGTATAGTTCCTGATAACACGGACTGACTTCCTTCCTCTCCTCAGGACAGAATTTCCCTGTGAAGATAAAGTTGCACCCCCAGAACACTGAATTCTTACATGAAAATAGGGCAGCCTGGGACTGACCCAGGTGGGAGCAATCTTTTTGTTCCTGGCCAAATTTTCACAAAAAAAGTCAGACCAACCTTCATTGGGACTGAGAATTCCTTCCTGGCCCTATAATAACCTCCTAGATAGAAAGACCATAGAGGAGAAATGAGCACCAGCTTTAATATCGGCATTCTTATCATGGGAACCTATTATTTCCCCCCTCCAAGCTGTTAGGATTAATCTCCCTAGTTCAGTGGTTGGCAAACTGCGGCTCGCGAGCCACATGCGGCTCTTTGGCCCCTTGAGTGTGGCTCTTCCACAAAATACCACGTGCGGGCGCGCACGTACAGTGCGATTGAAACTTCGAGGCCCAAATGCAGAAGTCGGTTTTTGGCTCTCCAAAGACATTTCAATCGTTGTACCGTTGATATTTGGCTCTGTTGACTAATGAGTTTGCCGACCACTGGCCTAGTTTATAGGCGACATGGGAACGTCCACCGTCCCTCTGGCCCCTCTGGATGCGATAATTAGCTGCACATGCTACCCCACACTCTTCCATGCTCCCGTCTCTCATTAGTTTCAAATCTCAGTTTAATTTCCAGGAGAAGTAGCTCAGGGTTTCCTGAGACTTAGCAACCGAATCTGACCAACGGCAGGGGGTCTCATACCCAGACTGCCTTTTCCTGGCCCCCTGCCCCCACCCCCCCATCAGATCTCTGTGAGGCCCAGTTCTGCAGCCTCTGTGTTTGCAAATGGGACAGACCGGAAACTGTTTCCTGAGAACCAAATGCTTCCATTTGCTCTCTTCCTAGTGGCCCTGAGTTTGATTGGAAACCAGTGGCTTTCTGGGCTAGCTTTTCTGTGGTCAGTGGGGGCAGCCGTGGAATGGAGCACCTGAGCTTCACGCAGAGAGAATGGTGCGAATTTGTGCCATCCGTGCATTGGATGGTAACTGCATGCAAACGCCAGTTTTGTCCCCATCGCAGTATCTCTGCTCCTTGCTCCTCATAACCTGAAGCCCGTGGTTAGTTCTTTTTGGGCTTTAAGCTTCTCAGGTACGCTGTGGGCTGACCAGCCTGGAGCGTATGACTGGTTAGGCCTCACCAGGCTGCGCTGGGTCCCATTTTTGCACCAAGTAAGTAGTAGATTTTTACAAAGAAAATGTTTGAAGATAATCCTCTGTGACAGTGATAACGTGTCAGGTTTTAAGGACTAATTTGATAAATTCAGATGTTATTCTTACATAACCTTCTTTTCCTCTTGGCCTAAAGAAAACACTGAAGAATCAAGTGGGTGTTTGTTTGTTCAGATGCTAGGGAGCCACGAGAAAGAAACAGAACCTAAGGAGGAAAAGATACAAGGAAGGGTCTTGAAAAATAACTAAAGGACACCAGACTCCACTGTGCCCCAGAATCTCACTGGTAAGACTGGGTCACATGTCCTTTTTTTCTTTTTAAACCAATTATCCTCAAGGAGAAAAGGATTGTCTGACTGACTGGGGCTAATCTGTATTCATCGCCCTGAGCCACACGTTAGGAGAATGAATAGTTGAGCAGGCTAAGGGCAGGCTGGCACGGGAAGGTGGCGGGTGAGTGGGTAAGCGGGTGAGGTAATCAATAGAAAAGAGAGCCTGTCCTACCTACCAGTGCACCACAGAAGGGGCTCAAGGAATATTTTCACTGAGAGGAGGACAAATAGTTCTGCCGAAAGATGGCAAACGTTAGTTGACCTCTTAACCATCAACCCTTCCGGAAATACTCAGAGCTCTGTGCTCAGATGAGCAGATCCCAAACGCCCTGTTATTTGGTGGCCCCTGCCTTCCCTTCTAAGACTGTGGTTCCTAGTGTTACAGGAAGGGACACTGAATTCTTGCAATCTGGCCGCTGCCACAGGCACAGCACGATTCGGTGCTCTTTCCAGTTTGTGCAGGAGCCGCCCTCTCCCACGAACAGCAGCAGCAATCCTGTGTGAGACCTGCAGTAAGTCTCAGGTTTGATATATTGCCAAATTAAAACACACACACACACACACAACACAACACAACAACACCCCAAAAAACTATAGAGCTGAGGGAAATGGAGATAATCAGAAGTTTAGACCTCAGATCGAGTTGTTTTTATTGGCCGGAATAATGCATGGATTCTTTTCCTCCTTGTGGAACAAAACACAATACCGCATTTCTTCACAATTAAATTAAGGCCAACAAAGACGTTACCATTCATCTGCTGCCTTTGAAAGATATTGTTTGCGCTCTGCTGGAATTGAGCATAGCATGCCTTTACTTCGGTGCTTTGTGAAATGCCAAGTTTTCAGGGCAAATCCTATTAAGGGGGTCTCAGTTCCTGCATGATATTTTGCTTCCTTCTCTGCCAGCTGCCACTGCATGGAGATGTTTCAGGACTGCTCGGGCTGGGGGTGGACTTAATTGAGAAATAAAAATCACTAAGTCAAGGAAGTCTGCCCATTCATTCATTTTCTCCTCTAATTAGCTATCAAACATGTATCATGTATGTAATAAGTGCATTACAATTGTCTGCTGCTTGTATTTCCCTCCACTGGTCAGCAGGCATCTGGTGAAACTTTTCCAATGCCTGAAAACAGGTACCAGATATACTCTGTCCCATTTCATCATTGCTTACAGACAAGGGAAGCTCTACTACCAACTATGCCATCAGGGCTTGAAGTCAAAACCTCCCCTTATTGTTTAAAAGGAAAAGTGAATGACTAGGTTGTGTAAGAAGCTGGAAAGCTAATCCCATCCAATGGCGTTTTCAGTGGTTACAGTGGGGAGGGCTCAGAGGCAGCAGAGCTGGGCGTGGCCCCCTTGCTCACATTCTGCAGTGATTACTGGAGCCTCTACACAAGCCCAGCCTGCAACACATGCTCTTACGGGAGCTGTCATCTCTTTGGCATTTGAATATTGGCTCCTAGTCAGAAGCCAATATGTCAACAAGAAGTTCCAAAGGCTTATGATTGATTAAAACTCACCACAAAATGTATCTCCCATATATTTATTGGCATCACTCTACCTATTAATTGGACAAGAATAGAATATTCAAAGTGCTAGGCCCTTTGAGACAACATGGAGGGACCTGGAGAGTATCATGCTAAGTGAAATAAGCCAGTCAGAGAAAGACAAGTATTACATGATCTCACTCATATGGGGAATCTAATAAACAAAAGAAACAGATGAACAAAATAGATCCAGAGACAAAGAAGCATGGAACAGACTGCAGAACCTCAGAGGAAAGGTGGGGGAAGGTGGGTGGGTGGAAAGAGATCAAAGACCTTGTATGCATACATGCATAACCTATGGACACAGACAATAGGGTGGTGAAGGCCTGGGGCAGGAGGGGTGGGGGCAGGCTAGTAGGGGTAAATGGGGGGAAAAAGGGACATATGTAAAACCTTCAACAATAAATATTTAATTAAACAAACAAACAAACAAACAAAAACCGAAGTGCTAGGCCCTGTGCTAGGTGCTAAGGACGTAAAGGTGAAGGACACACAGCCCCTCTAAGGCCTCATAGCCAAAGAGAAGACAACAGACACGTATCTGAGTATCATCAGAGTGTGAAAAGTCCTGGAAGAAGGTGAAATCAGATGAGGTGCACCTACTGTATCCAGGCAAGTTGGACAATGCTCAGACTAGGCTGTTACCAGTTATTAGCAATTTATCATACAGCAGGTGCATGCATGTGTAATGGATGTGTGAGGTCGAGTGGAGCATCTGAGCCCAGCCATCAGGTAGTGAAGGGAGAGTGTGTGCTCTGTGCTTGAACTTAATAAGCAAGAGATGGTGGGAGAAGAGGCTTCTTGGCTTGCCCAAGTGATGATAGATCTGACAGCGGAAGCTGTTTTGTGTGGTAAGTTGCTGCCAGTTATGGTCTTACACCTGCTGGACACCTCAGCTGAGCATTGGTTCTTAACTCCTGGGGGCTGAGAGTTTAGGATCGATTCCAAGGACCTTGCTTGTGTGTGTGTGTGTGTGTGTGTGTGTGTGTGTGTGTGTGTGTGTGTGTTTTATTGATTTCAGAGAAGGGAGAGAGAGAGTGTGTGACACAGAGAGAAACATCAATGATGAGAGAGAAACATTGATCAGCTGCCTCCTGCACACCCCACAGTGGGGATCGAGCCCACAACCCAGGCATGTGCCCTGACCGGGAATCAAACCATGACCTCCTGGTTCATAGGTTGACGCTCAACCACCGAACCCTGCTGGCCGGGCTCTCTCTTGTGTTTTAAGACTTTAGCCAACTTGCTTAAGTTCTGTAAAGCTTTCTTTTATTTATCTTCAATGTCTCATCTCTCCGGAGCAACCAGCACCTGTTGGTATCACTTAAAGGCTCTCTTTCCTGGGATGTTTGTATACAAATGATCAGAATCCTCCCAAGTTGGAACCTTTGGATTTTGAGATTATTAAGAAACAATTGCAGATCATTTTAAAAGTTCTGTTTCGTGTTTCCATCTTTTTAACGTCTTTCTGCCAACATAGTGGAGATTTACTCTAAACCAAACAATAAGGCCACTCTGTGACTCCACCAACTTGGAAGGACCTGGAAGGCAATCTGGTTTCTCCATCAATTTTCTGACTGATTTCTTTCTGTAACTCAATCTATCTCCGGAACATGTTTCTCCTCCATTAAATTGATGCCACACACCAAATAAAATCAAGCTTTTCTGTCTTCACACTTGACGAGGATGCTGTGATGGTGGTATTTTGGATTTCCATGTACTTTCTTGAAGACTAACTGTCAAGTAAAAGTAAACAAAGAAAGTAGGGTGTCAGCAAATAAGAACCCTCACTCTAGAGGACAGATTTTCAGAGTGGATCTTTTAACCCCTGTTGTGGGCTAGAGAGATGGATTCCTCAATCTTACTAAAAAGTCAGAGCAATCATGTAAGCACATTGCCATCCTGGGTGGCAGAGGTGGGCTAACTGCAGATAGGGCATGTCTGGGGTCCCTTTGTGACACCCACAGCATTCTTCTGCGAGAGCAGGTCATTTCACAGCAGGAAGAGGGAGCAGGCTGGAGGAAATCCCAAGCTCTGCATTGGGAGCTCTGTTATTATTGATTCTGGCCTTTAGGCAAATTCCAGTGGTATCTCAGGGTCCCCAGGGCTGAACAGGATTCCGGCAAGGACGCTAACTGCCTTTGGCTATGACACACCCTTTGGCAAACTCTCTCAGCAGTTGTCACTTATGGTTTCAGTGTGGAAATCAGTGATTTAGCATCCCCTGAAAATTGGTGATGAGAGAAACTCTGATGGGACAACTCCCTGCAACTGGAAGGATCTAGAGTGGGTGAGAGGGTGAAAAAGGCTGAGGAAGCCTTTAGCTTGCTTTTGGTTGTTTTCATGTTTCCTTTCAGAATAATGAATTTTTGAAGTCAGACAGAAATAGATGGAATATTAAACTACTGTGGGAGAAATACACAAAGCAACATTTTTCTTTGCGTACAATAGGCGACCAGTGTTTGCTGTTTGTAACATGGGGATTTGAATATAAGTGAGCATAACCCTCTATACGTCAAAGACGGCTTTTCCCTCTGCAAATCTGCACCTCATCTGATACAACTCAATGTAGCTAAAAGCTACTTTACATAGACATGCCTTCTCTTACTGCGAATCACAAGGCGCTGTGCATAATGGGGCCTCCATCTGTAACATCGACGGGCAGAGAGTTCAGGAGAGAAATAGCCTTGAACTCCCTACTGACTACTGAACAACAGAGGCAACCTGTGGAAAGGCCATATTGGGTTAATGGAGGTTGGCTACCTGGAGCTTTTTAAATGACTTCTATGAATTATAGAAATCCATTTCAGGAATTTAACCCTCAATAAACAGTATTCACAAGGAAGAATTGCGTTCTTTACATCTTTGAGACTTGCTATTGGGAAGTCAGTGAGAAAGGTCAAATGACTAGTTGGTGAACTACAGACTTAAATGATTTACTATCATTGAAATCTAGGGTTATGGAGCCTTAGATCTAGAAAAGAAATTGGAGCCTATTGATTACTCTTCTTTGTTATAGCTTCTTGGAGGCATTATGGGTGAGGTAAGAAAATAAGGATTTTGAAGTGAAACAAAAGTAGATCTTTCTTATTCCACGTCCTCAGGATATTTCTAGACTTTCTCACGAGGCTAATGGATACAGTCTATAAAATAGAAACTAGGGTTAGCTGTGTCTTTTTTGACGTCCCTAAATTAATGTAGATTAATCTACCTTCTTCCAGTGGAGGAAGAAAACACTGAGAGGCCATCAAGAAACACACAAGTACCCAACGAGTCTTCCTAATGAGATTTTCCAACTTGGTCCATACTGCTGGCAAAAGTCACCATTTTCTTTCCTTAACAAATGAGACAGGAGTGCAAGGACACATACCTAGAAGAAGCAGAGTATAGATAGATGGTAGTAGAGGGGACTGGGTCTTTATATTATCCTCCAACACCATCCTATCTAATAAAGAGGGAATATGCTAATTGACCATCACTCCATCACAAAGATGGCTGCACCCACAGCTGAGGCCAAGTTCCCATAAGGAGCCTTAACGAGCAATCAGCAGGGACCTGAGGCTACGCCCTCCTCCGCCCCTGTGGCACTTGACAGGGGACCTCAAGGTGTGCTTCCCATCCTGGTGCTGGGCTAGGGGACCTCAGGCTGCTTCCCCTGCCCTAGCGCCAGGCCGGGGGACCTCAGGCTGCGCCCCCCACCCGGCAGGGCTTGACAGGGGACCTCAAGGTGCCCTTCCCTTCCTGGTGCTGGGCTACGGGACCTCAGGCTGCTCCCCCTGCCCCAGCGCCAGGCCCAGGGACCTCAGGGCGCACACCCCACCAGGTGGGGCTTAACAGGGGACTTCAGGCCACACCCCCCACCCCAGCACCAGGCCGGGGGACCTCAGACCGCACCCCCCTGCCCAGCAGGGCTTGATAGGGGACCTCAGGCCATGCCCCCTGCCCCAGCACCAGGCCAGGGGACCTGGGGCTGCACTTCCCTGCCTGGCTGGGCTTGACAGGGGACCTCAGGCTGTGCCCCCCACCCAGCGGGGCTTGACAGGGGACCTCAAGGTGCACCCCCAGTGCTGGGTTGGGGGAACTCAGGCCACACCCCCACCCAGTGGGGCTTGATGGGGGACCTGAGGCTGCGTCCCCCTCCCAGTGCTGGGCCGGAGGACCTGAGGCTGCGTGCCCCCCCCCTGCCTGGCAGGGCTTGACGGGGGACCTCAGGCCATGCCCCCCACCCAGTGGGGCTTGACAAGGGATCTCAGGCTGTGTCCCCCACCTGGCAGGGCTTGACGGAGGACCTCAAGGCACGCCCCCCGCCCCAGTCTGGGCTGGGGGACCTCAGGCCACACACACCCCATCCTGGTGCCAGGCCAGGGGGACCTGAGGCTATGCCCCCTGCCTGGCAGGGCTTGACAAGGGTGGGACTGGCCAGGTCTGGATCTAGCCCAATGAGGGGGGCTGGCCGGGTCTGGGCCAGGTTTGAGGTGCATGTGGGTGGGCGGGGACTTGACTCGGAGTCCCGTGGTGAGCCCCAGACTCTGACAGGAGGAAGATTTTCATATACATTTTACTAATTTTCTTTCATCTCTGACACTTCTATTATAGAGAAAGGGCAAATAGCAATATTAAATTATTTCCTCTAATTAATCCCCTTTTAATGTGCATGAATTTTGTGCACTAGGTCACTAGTATTTATATAATCAGGACAATAGGATCATGTTTTCCTGTGTGTGTTTTTTTTATTGTTGTTGTTGTTTGTTTTGTGTTTGTGTGTGTGTGTGAAACCTAAAAACATGTTGCTTCTTTGAAGTAAGGTTGAAAGAAACTTTGCCCGGGGTCCAACCATTCCATTTTTGACTCTGCCATTTTGAAAGATCACTAAGGATAGGCTTTGCACACACACACACACACACACACACACACACACACACACACAATCCGTTACCGATGTTCAATGTGTCCATCAACGTAATATATATCAGGCTTTGGTTCCAGTTTCACAGGTGGCTCTGTCTTCTTTGATCCTTGAAGCGAGTCTTCTTTGGATGTTCCCTTGCTAGAAAATATTTCAGGATCGTGTTCATTGAGAATAGACTGGTACAGGGGAGGGTGTTGACAACACAACCTGGAGGTTCATGTATTTTTCTGGAGGGTTGGATGTGTGTTTGGAGAGAGCTGGTCTTTGCAATTTCATTCCCACCAGAGAATGGCTTAGATTTTGAGCTCGACTATAATTCCTACCTTCAAAGGAATGCATAATTGTCCTGGGATATTGGTGACTGTGTGACTATATTTGGGAGATGCCTGAATAGCACCTGTTGGGAAGCTGGTTCTCCTGGTGTGATGCTAGGGAAGCACCCTCCAGCCTCAGTGTGAGGCCTTCCCTAGCTTTGTGCCCCTTTGCCACCACATTTGGGCTGGGATGGTGTCAGGCCCCAGGCGAGAGGCCTGCTTCAGCCATGGGTACACCTCAGTAGACGTCCAAGGTATTGCTTAGAGAAAGGTGATTTAATTGAAGGTACATTGTTCTTGGCAGACACATCCAATGGTCTACTTGGGGAGACGATGGAGGATTCTAAATATATCTCCATCATTCCTTCTACCACACAGTCTTGTTTATGAGAGTTTGGGTCATAGGAGGCTTGGCCAAGAAGACACCTCATGGGTGGAGTGATACTACCTAACCACACCTCTGGTATGCTGAGACACCACAAGGAGAATGTGTGTGGAGAAGGCAAGCAGGGGGACCACACCCTGAGTCAGCCTCCCTCCCTGCTGAGAGAAAATAAGGAGGGGCTTTAGAAATCAATCCTGCTTTCCCAGAGCCTGCCGCTACCATCTTGGAACATAATACAAAGGCTGAGGAATGCACGTGGGAATGTGGTTCTGGGAGTTGGAACCTTTATTCTCCTCAGATACTTCTCTGAAAATAGCTCAGGTAACTCACAGCTCGTGGGACCTTGAACACAGTGGCATGTGCGACTTGGGCAAGAAAGTGTTGGCTGTTTCTATGAGGATCCCATTAATTGTTCTTTAAAAGAGAGGTGTTTCCCAAGGATTCTCTCTTCCTCTCTCTCTGACTCTCTTTTCAGATCTGAGTTGAGACAATCTGACAGAAGAGCACTCGTTTTACTCTCTAACTCATGGAGGTCAGGCTGAGAGGTCACATTTTCAGCACATGCATTAGGTGATGGCTACATTGGTTCAGACTTCACAAGCAATTTATTTTTTATCATTTTGATTTTCTCCATGTGGCAGATGAGGGCATTGATACTTGGAGGGATTGGGAGAGTTGACCAGGATCACGCAGTTAATGAGAGATTGTGTTTTGTCAAAATAATCTAGGTTATGCCTTGGTAATCAGGAACCCTCAGAGCCTAACAAGTAGCCCTCAAATTCAATGGCTTAAAAACACACAAAAGTTCGTTCCTCATATATATTACAGGCCCATGCAGTTACACAGAGACCCAGTCA
Source organism: Plecotus auritus (assembly GCF_963455305.1). Lineage (NCBI taxonomy): Eukaryota > Metazoa > Chordata > Mammalia > Chiroptera > Vespertilionidae > Plecotus > Plecotus auritus. The sequence continues at coordinate 5,913,211 of NC_137774.1, forward strand.
AAGGGAGGCTTCGCCAACTTAAAAATCTCATGGTCTGGGAACATGACAGTGAAGAGTCTGTGGGAGCAGTTATATTCTGGAAATGACATCCATCACTTTTGCTCATAGCTCATTGGCCAAAACAAGTCACATGGCCCTGCCTAATGGCCAGCTGATGAGCTGGTACTCCACCCCATGCCTTGATGAAGGGGTGCACCAAAATGGTTGACTAATAGAAGTTACTAACAGAAGGTAGACTTTGAGCTCTTAACCACAATGTGCCTTTCAGAAGAATGATTCAATGCTGGACAAGAGGATTGAAGTGGCTGTGTGGACCTTCGTTATTCATTCCTCCCCCATCCATCTTAATCTTACCATGCCTGTTGCTGGATCCCAAAGAGGCTCACTCAGTTAGGATCTCCTCTCAGAGGTCCTTCTGGCCTCTACCAGGCTCCTGTCCTGTTGAAGACCAATACTCCACACTCTGTGGCCCATGCTTAACCTTTGGGACTCATGTGATCAGCACCCACACAGCTGGGAATCACTGACTCACAGGCTGAGTCACTGCTTGCATCTTTTGTGCCTGGAAACGAGATTTGTGGGACAGAGTGTATCTGCCTCCTACACTCCTGGCAGGCTCCCGTGGCTCTGTGCATTTCTGCTGCAGAGCCGTACGGAGCGTATCTGGGACATCTAAGAGCAGTGCTGAACAAATGTCACTATCAATAGCTGGCAGAGCACAGCCGTCTCAGGCCTGAAAGTCTCAGATATGGGCATCTTGGCAGAAATCTCCATCAGGTTTCTGGATATGGGGCTTGGGAAATGTGTTCATTACCCCGCTCCTTTACAGTTCATGGGCTAATGGACTCATTTATTTTGTCAACTTATCCTCCAGGTAAGATACAGTTTCAATCAGCCCAGGAGTGACCAGCAAGAGAGGATAAGAAGAGGCCACATGTAGAAGCTGTTCGCAAACACTGCTTTTAGATAGAACTCTCTTCCTTATAGGGCAAGTAGAGGGGAAAAAAAATCACATCACACCCATGGGAGACAAATAGTCAAACTCAAAGAAAACAGAATGTTATCCTGAAAACTAAAAAAAAAAAAAAAAAAAAAAAAAAAAAAGCATGCTTCTGAAAATTATCTTCTCTAGGAAGTAGGAGAATTAAAACAAACAAAACCAACTCTTTATTCCTCGATCTTTTCATTTTAATATGTCTCCTCTTTTTGTTGTTGTTGTTGTTTTTTAAATTCTCACCGAAGGACATATCTAGAGAGAAGAAGGGGGTGGAAAAGACAGAGAGACAGAGACTGGGGATCGAACCCACAACCTAGGTACATGCCCTGACCAGGAACCAAACCGGCAGTCCTTTGGTGCACGGGATGATGCTCCAACCACCTGAGCCACTCCTGCCGGGCAACTTGTCTCCTCTTGACTTTCTCCTTTGTCTCATAGATGCCAAGTCCTTTTTGCCACCTTTGAGTAGGACAGAGTCAATAAACACAGAATGTAAAAGATACTGAAGAGAAACAGGACAACGGAAATGACAGACCTGGTCAGAAATAACGTCTGTTTTGGAGATGGTAAAAAATAAACTTGACACTGTGGAACAGGCTTAAACCCCAGTGTGCACAAAGAAAGTTAAAGAGTGAGAAAAGCCAAGAGGGAAAGAGAGAACGAAGACCCAATAAAAGAATGACGGGTGCTCTTTATAGAAGGAAATCAAAGATCTGTTCATTAATGATTATTGATGTAAAAATCCCACATGGAAATGCTAGTGAATTGTGCTCTTACAGCATCACTCCCCAGTTAATAAATTTCAAAATTCTCAATTCAAAGAAGTTTTTTAAAAAATTGAGAACAGTTATGAAAAATACTAAAAAAATTTATTAAAAAGATATAAAATAAGATTTGGATATTCTCTGTCAGAAGATCAGATGATATAGAGATATAAATTCTTCCTATATTATGATTTAAATACTTTCAATAAAAATCCTAATAGCATAGATTCAAGGGGCACTTGAAAATGTAAATCTAACATTTGTCTGGAAGCAGAAATGGTGCAAGTAGCCAAGGCATTTTTTAAAGAGCTATTAGAATAGATTGTAATCAAAACAGCATGGCGGTGGCAGAACTGATAGGCAGAGAATATACAGAGAAGATATCTCAGCATGATTTAATGATTCTTTCTTGTCTCATTTTAAATGCCAAATTTAATCACAAACTTGCTTTTCTATATATACCCAAGTCTATTTTTGGGATAAGTGGTTAACTATTTGAAATAAAGTTGGCATCCTTCCCCCAAGCATACACCGCAATATAAAGACCAAGAAAGGACTAAATAGTCAAATGTGCAAAAAGAAGCCAAAATAAAATATAGATGGATCTATCTCTGATGTCCAGCTTGGTTTACTTTGTCTGTATGTAATGAGATGGGGGAAATTTTATTCACCACAATTCCACTTATGAATGGAACTCATTTGTTGGAAAATGTTCATGAGGTAGAAAGGGAGGCAGTATAGGGGGCTGAGCGATGAACATTGCCCTGTGGGAGACAAGAATAATTTCTTTGACATTCCCGGAAGTAAGGGAGAGGGTGACAAAAAGAGAAGCAAAAGGAAGGCATCATGGCATGTGTGGAGGGAAGTGGAAGGAGCATCCAGAGGATAAGATGTTGAACTGTTACCATCTACCAGACTGGAGTTTGGGCATGTTCCCAGTGTCCCCATAGGTCCGGAGGTGACTATTAAGTATGTGGGTCCCACGAATAGGAAAGCCATAAGAAAATCCCAAAGAGGAGCGATTGGTGGATTTCCTAATTTAAGATTAAACATTTTTTTTAACATCAGGAGTCTGCAAGCTACAACCTATGGGCCACATCAGGCCACACCCATTAATTGATGTATTATTTATTATTGCTCTCCGGCTACCACATCGCGCTTAGTAGTTGTGATACAGAACATATGGCCCACCAAGTCTGAAATATTTACTATCTGGCCCTTTATGGAAAACTCTGCTAATCTCAGCTACACGTAAAAAAATCATAATTAAAAGGCTAACAGCAAACTTAGAACAAAATAAAACACTTGCCTCACGTATACCAAAGCAAAGAATAATACCCTAAGTATATGAAGGGACTTCCAAATCTATTGAGAAACTCGCAGTTGGCCATAGGCAGAGGGTATGAATAGACAATTCATTGAAGAAAAATACAAATGGATCAATGTATGAACAAATGGAAGTTCAGACTCATGAGTGAACAACAATAAAATGAACCCCAATCCTGGAAAGTGTCTGGAGAAAGGATGTCATGATATGGACAGCTTAAGACAGTGTTGGCTGGGGGTTGGGGGGTCTGCTCTAAAGCAGTTTGGCAATATACATGAGTACCTTCAAGAACACACTAAGGGTTACACCCTTGGATCCAGAAATTCCACTTCTGAGAAGCTATCTTGAGAAACTATTTGCAGATATAATTATGGAATGATAAGAATACCCTGAAGTAATAATATCTCTGGCTCCACTTCTTACCGGCTGGGATGACTTTGTGTGAGTCACTAAACCTCATTAAGCCCCAGTTTCCACATCTGTAAAATGGGAATTAAAAATGGTACCCAACTACAGGGTTGTTGTGAATGGAACAGTACATGTAAATTTTTATGTAGAAGACCTGGTACATGTATCAAATCCCAACTAGTTTTTAAAAGTGAAATAATAGGGAAATAGTTAAATAAATACAGGTATATCCTTATAAAGGATATCAGTCATTAAATTAATGAGTTTATAGCATATCAATGATATAGAAAAATTCGTTGTCAAAATAAGAGCACAAAATTAAATATGCAATGTTATTTCAATGACATTGAAATATAGAAAATCCATAAGCACATATACGAAAGGACTGAAAATAAATATACCATATTAAGAATAGACTCAGTGGCAGGAATAGGGTTAATGTTATTACTTGCTTTTTCTTTAAAAAACTTATTCTAAATATTATTTTTTTCCTAATTAACCAACAAACCTTTTCTAATGTAAGTCAGAATAGGAAGGGAATAAATAGAAAATTAATATGTTGAGGCAAGAAAAGAATCCAAGCGCATACTGACCCTTTTCACTAGGAAAGGGTTGGTGGAAGAAGCGAAGTCAGGGGAAATTAGTCTCTTGTCTAATTTCAGGCCAGTCTCCCCAGCTTAAGGCTCACCCCAGGAGTGGAAAACATGAGGAGTGAGGGTCTGTGTTGGTCATAATTCTCTCAGGTTACAAACTTCTCTTCCTCTATCTCAGACGCCAGGGATCCCTAGCCTGCTTCTACTTTATCTCCACCAAAGTCTAATTATTCCTCCAGGCTCATCCCAGGCACGTTCTCCTGTCTCCTCTTGTGTTCCCTCAGCCTGCTTCTTCGCCCATGCACACCTTGAGCTTCATGCGTTCTGCACTTGGGCTCACCAACCTCCTCCTCATCCATCATTAGGACACAATTTGCCAAATCAACTTAGAATGAGGCTTCAGTCGGCTAAATAGCCCGCTATGTTCTCCCCATGGATTCCCATTGGAATGTGATTATAAATTATTTTACTTACACTTAGAATTACAGGGAATCTTCTGGAATTTAGTAGCTCAGTTCACAACCACAGAAGTCGGATCATAAAACCCCCCAACTTAAAATTAGCCTCCTACGCCTGGCCCAGGAGGCCTCTGATCTGGCCCTTGCTGATCTCCTGGGGCTTCTCCTGGCCTCCAAGCTCACCAGGCCCTTACACTTTAGTTGCTTCTACTTGAAATGCTCACCCCCTTCCCTCTAATTTCATACGACACCTCCTTAGAAGGCTTGTTCTGCCCCAACTGATCAAAATAGCTTCCCAATTACCCTCTATCACATCACCCAATTTTCCCACGAACACTCCCAATATTAGTATTATTGTTATTTCCATGTTTGTTTCCTGTCTTCTCCCATCAGAACGTTAAGTACTTGAGGAAGAGGCTCTGGCTGTCATCTGTCTTGTGCCCAAAGAGCCAGCCCAGTGCAGCACTTGCATGTTCACAGACAGACTGTCTGATAATAGGCATTAGACAGTTGTCTAATAGACATGGCAATTAATTGTCCACAGAGACATGTTAACAGATAGCACTGAAAAATAAGGCACATTTAATAATACGTCAAAAAATATTGTTCTAGGTCCTGCTGCAATGCCACTCATGGCCTGGGATAAAAAGACATCACCCATATTTAAAATGGGAAGAATGGGACACAGAGGGACCTGAGAACTCCAAGAGGCCATAGAGATCATTTGAACCTGCCCTCGCCATTTCGCAGGGGTGAAACCACCTCAGAAGGGTGCACAGGTGGCCGAGCAGAGCCAGACCATGACCCAAGATCGTGGCAGGTCTTGCCTGAAGAACCCACACCAGCTCCGGGGCCTTCAGGAAGTCCTCCCCAGCGCCCTGTTTGCTGCTTCTGGTGGTTCTGGGAGAGCTGAGTCCATCATCTGCTGGGTGGGAAGAATGCACTACAGGTGGTTCGGCTGCTCCGCAGATAGGTGTAGGCACCAAGGAGAGTCCTCTCTGGCCTGTAAGGACGTTTACTGGGTGGGTGAGCACAGCAGCAGGGAATGCCTGCTCGGGGCCCAGCCTGAGGATTTGGCTTTCTGCCTCCTAGGTTGGTTTCACCTCAGCCAAGAAACCAGTTATCAGATGGGAGCAGCATTCCGTCATCCCAGCCTTGTGTCACCAAAGGCCCAGAGGTAAAAGTCTTTGGGACATGTTTCCCTGATTAAACCATCCTGGCCTCCTTCTGACATATAAGTGTGGAGGGAAGGAATGCATTATGGGAACCCAGTACACCAACCTTTTCAGAACATGACGTTGGGCCTGAACACTAATGACAGCTCGGCAAACAAATATTCTCAGTGAAGAGCTTCCCAAATGCCATCCGTGTGACATGGAGGGTCACAGAAGCTGCAAAGAGCTGTAGTATTTGTAAGCCAAAGATCAGACCCAGATTGTGTCACTGCTGCTGGGGACGGAGTAAAAGCAAGTGGGCTTGAGAAGATCAGAAGGAAATATGGGTCAATGGAGACTGTAGAACCTCTAGTCCCCACTGGAGATTTTAAAACCATAATAGTTTCTGCCATTTTGAGAACTATGTAATTATGGTCACGTTTGAAGGCAGAAGGCTAGGCCCTGATTAGAACAATATGGATACTATAGCTTAATCTGATGTAGACAAGAAGGGCTGAGACAAGGAAATTAATATTTACTGATTGGCTACGATGTCCAGTTTTTAATCATTGACCCACTTAATCTTCCAAACCATACAGTGATGTTGCTATTACTATATCCCCTTTCCAAAGGAGGAAGACGGGGCTCAGGGGGCCTAAAGGAACCTACAGACAGGAAGAGATAGAGAAGGGAAGTGGATCGGGGCATTGAACTCCTTTCTTATGTTATGCGGAGAATGAGGACAATGCTAATCAGTTTAATTATGTTATAAAATTGAATATTTTTTCAAAAGGATTGAAAGCAAGGGGGCATTCTCTGCTTTACAGCTTATCTGCCAAGCACCAGTGCCCTTCCATGGTTCTGACTCCTAGACTACTGGTACGGCCTTCCAAAGAAAGAACCTGGAATCTTCTGCACCTCCATGCCCACCTTTGCTGGCCTTTTCCTGTGAGTCTCACAGGTAGGACCATGATCGCTGGCAGCCTCTCCGTACTATCAAAATCAGCATCACATCAGGATGACCTGTGCCCACAGGGAGGTGGAGATATCTTGGCATGAAGAGTTTGTGCAGGTCCAACCCAACTGTCCTGTTTGACATCTGGGCTCCCAACCTCCTTCGGAGCCCTGTGCTTTGTGGTTTCTCTTATTAGTGGTGACTTGTTGAAGCTGCATTTTGCCAATAAATGTGAGTCACGAGGCCACTTGCAATACACAGCCCTTACCCTGTCTGTGTGCTCCACAGCTGAGCCCTGGAACCCGGACCTGGCCTCAGTGGGCAGCCACCGTTAAAGAAGACGGAGAGAAGCAGAGAGGGCCCACTCACTTCTTTACCAAGACAATGGGCTGCTCTCTTGTTGCAGTTTTTCTTTTTCATTACATTTAATCTATGGCTATTTAATGAATAGTAAAGGGAGAGAGGGAGAGAGAGAGAGAGGGAGGGAGGGAGGGGGAGAGAGAGAGAGAGAGAGAGAGAAAGAGAGAGAGAAGAGAGAGAGAATGTAAGAATGTCTGGCAAGTGGTAGAGTCCCTCTTCCCTGCCTTGAGTGGAGGAAACTCTATTTCCACTTTCTTGGGGAGATTTCTTTAAATTGATCTCCAATATGGGCCCTTCGTGTCAGAGAGAAGGAGGCAGTCTTGGAACCACGTGCACCCTCACATACAGTCCATGAGGATCCGAGGGCCATCGCCATGCCTAGCCTCACGTGGCACAGAGGAGAACACCGTACCCCATGTACCCTTTGTCTCCAGGGCAGCTTAGTAGAAAGAGCTCTGCTCTCTGAGGAATTTGCTAACCAGGGAAGCTGCATGTATTCCACGCTCCCCGCTGAAGGCCTACCTGGCATGTAGCGCTGTCTAACACGGAGCAGGCCCTGAAAATAGCATGTGACAACGGAATGAACGAGTCCAGGAATAATGGGGTGCTGGGCATCGCCCACACAGAAAAGCCAGGACAAGGTGGAAACAGCGTTGAGGTGTACGGAGTGGTGATCCTGGATGGAGACGGATGGTCTTAGCCCTTCCAGCCACCGGGCAGTTTCTCGCGGGGTTGTGTTACAGCCCTGCTCGCCTGGCCTGGCTGCCGGGGCTCCGAGGGGGAATTGGTCAGTCTCCATGGGAAGGAGCTGATCACACAGGTTGGACCCACATGGGACCTGCAGCTGCCAGAGCCTCTCCCCTTCTGCAACCTTTGGAGACTCATTAAACATGCACTCAGCACCCCTCACAACCGCCCTGCCCTTCCCTCCTCGGGCCTCTCGGTGGGTCAGCCCTGCTCCTGGCGGGGAGGAAGGGACCTTCTGAGTCAGGCCCGAGGATTAGCTGTTGCTTCATCCCGGCCCCCAAGGGCTTGGAGAGCCGACCTGCTTTGTCCACAGGAAACTGTCCGGCTCGGGCCAGAGCATGGAGTAGTTTGATGTGAATAAGCAGGGGGAAAAAGTGTCTTCATTTTTTTCTTCTTCAGATTGGATTTAATTGAAAACAACCACTCAACTCAACACTCTTTCCTTTCGGGCAGCACGATGATCTAGCGCCAGCCACTGAGTCAGAGGAGGGGCCCAAGGCTGGCACCCCAAGTCCAGAGGGGGTGGCCGTGGCCCAAGGGCTCGGGAACATGGGTCTGTGAAAGGATGTGGGGCTCAGAGCAGCCAACCGCTCAGGCTTCCTGCATCCACCATGGAACTGAAAGGGGACAGAGTGGGGCCAACACTGGGCTGGGCTTGCGTGGGGAGAGCGGGGTTCAGAGGAGGGAGGCCCAAGGCTCTCCTGCCCCAGCAGAAACCCACCCGTTGAGTGAGGGTGCATCCCTTCCAAGCTTTGCAGAGTCTCTGAGGAGGAGCAGGCTGTTGCAGATGTGCCAGGAAGGCAGCATTGGAAGCGGCTGCTGGCACCGGATGGGGCGCGGGCTGGGGCTCCCTCCCTCTGGCTCACTGGGAAGCCCATGCCACTCTGACATCATGGATGAAAGTCAGGTCTGGCTTTCAAACATTGGGGCTGCTCCTCCCAACTCAGCCTGGCCAGCTGGACCCTCCCAAAACGGGATCTCTTTTGTCAGCTGCCTTTTATAGAACTATAAAACCAGAAGTTCGAGTAAGAAGCCCTAGACCAGTCACCAGAAGAGTCAGGCTTTGCCTCTCCTGCTCTCCTCCCTTCTCCTCGCCGCAGTGGCTTCCACCACCGGCAGAGCCCAGCTGCTGCCTTCCATCTCAGCCCTTTGAAGACCCTGCAACCCCCAGGGGCACACGAACCTGCCCAGGAGGGGCATTGGACAGGGGAGTTAGGAGAAAGGGAAGGGAAGAGGGGCAGTTAGGTGCCATTACTTGGGAGAAAGAAAGATACCTCTGTAAGGCAGTAAGAGCAGGTACAGAACTGGAAAACATAAAAGAAGCCACCTGTGGCCCCAGTCCATGAGGACGAGACCTTTGCCAAATAACTGTGACCTTTGCTGCTTCAAATTCCTTTTTCAAGCATTGGAATCCTTTGGCCAAAGAATAAACAAATAGGGTGGTGGGCCACCAGATGACCTATGGTTAGCTGAGTTTGGAAGGGAGGAGATATTAGACATTTGGAGCCTGAGAAAGGGGTTGAATTTCCTTCTCCTTATGTCAAGAACGGACCATAGTAGTTTCTAAATTAATTACAGTGGCAGAAAGAAGCAAATGGATGAAATCAGTTATTTTTGACTTAAAGAAACTGGATCAAGATCAACTGTGATTCTTGGGAGAATGAGATGACTTCTACAGTTTAGGAAGTGCCATCTACTCCAAGCACATGAGGAATAAACCAAAACCAAAGGAACTCACCCCATGGTCCAAGATGCTGGCTAAGTTAGCACAGCCGCACCTGTAGGACCCTCTTGTCTACCTTCAGCTTAAAGGATTAACAGGAAGTAGAAGCAAAGGTGTTAGTAAAACCACTCTTTGCTCTAATTAAATCACTTATCTTGACTTGATAAGAGATTTTTTTCAAGGTGTAACACATGGGACCTTGCTTCTCTTGGCCCAGAGTTATTTTCATGTACCTTGAGCATTAACATTCCTGTGGGTCTCACAGATCATATCTGGCTGTTATGTAACTGGCATTATAAGATTGGGAAGGCTCTTGATGATAATACCTAGGTCAAAGTCATTAATTTATGAATGAGGGAGGTTAAACGACATGCTTTGTATACACCTACATTTATTCATCCAAGATTATTAATACTATTGCTCTTTTTGTTCTTGCTGTTATTATTTAGCAACTACACATGGTAAACATTGTTCTGCACACTGGTGAGTCATTGGTGAACAAAAGGGGGAAAGTAATCTTGTTTTGTGAGGCTTATAGACCAGTTGGAGAAACTGACATTAAACAACATGAACAAATGTGAAAATGGTACCTTTTCAGGAAAAATGATGAAGAAAACAGTGAAAGAGGCGACGGTGCTTGAGATGCAATGGCCAGGGAAGGCCTCTCTATGCAGGTGAGCTCTCTGTGATGGGACAGAGCCAGACACGAGAAGCTTGGAGACAAGCGTTTTTGAGGCCATGAGATGGCAAGGGCCTAGGCTCCGAGGCTGGAATGATCCAGGTATTCTTTTGAGGCAGAGACAGAACAGTATAGCTGAAGCATAATGAGTAGAATAATCAGGGAGCTGAGCAGGATAAGATGCACTGCCCACCACCCTACTCACAGCTGTCCCTATGGAGGACCCATATCTTTGTGTGGTCCAGGAATGAATGTGTTCTTTGTGAGACCATCCCTCCCCTGTTGTAACTAATCTTGTTCTACAAACTCTCACAGGGAACAAGCCCAAGGAGAAAGCTGGTTCCCTACCCAGGACACCATCAAGACTCCTTCCCTCATGCACGCCATTGCAGTTTACCACCGAAAGTTTACCAGCCTACAAGAACATCAATGGCCACGCAGACCATCACATCTTGTTACGGGCTGGGTTAATCCCCCTCACCACCTCCCCTCCCCCCTCAAAAAAAGATTCGGTGAAGTCCTAACTTTCAGTAGCTCAGAATGTGGCCTTATTTGGAAACAGGGTATTTGAAGATTTAATCAAGCTAAGATGAGGTCATTAAGGTGGGCAGTAATCCAATATGACTAGCATCCTAATTAAAAGGAGAAATTAAAACACAGGGAAAGCCCCTCAAAATCCTTCCACTGGGATCTATAACTCAGTCTCTAGTTATCAAAATGCCCCATCTCCTTACGCTTTTCTATGGATGTTCTCTTGGAATGCCTGCTACAGCCGAATCCAGCCTTCCCTCCAGGTCATGGTTTCCCTTTCAGCTTTCTAGCAGTGGCTCTTTTTCCTTCCCAGGGACAACAGGTCTAGAGAAGGGTTGTGTGTCCTACTTGCTCCACATTCTGTCATCCATACCATGTCTCCATCCTCTAGCGTCTCCACCCCCAGCTTCTTTGATGCCCATAGCATTAGACTTCCTTCCAAATCTCATTTTTTAAGGAACCCACTCTCCAACCACTACCTGCCATCTTTTAGATAATTCAGACTCTTCCATTGAAACCATTCCTTAAACCATTTCATGCCCTTCATTCTCTTCTTTCCATCGTCATAATCACTGCCTTAAATAAACTCTCAGCTTCCATCTCTTCCTCTAGCCTACTGATTTGGAAATCTCTTACCCTGCTTCAACCCAGCTCTCCACCGACTCTGAACCTACACCAGAAGATCTGAATACAACTGGAGGAAAACATAAAGTGGAGCTGTCTGGTCACATGTTTTTGACCACAAATCTCACTAGGGACCTCAGCATTGCCTGGCAATCCTACTACCTTCCTCTGGTCAATTCACCATCCCGTTCTCTAAGGCCATTATTTCACAGCTTTTCTCTCTTTACAGCCACCCCCTCACTCTCAGCTGATGACCTCATATTTATTCACTGAGAAAACAGAAGTAGGCAGAAGAGAACGCCCTCATCCACCTAAAATGAGTCACCTGTCACCTCCTTCAGTACCCATATATCCTGCCATCCCTGCAGACTGTAGCCTGCTCCCATCGGGGACCTACTCTGTTGCTGGTGCACCATATCTCATCCTGACTTGCCTACTTAAAGACTGCTCCACAATCATGTCTCCTTCCCTCAATATCATCTCTTCTCTCTGTGTCTCATTCTCATCAGTCTCTAAGTGCACTGGAATATCTCCCCTTTCGTGATGGCTTCTTCTAGCCATCAATTTAAAAATATATATATATATATATTTATTGATTTCAGAGAGGAAGGGAGAGTGAGAGAGAGATAGAAACACAAATGATAAGAGAAAATCATCTATCCACTGCCTCCTACTGGGGATGGAGCCTGCAACTCAGACATGTGCCCTGACCAGAATCAAACCATGACCACCTGGTTCATAGGTTGATGCTCAACCACTGAGCAATGCCAGATGGGTCTACCTATCACTTGACTTTCTTTTTGCCATAGACCAAAACTCCTTGAAATTGTACCCTATATTCAGCCTCTACTTCTTCACCTTATGAGCTCTTCTCAATCCTTCCTTACCAGGCTTTTGTCTACCATTTCCTGTTCTGGTCTCAGCCCTTGGCCGTATTTAAAGACTAATTCTCAATCCTCACCTGGAGATCATAGCAACATGTAGAATAGCAATCTCTCTTAACGTGGCTTCTGGTATGTTATACTTTCCTGGTTTTCCTGCTACTCTTTTCCAATCTCCTTTCCTTCATTCCTCCACTTCCCCCTATCCTCTAAATATTCTTTTGCACCAGAGATTAGCTCTTGTCCCTCTTCTCTTCTGTATTGACACAATCTAGCAGATATCAACCAGAATCATGGCTTTAAATATATATATGTTCATGACTCATTTATCTTTAGACCTAATCTCTCCTCCTGAATTCCAGGCATGTATATCCAACTACCTACCAGACCTCTCCACCCCGATATCTAATAGATATGTTAAATATATTAGTAACATGCTCAAAATGGAAACCTTGACTTTTCCCTAGCTTCTCCTCCCCAAATATGCTCCTCCCACAGGTTTCCCCATCTCAGTGAATGGTGTCACCATTCTCCAGCTTTTCAAGTCCCAAGTAGAGCATTCATCCTTGTACCCTTTCTTCCCCTTTTATTGCACAGACAAATTCATCAGCCAACACATCTGACTGCAGTACATGCCAATGCTACAAAGAAGAATAAACGGTGTGGGGACAGAATGTACCAGAAGGCAGGGAAGGTTGGAGACATTATTTATTAATCATGGTCAAGGATAGACTTTGAGAAAGTGACATTAAAACAAAGATTTTCCTGAAACAGAGAGGCACAAGCTCCTGCAGGATCTGAGGAGAAAGCACACAAGCCAAGGGCAGAGCAAGTGTGCAGGTCATGAGGTCAGGAACATGGCACAACTGAGGAGGACAGCAGGTTCTGAGAGCCTGAGCAGACGGAGGAGTGACGACCATGGACACGGGCCAGACTACGAAGGATCTTGTCAGCCGGGGTCAGCCTGATGCTTGTGTTTCATTCTAATTGTTATGGGAAAGTAATGGACAGTTTTCAACAGGAGTCTATCATGATCTGATATATGTTTTATAGGTAATGCTGGCTCCCTGGTGGAAATGAATTGTAAGAGACCAAGAGAAGAACAATGGGTCCGGCTAGGAGCTTACTGCAATATTATAACTTTTTCTATAAAGGGCTGTGCTATGGGCTGAATGTTTGTGGTCCCCTAATATCCATACATTGAAACCCTCATCTCCAATGGGAGGGTATTGGGAGATGGGGCCTTTGGGAGGTGATTAAGTCATGAGGGTGGAGCCCTCATGATGGGATTGATGCCCTTATAAGAAGAGAGACAGGATCTCTCTCTCTCTCTCTCTCTCTCTCTCTCTCTCTCTCTCTTTCTCTCTCTCTCTCTCTCTGCCATGTGGAAACATAACACAAAAATGGACATCTGCAAACTAAGAAGAAGACCTTCACCAAGCACCCATCCATGCTACCATCCTAATCTTGACCTTCCCAGCATCCAGAACTATGAGAAGTACATGTCTATGGCATTTTTGTTATAGCAGCCCGAGCTGACTAAGACAGGCTAGGGCAGCCTTGGGCAAACTACGGCCCGCTGGATCTGGCTGTTCTATCCGGTTCTCTTGCTCTCCCCTCCACTCCTTTACTTTGAATTTATATTAGTTCACACAAACACTCCATCCATGCTTTTGTTCCAGCCCTCCGGTCCAGTTTAAGAACCCATTGTGGCCCTCGAGTCAAAAAGTTTGCCCACCCCTGGGAGTAAATCTTTTAGGCTTTGCTGCCGTAGGGTCTCTGTCACAACCCCTGAATTTGGCTGTTGCGGTGCTAATTCAGTGACAGCCAATCTGTAAATTAGTGCATGTGTCTATGTGCCAAGAACACTTATTAACAGGCCCTGGGCTGGATTTGGCTTGTGGGTCATAGTTTGCAGACTTCTGTTCTAAACCCGAAATGCTGACAGATTGGCCCAGGCCTATCATATGGGCATAGTTTTAGAGGTTAATTTGGACCTGTGGTTGGCAAACTGCGGCTCGCGAGCCACATGCGGCTCTTTGGCCCCTTGAGTGTGGCTCTTCCACAAAATACCACGGCCTGGGCGAGTCTATTTTGAAGAAGTGGCATTAGAAAAAGTTTAAGTTTAAAAAGTTTGGCTCTCAAAAGAAATTTCAATCCTGTACTGTTGATATTTGGCTCTGTTGACTAATGAGTTTGCCGACCACTGCTCTGGACAGTCTCGCTGTTGATGGATTAAATGTGGGAGCAAAGGGCTGGTGAAGATTCAAAAACACCTTTTGAGATTCACTTTTTAATTTTTCCAGTCATTCCTCAGACGATACTAACATTTATATTTCTATGAGAGTAAAATAAGGTAGCTATTCATGGAAAAAGAAATACTGATCTCACTTAGTGGGAAATAAGCTAAACTCTACCCAGAGGGCACTGATTTTATGTGGAAGCAAAATATTCTCCCCCAACCTAACCTCCTAACCCTATGATACTCAGCTCACCAAAGTGTGTGTGTGCGTGTGTGTGTGTGTGTGTGTGTGTGTGTGTGTGTGGTGATGAGTGTGTCTTTTGGGGAAGAGTCTTTTACCACTGAAGTTGTTTAGAACTGCCAGTACAAGATGCCAATAAAAAGAAAAACCGTTCATTGCTTTCTTGATTGCTTTAAAATTTTCTACCTTCAGTTTACCCTGTTATTGCCTGTGTCCAGGGCACACACACCCACTGCCCCCACTCCCGTGGCACATATTGTCCTATCGGTCCCAAGGAAACAGTGAAAGCCCTGGGCTAATACCGCTGCATGAAAATGGTGAGACACAAATACTTTAGTCCTAACTCAACCATACATTTTATGTGTGATATTGAGAACAACCTCCCATGAAGAAAAAGAAAAAGGAACCCTGACCGGTTTGGCTCAGTGGATAGAGCGTCGGCCTGTGGACTAAAGGGTCCCAGGTTCGATTCCGATCAAGGGCATGTACCTTGGTTGTGAGCACATCCCCAGTAGGAGGTGTGCAGGAGGCAGCTGATCGATGTTTCTCTCTCATCGATGTTTCTAACTCTCTATCTCTCTCCCTTTCTCTCTGTAAAAAATCAATAAAATATATTTAAAAAAAAAAAGAAAAAGAAAAAGGAGGAGAAAAAGAGAGTGGAAAAAAAAAGTCATTTAAGAAATGAATTAGATGTCACTGTATACCTACAATTTTCCCAAGGACAGCAACTGGTGGATACACAGTATTAAATAGCAATGGAGACCCTGCATACCCTGCTGAGCATAAACTCAATGCACGAGGGAGAGCTGGAGACGTAACCTGTGTGCCCAGCAACTTTCCACTCCCTCTTCCCTGCGCCCGTCCAGGCTGCCATCCCCTGGCTGGGAACACACTGTGCCGGGTCGGGCTGCAGAGCCTTCTCGGTGTAGTAATAAAGTGCACACTTATAATGTTGGGCCGAGTGACAAGAACAACATGGAATAACACTCTACCCACCCACTGAGAAAACCAAGTGTGTCACACTCCTCTGTGTCATGGTTTTAAAAATATCTCCACGGACGGTCCAAGTCTCAGGTTGGGCTGGAGGGGTGTTTAATGCCTGCCTATGCCAGGTGGAAAATGTTTTCATCAGCGTCCTGAGGCCCCGAGTGATGGACGGCGGCTGGGTTGCGTGTGAGCGCTCAGCAGCACGTGTTTAAGAAAAATGGGGGTGGGTGGCTATTTCTTTGCTCATTTTTCCCCCTTTTTCTTTCTTTTTTAATTACATGTTCCTGACAAAGAGGTGTGGTCCTTGGCACTGCCACCCAGGCTCCCCTCTACCTCGAACCACACGGAGAGTAGAATTCAGAGGACTTCTCAGCACTTGGCTCCATTCTTGGCATCAACGGAAACATAAACCCAGGGGCCAGCAGAGAGGGGTATAGAAGCCCAGTGAGTGTCTGGAGAGACTGGCTCTTCCCAAGGTTTTATCTCTTGCTCTCTCCTGCCTTGCTCCCTTGCTTAAGAAGAGCACAGCCCGCCTGGCCAGTGTGGCTTATTGGTTGAGCACTGACCTATGAACCAGGAGGTTACGGTTCATTTCCTGGACAGGACACATGCCTGGGTTGCAACCTCAATCCCCAGTGGGGGGCATACAGGAGGCAGTTGCTCAATGATTCTCTCTCATCGTTGATGTTTCTCTCTCTCCCTCTCCCTTCCTTTCTGAAGTCAATAATATTAAATCAATCCTATATAATAAAAGCGTAATATGCTAAGTGTCTGACCCATCAGTTGATCACTTGGTTGACCGCTCAACCAGTCGCTGTGACACGCACTGACCACCAGGGGGCAGATACTCCAACCAGTAGGTTAGCTTGCTGCTGGGGCCTGGCTGATCAGGGCTGTGTGAGAGGGCCAGACATGCCCTGGAGCCCTCCAGTGGTCCCTCCCTGACTGGCTGGCCCTTATCACCCCGATCAGGACTGGGTGAGATGGCCCTGATTGGCCCCTGATCGCTGGCCAGGCCAAGGGATCCCACCCGTGCACAAATATGTGCACCAGGCCTCTAGCATATATATAAAACAGACTAAAAGCACAGTCCAGGCTAAGTCTGCTAGAGTTTTATCACCAAGTGGGGTTTTCAAACAACATGGTGGCCTTTTAACCCATAGGCTTTGTTCTTGTTTCCTTTGGAATCTCCAGTGGCTATTAGCAGGCAAGTTGTTGAACCTTGAAGTCTAGGCTCCTGACTTGTAAAAGGGGATAAGGATAGAACCTACATCTGGAAGGTTGGAGTGATGAGAAAATGATGTGACACAGGCAAGCACTTAGGACAGGACCCGGCGCACAGCAAGCACTCAAGAAATTCTGGCTGTGTTTGCAGTGTCAGAGTCTCACAGGTGACAAACATGTGGAAAAAAATCTTTCACTTGAAATCACAGAAGAAAAATTATGTGAGAGCCCACGGGCTCTGGGCCCCACCTGCACTCTGCCCCATCTTCATTCGCTTGGACACGGGCTGGGTCTATTCCACTGAGCCCCTGGAATTTCTTTATCTGCATCAGGCATGCAAGCCTTACATTTGCTATGGCCTCTGCCTGGAACATCCTACTCCCAGATAAGCCCAGGACTCACTGCTTCACTCCATTCTGATATTTACTCAAATTTAATTTATTTGAGAGAGATCTTACTCTCTGAACAATCTACAGGGGCACCCCTACTACCCCGGTCAGGTTCTGTCCCTCTTGCCTGTGTCATTTGCCTTCTTCCAGGTACCTGCATGTTATATGTTCACGTACTAGTATAGTTATTTTCTATCTCCCCTGCTAACATGTAAGATCCTAGAAAGTAGGGGTTTTGTCTTTTGTTGTTGTTCATTGCAACATTTCTAACACTTAAAATGGTGCCCAAAGTACAGAAGGCATACACTATCAATTAAACAAACACCTAAAACATAGTCATACTTCATAATTCACAAACAAATAAAACA
Organism: Plecotus auritus; assembly: GCF_963455305.1. Lineage (NCBI taxonomy): Eukaryota > Metazoa > Chordata > Mammalia > Chiroptera > Vespertilionidae > Plecotus > Plecotus auritus. Next base: position 5,930,863 of record NC_137774.1, read on the forward strand.
TATACATATGTCATTATCCCCTTAATGAAGAATAATGAAAGCATTCAGACAGTTAAGAATATTCTGGGCCTTAACCTGACCCTTTGTAACTTTTGACAGGAGATAACTTTAAACTTAAACCCAAGAAGTTCATTCACATCAGAATCATTGCGATCTTTCCTCTCCTTGGTATTCTCAGCCCTTGTAATATTATGTTTGATTGGAGATATTCTACATACATGTAGGGGAAACATCAAGATTTTTTCTAAATTGACCAGATCCTTCTTGTGATTTATTTATGTCCCAAGAGTCTTATGACTCCCAGTACTGAGGAAAACGTGACCTGCTCCCTGAGACTTCCCCAATGTCACCTTGTCTGACACTGAAGGAGGCCTCCTCTATATAATGAGATCTTTGTACAATGTGCTTCGTGCTAGGGGGAAGAGACAGCTTCCATCCAGGCATTCCCCAAATCACATTCTTCTTGGCTTTTTAGGATTTCGCCATAATGGATCAAATCATGCCAATTCAGAAGTCTTGAAAACTGTATCAGCGTGAACCTTGACCTATGCAAGTTGTCAAGCAATTCATTGAGGGACCAGACAAGTGAATGAAGGTAACTGCTTACAGTTCTGAAGACATATATAACTATTGTCATGCTGCCCTTTGTTTCTACTCAGTTTGAAGAGAGCTGAGTGGGCTAAGAGTGATTCCCACTACCATCACATCCTGAAAAGTAAACTTCAGGGCCATCATTGGGAAAACCCAACAGATAGTTGGCTAAATGCTCACATGACCACAAATTACTGTGGATAGTACAACTTAGCTCTGGTACTCACTGAAAATTAACCTCCCTTTGAAGGCACGAACATCCTATCTCAGGGTCAGTTGCCACAGGTATTATTTTACTTTGCTTTATTTTATTTTATATAACAAAGCTCACTCTGGCCCAAGTTGTTCCCAAGACTTTTAGGACCTGATGAATTGAAGACATGGTTTTGCTGGCTGTTGTGTTCCACGTTGGAGACAGTGTGTCTCTTCTCTTTATATCCGAAACAGAAGACTGATTTTTTTTTTATTTATTTATTTTTAATATCTGGGCAATAGAACTTGTGATCCTTCAGCAGCTTGGTTCTTTATAATAACCTATGGGCACTTTCCTCTGGCATGTAGCTCACATGTAGTAGGAAACACATCTAAACCTTCACTCCCTAGTTCATACCTCTTCCTACTGTTGAAAGCGTTCAGCATGTGTTGAGTTCAAGAAGAATACGCCTCAACGGTGGCTCCCAAACCCAAAGGTCCAGTAGGGAACTCTCCTGACAGCACGTTTCTTCCACACATTTTCTCCACCCTCATCCATCTCCCACATTTCCCCAGCCTGTTTGCGCCATCCCATCTCTGCTGAGACTTGCTCCAAAGTGGGGCCTCCCTCTGATGATGATGGTAGACCAGGAGGCTGCCATCAGTGACATCAGACCTATTGGCAGTAACCACAGTGGCACTTCTGACAATATGCCAAGAGTTCTGGGAGCCAGGCATGAGGTGGGTAGTCCAAATAATGATCCCTGCCCAAGCTGCCCTCTGCTGGGACAACCCACCACTAATTAAAGGCCATCTGTTTAGCCCATCCAGGCTACACTGCCAGGAGGAGCCAGATGTCAGCACATTACTCCAGTCCGTGACCTCTCTTAGGATATTAACATGGGTTATTTATGGGTGGGCTGAGGTGGTTACCCTATATGAGCCTCCTTCCTGGTGCATGGCTTAAGAAGTTATATATATATGTTATATATAAACTTTATGACGATACCATTAATTTTGGGTACTGCCAAGTTCCAGACCTATAGGCTCTGTAGTTGGGTTCTGGGCCTGGTTCAACAATAATAATTTTTAAAAACACTCCAATGTCTCATTTCTCTGTGTTTTCCATGGACTTTACCTAAGTATAGATATGAGTACTCTCTTCTTGGGAATTCACTGGCATTTAGTTCTTGCCAACTGTCTGTGAACTACTCTGTCTCTCTCCTTCAATCAGAGAGGGTGCCAAGGGAGTGCCTTTTTAAGACCAGAAGAGAATTGGGTGGCACCATGCTTGATGATGTTCTTATTCTTCTAAGTTATGAGTTGAAATGCCTTCTATCCACAGCAGGTTCTGGGTGAATTAGTTTACCCCCATGAGGGGAAGAAAGTTGGATGAATACAGAACTAAGGATCATAAAAGCTGAATTCTAATCATGGCTCTACCATCTCTATATCACGGAAACTTGAGAAAGTTGTCTGCCCTTTCTAGGTCTCAGACTGTTCTTCTCAATACTCCCAAACTCTGTGTCTTATATATAATGAGTCTTAATAATTAACTCTGACATGAATACATATTGTTAATAAAAATATTTAAATGGATTAACATCTATCCTCCATGCTGAACTGCATTCTGTAAAATGTAATATAAAAAGTGCTGAAAAGAGTTAACTCTATTGGCCTAAGTTGCCGATATTATTAGTATTTGTCTTACCCACTAAAAGGTATGTTACAAAGGAGAGAGATAATCTAAGCAATTCTGACTTGATAGATCTAAAATGGCTGTACCAACCAATAAGCAAGGACAAAAAATTCCTTTTCTACAATATCTCACCCTCACCACCCAATACCTAATTGTTATAAGATCCTCCAGACTAATGGTTCTCAGCTTAGGTAGTACCACCTCCAAAAAGATGGTTTAAAAATGGCCTTGGGCATTTTTTGGTGTTATAATACCAGGGGTGGTGGAGACAGTGGCATTGAGTGCATAGGGGTCAGTGATGTTGCTCATTCTGCAATGTGTCGGCCCGTGACTCACAGTGAAGAATTATCCCCTGTGCCCACCAACCTTCACACAGTTCACTGAACATTCATATAAAACCTGCTAGCAATTATCTCAGCCTAGAAGCTAATGCCATCTCACACATAAAAACAGTTCTTTCTCTGTTAGCATTCTGCAAATATTGCAAGTTTAGGGGGTGTTTGAGTAGCTCCTTCGCAAAGTTAATAAAGTGTTACATAGGACACACTGTGTGCCAGGGATTATTCTAAGCACTTGATACAAATCCACTTAATCCTCACAACACCCTTATTAACACATACCCACTTAATCCTCATAACACCCCTATTAAGGAAGAATAATTACTCCCATTTCATAGACGACAAGACAGAGGCATTGAGTAGTTAACTGTCTCCTGAGATCATACATTGAGTAAGTCGATGAGCTGGTCTCTGAACCTGGGCCATCTGACTCCACACTCTAAATTCTCAGATAACTGAATACACTTTCTCTTGGCAGTTTCTTTAGGGATGAAGGACTCTATGGTATTAATCTTCTAAAGAGTGACAACGAGAAAGCGGATGCTACCTGAGGCAAAGGAAATCTCCCTATCCGTAAAGGTGGGTATCTCATCATCTCACCCACGTGACTTAGAAATATTCTTAAAGAGATAAGAAGTAAATCAAGAGCTATATTTAAAAAGAGGTGACATCTACCTCACCTAGGTATTTCTTTCCTGTGTTGTGCAATCAAGATAATTTCCGAGAGCAATGGTCTGAGAAGGACCAGCTCACTGGTGAGAAAGCAGAGGAGAGAGAATGGGGACTTCTACTACAGAGGGTTCTCCTGAGGGGCCTGGACATCTACACATTGTTCTAGGGAAGAATCTCCGCAGGATTTCATCTTCCCTCAGTTCCTGCCAACATAGCAGTGGTTTGACACAGCAAAAGCCAGTTTACTGCGGGTCTGGCTGCCGTACAGGACAGCTATCTTCCATCGGAAGCTCGCTTCCAGGAGGTGTCGTAACACCTCCATATCCACCCATTTGCTGTTTTCCTTAGTGTCACAGAAGAGAACGTGGAGAATCTCTTACCACTCAAAGTCACACAGGTAACGTCTCTCCATGGGTCACAGGACAGAGCTAGTCGCATGGCCTTTCTTCTCCTTCATGTGCCCAAAACAGAAGAGAAAAAGGGGTTGGTGAATAATACTGATGTTCAATATCTGCCAACTTAAAAGTGACCTCACAGGGTAAATGACATATTCCCTCCACTTAAGATCAACAATGTGTTTAGTCTAGCCTGTAAAGTCTAGAGGGCTAACACATGAGGCATTTTAAAACCTCCCTTAGTAGCCATTTAAATGTTAAAAAATAATTTACTGAGGTTAAATTCACATAGCATGAAATTACCATTTTACAGCGGCATTGATGACATTCACAGTGTTGTGCAGCCACCACCTCTATCTAGTTCCAAGAGACTTCCATCGACCCACTGACCAGCCATTCTGTGTCCCCTCCCCTCAACGACTGGAACCATCAATCTGTGTTGTGTCTCAGGGGATTTATCTATTCTGGACGTTTAATATACATACAGAATTGTGCAATATGTGACCTTTTGTGGCTGGCTTCTTTCACTTAGGGTGTGTTTTTTTTGTATCACTACTTCATCCTTTTCTATGACAGAGTAATATTCCATTGTATGGATACATCGCAATTTGTTTTCCATTTGTTCACTCTTTATAGTTTTTGGTTACTGCGAATAATGCTGCTTTGGATAGTGTGTACATGTGTTTTAGTTTCTGGTTTCAGTTCTTTTGGGTATATACCTGGGAGAAAATTATGGGGTCATGTAGAAATTCTATCTTTGACGTTTTGGGAATTGTCAAACTTTTCCACAGTGACTGAACCATTTTTTATTCCCATAAGAAGTGTATGAGGGTTTCAGTGTCTCCACATCTTTGCCAATGCATGTTATCATTATTACTTTTTAACTACAGCCATGCCAGTGGGCGTAGGGTAGTATCTCACTGCGTTTTTGATGTGCATTTCCCCAATGACAGATTATGTTGAGAAGCGTTTCCTTTTACTTTTTGGCTATTGTATATTTCTTTTGGAAAAATATTTAATCAAGTCTTTGCCTGTTTTAAAATTTGGTTGTTAGTCTTTTTGTTGTTCAGTTGTAGGATTCTTAACCCTTATCAGATATAGGACTTGCAAATATTTTCTCCCAATGTGTAGGCTATCTTGTTACTTTTTTGATAGTGTCCTTTGATACACAGAAGTTTTTAATGTGATGAAATCTGGCTTATCCAGTTTTTCTTCTGTTGCTCATGCTTTTAGTGTCCTGTCTCAGAATTCACTGCCAAAGCTAAAGTCAGAAAGATTTAATCCTGTTTTCTTCTTAGAATTTTATAGTTTTAGCTCTTATATTTCCATCATTAATCCAGTTTGAGTTAAGTTTTGAATATGGTCTGAGGCAGGAGTCCAACTTCATTATTTTCGTCTGTGAATATCCAGTTGTCCTAGCACCGTTTGTTGAAGAGCCTCGTCTTATCTCATTGAGTGATCTTAGCACTCTTCTCAGGAAGCAACTGGCCAGAAGTATATGGGTATTAGTAGCCATTTTTAATATGTAACAAACTTCTCAATTCTAAAAACTTTTTTTCATATCACACTTAAATCTCACTGACTTTTGTTCAAAAGACTTTTTTTCTCTTTTCTCTAGTCTTCAGGGGAAAAAAATGGAGAAAAATTGGTTCTATGAATACATACAAATGACAACAACTATAACTACCATATTGACATTCAGCCAGTATCTGTGGATGGTTCAGTAAGTGAAAGGCAATGTCGTTGATACTGGGAGGGTAAAATATAAATAATATACAGTTCCTGTCTTCCAGGACCATACAATCCAGTAGGAAAGAAAGGCATATCTACGAATAACTGTGCCAAATGTTTACAAAATGACACTGAGCAAGAAAGAGTGAGTCATTCTGACTGTGGGGTTTGGAGGACCCATGTGAAGTGGAAGTGGGTAGCATGAGGTATCTTGGATAATGTGAATGAAACTTTTCTGGTGACATTATTTTAACATTCGAAAAGCTGGTCATGTTATGTGAATGCCGATCTTGGATCCCACTAAAGTGGCCACAATATTAAATATGCCAATGGTTATTGTGAATAACGCTGCTATGGGTATGTGGTGTCCAGATTACAGTTATTTCATTGGCAGGTAAGGAGCCTTACAAAGTTTTCTCCGAGTCGATCTATTTTATAACAAAATGTTTCAGTATCAAAACGCACCAGAAATACTTTTCATAGTATGTTTGGCTTCATGTTTGTGGGACTGGCATGAATAAACAAAACTCCTACGTGTACCATGGACCTACGTGACTCCCAGGTGCCTCTGAGGTGAAGATCTGTTTACACGTGATGAAGTGAGGGGTGCTCTTGAAGACGTCATTTCTAAAGAGGTGGGGAAATCAGGATTGGACAGAGAGAAATTGAAGTGGAACGTAGTTACAGCAGAGGCACTAGCTGACCCTTCAGAGATGCCCTAAATTGAGATCAGGATATTGACCTTTGGATATCACCTACACCAGTCATTGGATATGGGCTGCTTTGGGGAAGGGTGCATAACCCTGAGCAAGGTGACTCCTTTAGGCTGAAGGTAATTCCTGGAGACAGATTTGTCTATGAGCTGTCAACAGGCACCACTTTCTACACCTGGGGAAATAATTTTCTTGGACTCAAAGGGGGATTCTGGGTCGTATACTATAGCATCCACTACACTAAATAAGGATGGTATTACCATGGTTACCATTTTCAGAGGAGAATGAGACTCCATAGTTTAACTGCTTGCCCAAAGTCCCACAGCTATGAATGGCAGAGTTGGTACCAAAACCCAAGTCTTCTGATTCCAAGCCAAGTTGAATTAAGCAACATTATTGTCCCTCAAAATGTGCAGTACTGTTTAATCTAAAAAAAAAAAAAAAAAGAATATTTAAAGCCAGTTGAACTTCAATCATTTAGATTTCACAACTCTCACCTGGGAATCCCCCTTTTTCTTCCAAAACACAAAATTCAGTTCTCAACTTGCCCATGTCAAGGAATTTCTTTGAATGTGCAGTCCTAAAAACAAGGCGGAGTTCTTTCACACACAAACACATGCCTTTCTGACTTTAAAAGCAGCACATAAGATAGAAGCAGAATATTACTGGAATTATTATTAAATTAACGGAATAACTCAGCATCCAGACCTCTGTGCTATTTTCAGACTAGCATCTATGCTATGGTATTTTCAGGAATAACACAGCGTCCAGACATCTAGGCTATTTTCAGACTACAGTATAGGAAAAAAACATGTACTAACAAAGGAAGATATGTGTGAAGATTAAGGAAGGGAGATTTACAAAGTGGTCAAAAATGTCAGCTTGAGGCAAAAAATAATGAACTTGAAAGCCAGAGAAAAGGAAGCATTTTCAGGCAACGCTCCCTTTATTTCCAACACACTGCCCTGAGAACTAAGAAGCAAGACAAGTCTCTGCCCCCAAGAGCCTGGAAGCCACTTACCAGCTGCTAAGAACCCACCATGTTGGAATTCAGATGATGATCACATAATTGATGTCAACATCGAAGGTCTTTGGAAGAAAGTAGGGTTTAAGGATGAGAACGCAAGAAGAGCTTGGATCTTCACCACTTTTTTACTGTATAACTGGGGTAAGGATCTCAATCACTTTAAGAACCTATATAGATTCCCTATCTATGAATAATATCATCATCATAACAACTTTATAGGGGTATTCTATGATGAAATTGAGACAGCAGAAATCTGTCTTTATGAGTAACTGATTTAGTACTTTGTCAGCTATTTAAATGTACATGTTATTTATATGGGTGTGTATGTACTAGTATGTGCGTGTTGCACCTGAAAAGACTGCAATATCATAACTGGACCTGGAAAGACTGAAATGCAATAGAGCAGTACTGTCTACGGAGCTTTCTGTGACTATGGAGATGTTCTTTGTGGTAACATGGCAGCCACTGGCCACATCTGACTACTGTACACTTGAAATGCGGCTGATACAATGAGGGATTGAACTTGTAATTTAATTTACTTTTAATTAATTTAACTGTATGTGCAAATAACCATGTGGTCAGTAGACATCACCACAGATTGCCTGGATGTGAAGTATTCAGGATGGAAGGTATTTTAGATATGATCTAATCCAAAGTGATCTTTATAGGGGGTAATGTACATACTCCAGAGAGATATGAAACAACATGCTCAGGGTTTCACAACCACTAAGCGGGGTTGCGGCAACTTTTGATTATGCTCCAATATTCCAAATCACGGCATCGCATTGCCACATGGAATGAGAGAGTAAATGATTTAAATACATGGGCAGGTTGACAGCTGTTTGGGCCAGGTCTTCCAAACTCCAAAAGTTATGATTATCAGCAGTACCATAACCACATTAACTCCCAATTTCTGAACACTTACTCTTTGCGTGGCAGAGAAGATCCGAGGACTGTTCTCTTGACCTCCAGACTGACACGCCTCCCTGCTAGGAACTTAAACTCATACTGGCATACTCCTGCACCTTTGGAGGATACATTACCCCTGTTTTAGAGCATACATATCTCACCAAGGCCTCCGATATGCTGGCTATTTCTTGCTCGTCTGGTCTGATGAACACAATGCCATCCATACAGTGGCCTGGGTGGGGGGGGCAAGGGGGTTGTTCTGTGGGATATTTAGATGGCCCAGGTGTCTTCGGGCTGTATTATGTCTTCATTGCCAGCTGGATGGCAGGGGATCAAGTTCCAAAATCCCCATCTTAGCGTTGGCTTTCTCAGCCCATTCCCGGCACCAGCTATTGCAGGCCGAGTGCCCTGGGAAGCTGACTCTAAGACAGAGAGGAGTGTGCAGGAGATGGCTATTCCAGAGAGTTCCTGGGATTAGCATCATCTGGCAGAGAGGGGCAGGGAGGAGGACTGGGCAGAGGGACCAGCGGGGCTGCAATGTAGAGCCAACATCACAGGTTGCTGTGAAGCAGGAATCACCTTCCGAGTTGTCCAGATATAGGATGAATAGGTTGGGCTTTCAAACCTCACATCAATCAGTCATTGGGTGTGAGTTGCCCTGGATGGAGGCATAGTTTTGAGTGAGACATCTTTCTTCAGTAGAAGCAATTCTTAAAGGAGGCTGGGCACTGATGTCTGCTCAGCATGGCCAGCAACTAGAGAAATCTGAAGAAAATCGTCAAGGGAGCAGGCCACAGGCTCCGCTTCCCGTGATTATGAGGCGTTGCCAGCACATGCTACTTTCTAATAGAAGCCTCACATAGAGCTTATAATTTGAACTCTGAGAAGCTCAATCAGCAGTGAACACACTTTGAGAGAAAAGACACACTTTGAGCCAAAAAATTCAGTGGACAGTACTAGCACGGGACCTGGAAAAACTTTTGTGAACCAAACAAAGAGAGCGGGGGTGTGGTGAGGTGGGAATATGGGGTGTGTGTGAGGGTGAGTGGGGGGTCTGGCCTAGCAAACCACTAAAAAAGAAATCTTTTTTTTACAGCAGCCCCAGGAACTTATTGAGACCTCATAAAATAACGAGAACCAAGGAAACAACACTCTACGCTAAGTGTCTCTTTCACCGTTTTACAGACTGGGGTAAGATTTTATGAGCTATTTGGCTTCCCCTCTGGATGCCTCTTTGGGAGAAGTTCCTGGTGCTTCAGCCAGTTATTTTAACTTTGGGCCAGAGCGTGAGAAGATTCCAAAATAGGATAATAGCCATTGAGGCTTTCTGGCAATGTTCTCCAGATGTTGACCACCACAGGCGCTTAGCCAGCTCACAGAGATTGGGTGGATTGGCCAATGTGATATCTCTATACCTGGGTCCCCCTGGACAGGAAGGTCAAGTCTGGTGACTATGGGAATCTGACACTGGGGGGGGTCCCCTGATTCCTTCCGTGAGTTTCTGGCACCAAAGAGCTTTATTTGAGAATAAGTCATCAGATAATATTTATAAGTTTCCTGGATGCTGAGCCAGCCTCAGAATGAGAAGTGAAGTCATAAGTTCTAAGAGCTTAATATCCCTTCTCCTCTCAAGATGGTTTGGCCATCAAAACTGGCTCAGTCTAATCCGTGAGGCAAGAAGCAAGATGCCAAGACCCCTGCTTCCTGCACAGGACAAGGACGCAATGACCTCTTCATGGTTCTCTGGTGTGCTCTAGGGCTGACACCGATCCTGGGAACACAGGTCATTAGCTTAAAAACTTAGGACCCATCATGATCTTCTGTGTGCTTCTCCCGTCATGTAAAGGCCCCCGAAGCTAATGAGTCACCTATACTCTTTGATGATTGCCTTGCAGGGGAAACATCAAGCCAGAGTGGCGCATAAGCTTTCCTAGAAGCAAATGGGTCCTCGATCCAATCTGGGGACCTCTCATGAAGTCAATTCCACACTTAGGCAGAATTTTCTGCTTAAAGTCACCCCTTGTTCATTAAGATATCACATAATCAACTAGGTTGAAGAGACATGAATGGTACAAAACTGACCTCAATCCTCTTCCCACCCAGAGACACTCTGAGTTTATTCCTGAGCCCAGGAATAGAATATTTCTTCGACCTTGGTCAAACAGGACTTGGCAGTAGCAAGAATGGCCAGAGAATTTTCAGTCCTATCTAAAGGGCTCCCGCATAACCTGTCTGAAGGGTCCATGAGCAGACTCTGTGTCCATGAATTAACTTTTCTAAGATGCTCTTCTTTAGATGACTTCCTCACTTGGACCAATGCCTTCTTCACTCTCAAGATCTGGAGACATTTTTGGTGGCTTCACCTGGGGATGGAGAGTAAAAGTGCTAGCAGCATCTGGAAGCCAGGGATGCTGCTAACTATGCTCTAATGCACAAGACAGCCTCAAGAGCAAAGAATTATTTGGTCCCAATATCAATGGTCCAGAAGCTCAGAGGCCTGCCCTGTAGAGGAAAAACAAACGCGCTGTGTGCACACAACCTAACTCCCAGGCTCTGAAAGGCTGGTATGAGCTGGCATATGCATTCTCAACAGACATACTGTCACTACCAAGGGGGTGAAATTGGTTCTTTCTGGGCAAAGGGGGAAAAAACCTCAGCCTTTCTTTTTTTCTGTATAAAGCATAGATATAGATACAGTATGTAATTGGATTTATGGTGTATCTGTAACACTAAGGTTTCGTGGAGGGAGTTTGATGAGGAAAATAAAAGTCTAAACAGTTTTCTTGGGCAGGGGGAGTGATAATCGTTTTTAACAGGCTGGGAAGAGCTGAAATGGAGTCACTGCAAGTCCTCTCCTCCGCCCCCCTGCATGGCAGCTGCCTGTCCCTCTGTGGTGCCTGCCTGGCCTCCAACCAGGCTCTGCTTGGAGTTCTTCTCTACCGACCATTTTGCATGCTGGGAAGCAGAGAACAGGCTGCTGGCCACTCTCTGAAATAAGTAGCATAAGTCTGTGACTTCCAGAAGGAAGTTCTAGACTTCCAGTAAGTACGTCTGGGCTTTTCCGATGCCATTGTGTCTTGAGGTATCTCTCTTAAATCTCAGGAGTATCCCAATGCCAGTGACCTGAGACATCACAGAAAATATGTTTGACCCCAGAGAAGTTTCGCAAACGTGTGTAGAGAAAATTGGTCTTGGAAATGAAAGATGGCAAGGGGATGCGGAAGGGATATTCTTTCCCTGACATGCCCTCTCCCTCCATGGAACCCACGATGGCTTTATACACCACGGTCCCTACGAAGCCACAAAACCTCCAGAAACAGGGCAGTAAAAAGGAATGAAATGCAATATTCAGAAGACATGGAAAAGCCATGATTTACTTTAATCCCGGGGACAAGGAATAATACACCTGCCTGGGAACAGGGGATGGCATAATGTTGGCAGAACATTGGGGGTTTAATGATTTTTGACCACATTTTATAGACCCTTTCCTGCAATTAATGCTAAATAAAGTCAACATCTTCTCCACCTGCTGCCGCACGTGGGGCTGTCATCGAGTGGGAGCTGCCCTCCCCCATTCCCCTGAGCTCACAGATTCTGTTTCACGTGCTCTTCTCCCATTCCTCTGCCCTCGATAATCCCCAGGACTCTCACTTGAACTGTTTGTGGTAACAATGGGTTTCCATTCTTTTTTTTTTTTTTTTAAGGTAAGCTAATTGAGTTCAGTTGTAATTGTCCCATTGTTGTTGGCGCCTCAGTACATTTTCTCTCTTAATTATGGGGCATAATAATTTTCCTCCCATCCTATTTTTATTTTTAAAAGATATATTTTATGGATTTCAGAGAGGAAGGGAGGGAGAGATAGAAACATCAATGATGAGAGAGAATCATTGATTGGCTGCCTCCTGCATGTCCCGCACTGGGAATCGAGCCTGAAACCTGGGCATATGCCCTGATTGGGAATTGAACTGTGACTTCCTGGTTCATAAGTCGAGGCTCAACCACTGAGTCACACGGACCAGGCTCCCATCCTATTTGTAAGTAAGATTAATGTTAATGTCTATTCCCCCTCACCACACACATCGCTATTCTTTAAATCTGTCTCTCTCCTCTCTTTCTGAAGTAGACTCTTGAAGTCCTTAGAGGTGTTTCTTTTTTAATTGTGTTTTTTTAATTTTATTTTAGAGAGAGAAAGGGAGAGGGAGAGAGAGAAACATTGAGGTGTGAGAGAAATATCAATTGGTTGCCTCCAGCATGCATCCCAACAGGGGATCGAACCCACAACCTGGGCATGTTCCCTGCCCAGAATCAGACCGGCGACGTTTTGGTGCATGGAATGGCGCTCAACTAAGCGAGCCACACCAGGCAGGGCTAGAGTTCTTTTCTATGGCTATACTGGTGTAAATTTTAGCCAATTTAGGCACATGAATGTCTTTTTTTGGTTTTTGTTTTCTTTTGTTTTGTATTTTTGTTAATCTTCACCTGAGGATATTTTTTTCCATTGCTTTTCAGAGAGAGTGGAAGGGAATGAGGGAGAGGGAAAAGAGAGAGAAACATCAATGTGAGAGAGACACATGGATTGGATGCCTCCAGCACACACCCAACCAGCAACCAAACCCGGGCTTCCAGGTTGATACTCTAACCACGGTGCCACACCGGCCAGGGAGCCACATTCATGTCTTGGTTCAAGGATTCCTGGACAACCACCTGGGGGCCCTGGTCCAAGATCTCATGATGAAATAAACCTAAAACATATGCTCACACTTTGGGAAAGGGGCTATCCCCTGCGTTCCAGTCTCTGTGTTCTGAGCCATGTGGAGAAGTTTAGAAGGAAAGCTGAGCAAGAGTGACAGGAACCCTCATTTTGCAAGATCAAGGTGACTCAATGGTAATCCTGAGTTTTAGGGATGTGTGTGTGTGTAGCTGCTTTTGGGGGAGGGAGTTGAAAGCGTTAGCTAGAAACACCACTAGCAATTTCTAGTTGATTCAAATCAGTCTCCACATTTTTTTAATATCTTGCATAGATTCCTGCCCTGTTATAAGGCTGCATCGAGGCAATGAATTCACACGGGGGCCATTTATGTAACTGCAGTAACAGTATATAAAGCCAATCTCTCTAATCTCCCATTTTTTTTTAGTTTTTAAACCCCAAATGGTGAGTGGCAGCAAGGTTACCAATTTTATATCTCCATGCATTGGGTCCCAGTGGGGAGTCAGTCAGTCGGGGCAGGAAGGTGGGGGTGGGTTTTGCTACCAGCCTGAAAAGTCCCTGGCCTCAGGCAATTCTCTGTGGCAGGATAAAGGGAAGATCATTATTCCCTTCATCACAGCATCAATGGCTGCATTTAGAATCCTCTCCAAGGCTGAGCAGATTCCCCAGAGAATATTCTCAACTCTCCCCTGATCTGATTTTAAGTAAATTAATGTTCTGAAAATATCTGCTGGCAGGGTTGGGACAGGAAAGCTGCAGTGGCTTGGAAGGGTGACCTTTCTCCAATCTGTCACCAGGCTGTTAATGAGGGTGATGTTTGCATCTTTGGGATGGGGTCTCATAGGAGGGGTTACAAAGGAATGGCCCCTGGAGGCCAGCTGCCTAGACATCTTTTTCTGCCTCTCCCTCCCAGCTTCCTGCCCTTCCCTGCAGGGTCACTCTCATCTGAACTGTGGATTTGTGATGTCAGGAATGGACCAATGAGAAGACGGAGGAGAGAAAGAAGGCGACAAGAGCTACCATCGTCCTAAAAACCTCTTCTTTTTACTAAAAAGAAAACTGAGCCCTAGAGAGTTTTCCATTTATTTGGGGCTGATAATAAACTCAGAACTAGAACTAGGTTCTCTAACACTGATTTCAAAGTGTCCCTTTAATTTAGGTCTATGATAGCATTTCTAGCAGGTTCCTTGGGAGTGGGGCTGAAGTTTCTTATTTTCAGACAATATTTCTTTCCAGTTTCTTACATAAATGCCAGAGCCACCATAGCTGCACATGCAGAATGTGCATCACCTATCCATCTATGAGAGTGAGAAATCAGAAACAATTTAAATATCCACCGAGAAGGTCGTACTAAAATAAATAGGCACACCCATAAATACAAGGGTATATTTGCTGCCGTTAGAGAGGAAGACACAAATCTGTATTTACTGATGCTAAGGCAAGAGCTACTGTTTACTGAGCATTTGTGAAATTCAGGTACTAAAAGCCTCACAGAATAGTTCAGTCAAGTCTGAGAACAGCACCATAAATTGGTTGTATTTTTACTTTTCACTGGGGCTTTAGTTTTCTCAATTCACTCCAAAAGTTCCCTGCCCCCCAATCCATGCACATCACCCTCTTATTCTCCCAACTTACATGGAACTAAGTCTTGATATATTGTTGTGAAAAACAAATCTAACCTGGTTGCATAACCATTTGTGTGTGGGCTTAATTATATGAAGTGTATGTGTTGTGTGTGTGTGTGTGTGCATGCATGTGTATCTGTGCTTAAAAAGTTTTTGGAAGTATACACACCCAGATCATCGACCTATCATATGAGCAGTGGGCTTATGGATGATTTTCACTTTCTTTATATTTTCTACATTACTGCAATCGTCTCAGAGGTATTGTGTATACACATGTGTGTCTAACTTTTGGAGTTAAAATTTTAAAGTTAAATAAAGTAATAGCATTAAAAGCAGCAACAAGGCTGCATTGGAAAGGGAACACCCCTTCAAATGAATTATTGAGACCTTCCCCTAAAAAAAGCACCCAGAAAACTTGACTTCCTGAATTCAATTTGCATTTTCTTGTCTGTTATTCTTGTCTGGGATAAATACGGGCTCAGGTCACTTTCAGATAGCATCCAGCCCTTCGGGTGCTGGATGGAGGGAGGTGGGGGGCGGGGTAGGGCTGGGGGATGCAGGACCCCATCTGAATACCCAGCTCCTGGGGTTCTCCTTCTGACCCTGGCTCAACCTGTCTTGCTGTTCCCCAGGGAAGCCCAAGTGGAAATGAGTCTTTTGGAAAGGGCTTTTCAAAGTAGACGTCCCTCACACTTGGCCAATGATTAACTTTTCATCCTTCTCATAAAACTGAGACTGTGGCTGGTTCAAAGCCTAGGACCCCGGGCCTTAATTGAATTAAGTCAGTTTTCCATCCTTGGGAAGGATCACTCCAAACCATAACATTTAGCGAGGGCTGCCCTTCCTGGCGAGAACATAGCGTCCATTGACAGGAGGACGGCCGAGTCAGGACTGTGGCACGCACACGGGGCCTGACTGGAAAACGGGACACTCTCCGACGGGGACAAAACACTTTCTGTTCCCACACTTGAAAGTCAATCGGAATGCATCTCCACACAGCGCTGTCTCGGCCAAAGCAAAGAGAGCAGCGGGTCCACTCGGCCGACCGGCCACTGCACGCACGCACCCGGCTCCCTGACTTCGTGACGTTTCCTCCATTACTTTCTCCACTTGGAAGGAATGTTCTTTCCTCTCGTCTCCACACCAACGCCTGCCCATGGCCTCCTTTCGGACCTAACTTGCCCCTGGTCTGCGATCTTCGTCTCCTTAGCTCGTGCTCCCTGAATCTGGCTCCCACAAATGTCCCCCTGACTGCACTTGGGGCCCTGGCTTTCTGAAATGCACAGGCTTCGCCGACTTCAGATGAAAAAGTTGCGCTGCAACAGCATGGAGGGACCTGGAGAGCATGACGCTAAGGGAAATAAGCCAGTCAGAGAAAGATAAGCATCACATGATCTCACTCAGATGTGAAGTCTAATGAACCAAATAGATCTGATGAACAAAAACAGATCCAAATACATAGAGGCATGAACAGATTGCTGAGCTTCATAGGGAAGGCAGGAGAGGGTGGGTGGGTACAAGGAGATCAACCAATGAACTTGTATACATATATGCATAACCCGCGCACACAGACAATGGGGTGGCAGGGTTTGGGGGAGGCTGAGAGGGGGCTGAAAGAGGTTAATGGAGGAAAATGGGGGGACCTATGCAATCCTTTCAACAATATTGTGTTTCTTTTTAAATATGTTTTATTGATATTTTACAGAGAGGAAGGGAGAGGGATAGAAAGCTAGAAACATCGATGAGAGAGAAACATCAATCAGCTGCCTCCTGCACACCTCCCACTGGGGATGTGCCCGCAACCAAGGCACATGCCCTTGACCAGAATCGAACCTGGGACCCTTCAGTCCGCAGGCCGACGCTCTATCCACTGAGCCAAACTGGTTTCGGCTCAACAATATTGTTTTTTAAAAGTTGCAATGCAAAGAGGAAGCCCTGTTGCTCAGTGGCCTTGGTCATTCCATGAACCTGAATAAGTCAAAACAAGTCATTCTGTTATTTGGTTGCAGGTCCAATAATTGCAAGGCACGGAGGAGCTAAAATCACAGCGACAACCATCCCATGAAACAACAGGCCTCCCCATTAAACTGCAAGTCCCCTGCAGGCAGAGAGCGATTCTTCTGTCACCTTGCTGGGCAAGACTGGTGTGCTCCATAAATGCCTGGCGGATGACATGTGTGTCTGTAAATCAGGAATAAGGCATCTCCCTGCCTGGAAGCTGGCACAGTTTAGATATGACAATATGGCTTTCAGTATCTCTAAACTCTCGAAAGCTCAATTTCAGAGCACTCGGGAGGGTTTAGTCTTCCTTCACAATCTTTCTGGTTTTGTAGGGAGAGGCTTTGCCTTTGAGGTAATCTCTTAACAACCACGGACATCCACTCAAGCACCGGGCACGAAGGCTCCATCTCTGGGGCCTACAGGGAAGGGTCTCTCTGTGGGATATGAGATACAGTCTGTGATTCGAGGTCAGCGGAGGGAACCCCCTGGGATTATTTTATTTGGGTTACGTTGCCATAAAGCCATTGCCGCTACAAGCACGCGATTTCCCATCCGAGAGGCGCCTCTGAGGAACCTGCCCGGCTGCCTTGCCGTCAGCAAGCCTGGCTTTCTGTGATAAATGCATTTTTTAGACCAATAGTACACGAGCAGATCCTTTCCCCAAACCCTGATTCCGGGTCAGTAAAATAACTGCAGCTCTGCCCTTGACCCTCTCATTAATCCTTGGCGTGTACCCACTTTTAACTTTTCCTGGGACTTTTATTTTCCGAGATTGATTATTTTCAGCAGATGGATGGGGTGTCTGCGGCAAGGCATAGCTGGTTGTACCCGCAGCTCATATTTCATTAGATAAATACACTGCATGGTGTAATCCAGGATTCTGCTGGGCACCCGGTCCTGGAAGAGGCTTTGAGGATAGAAGTCAATCAAGTCTGAGAGAGGAGAGTTATAGACACTGGATTTAGCGTTGTGAATGGAGACATTGGTGGGCGACGTCTCTGTTTATTTACTCAGATAGTAGACATGTGGAGAGTCAGACGACCCACTCCGCTGCGTGTCTGCTCTAAGATGTCATTGACTCTGCACGGAACAATCTTTGGAGAGAAATAAAGCATGGCACTTATTTTTTAAACAGTCAAGGATGGATCGTGGAAAGAGGGTGAATTATGGAGGCAAATATTTTTGTATCTTGAAAATTTTTTTCAAATGGGCACGAATTTTTTTTTTATGTAGTACTGATGTCTTTTTTTAGGCAAGTATGAGGTTTTTCATAAAAGAAAGCCACGTGGCCCAGATGTCACCCCTGAAGTTTGTGATGTGGCTAAGGTAGGGTCCCAAGGAGTATGAGTGTTTCTTTAGATCCAGCTGCCGCATCTTCTTAGTTATCACTGTGGAGAGAGAATGAATGCTAATGCCAACAAGCAAATGTGTCTGCTGAAGTGCGCATGCATGGGTATCGAGGCTGTAGGTAGCTGCAGTAGAAATGAAAATGAATGCATGGTTCATTTGCAAGAAATAAATGCTACCAAATTTAATGTTCTTGATACATAAGATCTTAAAGAACTCCAGGAATAAGGCCCTCAGATAATATAAATATAGGTAAAGAAAATGAACAATTCACCAAAAGAAACATACAAATGGCCTATAAATGTATGAAAAATGTTTAGTCTTGATAGCAATTAAAGAATGGAAATTAGCATGGCATTCCGTCTTCACCTATTCCTGGAGATTTTAAATGATTTCTTAACTTTCACTTTGAGTGCAGGCTGACTATAAGGAGATGGCTGGTTGTCCATTCTCATACCAACATCACTTAATATATATATATACACACACACACACATGTTTTTATTGATTTTAGCAGTCATCTGATTTATAAGAAGATGTAACAAAATTTTAAATGACACAAAATTTCATTTTCAAAACAACAATATCATTTTCAAAATAACACCAAAAAGTGAGTGTATTTTACCATTCTCAGCTCATAACAGCAAAGTGTGAGTGGAGCAGTAACGCATGCTGTAGCATGTTTAATAACCCTGCACTAGAAAAAGTCAGTTGAAGGAAAGCAGAGAAACTTTGTCTTTTAAGTATTAGAACCGAGAGGCGCCATAATCCTCTGGCATCCACTCAGTGTCCCACCTACGGTTAGAAATGTACATGATGGGAACTCCAGGGATTTTCTCGATTCTTTGTTTAAGGTCCCAGTCAACTGTGGTCACAATTAACAGTTGTGCTGAGTTACTCTCTGTACTAAGCAGTCATCTGCATAGGTTCCTTTGTGGGGGCATGGTAATCATTCAAATCTTGGATCCTTGGCAATCCTTGGAGGCGCTCAATACTTCTGCCCCCATTTCTCAATTTCAGCCATTACATAGTCAGTTATACAAGGGATACTCTTGGCATAGAGACAATCCATCATTGACTGCACTAAGTCCAGTCTGGCCTTAATGGGAAAGCTGATAAAGTTGGTATCAACCAGGATGTGGTAAGGTGGGCCCCGCTGTGTGTGACATTGGAAGAATAAGCAGGAGGGGTGTGGGGGACTTCTCTTTCTTGGAGTGCACTGGGACCTTTCTTTTCTTTCTTTTTAGGTTTTAATCTATCCTTTTCTTTAAGCCTCTGATCTTTGAGACTAAGCATTCCCTTCATGGTCCCATACTTCCTTGTTTTCTTTTGCCTCCCCATGTTCACGCTGTACTCTTGTTTCTGCCAGCTTTAATTGATTTTTTAGAGAGAGGAAGGGAGAGGGATAGAGAGATGGAAACATCGATGAGAGAGAAACATTGATCGGCCGCCTCCTACCTGGCCCCTACTGGGGATTGAGCCTGCAACCCAGGAATGGAACCAGGGACTTCTTGGTTCATGGGTTGAAACTCAACCACTGAGCCACACCAGCTAGGCAACACCCCTTTTTAAAGTTATTACGCTTCATGATGCATTTTATTACCTGGTCGTTCTCTAACCCCAAGTGCTTGTATTTTTCCCTAGAGATTCGTTGGTTATGTTTACACACCCACCCTTCTCCTCCCTCCCCCCCCCCCCTGCCCCAGATAAACTCTAGAATCACTCTTGCAAGTTTCAAAGTCTAACTCTGGTGTCTTGATTGGACGAGCATGATTCCTACGTATTAATCCTAGATTAATTTAGAAAGCAATGGCGCATGCTCAGTGTTGCCTCCCATCTCTAAAACATTTATGAGCACTGCTTGGTCCTCCATTTCCTCACCTGTCCAGAATGAGGAGCACCTGAGTGTGAGGGGTATTACAGATCAAGCTCCTGGTGGAGTGACTGACACATTACAGCACATAAATCATGGTTGAATAAATCAGTTAACTCATCAAGGAAGGAGTGATCCAGGCAACACCAGCAATGACAACTAAATGAGTTCAATCTGCCTATCAGGGGTCTACGTACACTGTGGTCCTTCTGTCTCTGGAACATGCCATGCTCTGCTCTTACTCCTCTGGGTCTGCGTACCTGCTGTCCCCTTTGGTGGAATCACATCCCTTGACTCCGTCCACCAGCCGTAAACTTCATCCATCTATTTCCTATGTGACTGACAGGCCTCTGCTTAGGGTTACCTCCTCTAGGAAGCAGTTACAGGCCCTCCCCATAGCTTCAGCATTCCCCTAGGATGAAACAAGCAACCCCCCCCCCTTGCCCAAAGACGCACACTTTTTCTAAAAGACGCCCAGGTATAATGGCTTTGGAGCCAGGCTACCTGGCGCACACCAGCTCCATCTCACGCTAGGCACATAACTTAGGAGGAAAAGCCTTAGTCTTCTCAGATGTAGAATTGTAACAGCGGTAAGAAAAGTAGCTTGTACATTGGGTCGTTTTGGGACCAAATATATTAATGTACATAAGATGTTTAGAACCAAACCTGGCACATAACAGAAGTGCTATCATTATTATATACGGATTCTTACACAAGCTGGTCTTGTATAAGCTGCCAGAACATAGTCTCCTAGAGCAGTGCTAGGCATATAAGAAGTACTCAGTGAATATTTGTTAAACTAATGACTTGCTATATTAGATCTACTTTGGCTCTGCTCCTCTTTAAGGCAATGCTTTATTTATTGAACAGATGATAATTTCTTTATTTGAGTAGTCTGGTAAAATGCTATACTGCATTCTTGGTAACTTGTCTATTCTTTACATTGAAGGCGGTTGGATTTCTCTCTCTCTGTTCTTTCTTTCTTCATGTCCTTCTGAATTGCAGATTAAAAAGTTTAAAGCTGTAATGGGCTGTTAGGTGGTAGTGAAACCCCTCCCACTGGAGGCACATAAGCATCTGATGAGGGGTCAGCCTGGATGACTTTTCCAAGTCTGTGATTTTATACCCTTTGTTCTCACTGCACTTAATAAGGGCAGTTAAGTGGACCGTTTAACTAAATGGTTTTCCACCTATAGCTTATATTAGGTTAAATGCATTTTGCATGTGTTTAAGATGCCTCTTAGAATGGTAAATATAATCTCACCATTTTTTTTCTGACTCTCCTGGGGGATTCTGTGACATCAGGTACTGGAAATGCATTTAATCCTCCCCCCCTGCCCCCTCCTAGCAATTAGTTGGTGCCATTCCACATATTTTACAAGTCATTTAACTTGGTCAATTTTTAATAATACAAATATATTGTATAATGTGACACTGCAATTTAAAGAAGGGCATATAGTATTTTATAAACCTCAAATGTGGAAAAGAGCAAGTGCATTTTTTCCCCTCTTGCTACCCGCAGATATAAAAATAAAGAATCCTTGGGAAGGATTCTGGGCAAGATATCAGGAAGACAGGTCTAGTCTTGGCTTTCCCACTGATAAGATGGGACGAGGGCTTAATGTTTCTTCTGCATTTGGAGGTTCAAAGTGCACAGCAGCCTTTGTGAACTATTAGGACCTATCGGACCCCCGCAGCTGGACTCCTCTTGCATATTGTAAACCTATGATGCACCCAGGAGCTACCCAAACATCCCCCGGCCCAGCACAGACAGCAGAGCTGGAAGGAACATTCTGACTTGGTCTGGCCACGCCGATTAGTTAAGAGCCTAGGAGAAAACAGGATGTGGGCTCCTGAGAATTGTAATAAAGACCAAAAGCACTGGCCTCAGCATCGGGGCTTCTGAGTGAGGTTCTGCCTCTGTCTCCCCTTGTCCCTTCCCCATGACATACACAGAAGGACTTCCCACCGAATGCCAGACATTCACGGACTCACTCCATAGCTTTACAGTACATACCTTGTTTTGATGGCCAGCAGCCTCTATTTGCTTGCTCTCTCTTATTGATGCTGTTTTCTCCAAAGGATGTTGCATCCTATCCACCTAGAGGGGGGAAAATTCTTTCAAAACAAGACAAAAATGAAAAATCAAAGGCATCAATCAACCTCCTCTCTCCTGTTCACTCAGATTGTCTTGTGTACTACATCGATGCAATTTGGAGTCTGCAATGGAAAATAAGATTATTGCAACAGCATATTCAGCCCTTTGCTGATAACTTTGCCCTTTCCCCTAACCTATATTAGGCCCTCTCTGCCCAATGCTCTCTGACACTCAATACTTCCTTTTGTTAGAGTACCTGACACCATTTGGGTGATTATTTCTAAGTGGTTCTCTCTCTTTTTAGATGTAAAATCCACAAAACTATTGAGCATGCCTGTCTTGTTTCTGAGCTTTTCCCCCAGCATCCCGTGTAATGCTTGGGACAGTAGGCACCCAGGAAGTGCCCTGTTTCTACATTTAGTCTGGTTTTTGTTTTAGTTTAGCAAATAGCAGCATTAAATTAGGTGGGGGTGGTGTGGACATAAGACTTCACACTTTTCTCACTGACTTATGGATACCAATGAGGTGCCAATACTTTTGGAATTCCTATTTTGCAAGTTTTCTGCCAATGTGAATACGGGCAGAGAACATTTTAAAAAACATTCTACAGTTCAATGCATTGAAGAAGAAAATGTACAGTGCCTAACACTTAGATCCTCTTGACATGTGGCAGGTTTCAGAGAGTAACTGTCAAGCCAGTTCTTTAGGATTTTTCTAAGAAAATAAAAAGCATTGGGGGTTCAGCTTGAACCAAGTAGAAGGGAGCATAGAGTGAGTTCTTCTTGAGAGTGAGCCCCTCTCAAGTTCAACCCCTGTTCTACAGGAAGGTTGGGCTTGATCCGGGGTGAGTCATTCATTGGGCAATGGAGCAGAGGGGCTCATTTAAGTCACACACATTGTACTATGGTTAGGGAAGGGATCAGGTTGGGGATTTCTTGAGTAATTGATGGAAATATATCACTTCTTTTTTGTATCAGAATGTATTTTTTTCTCTCCTTCCTCTACTCCTCCTTCCTCTACATCATCATTTTCTGGCTCTTTAGGACAAAAATAGAAAATATCCAAAAATTTACTGAAATGTTTCACAATGGAGAGACTTGAACAAATCAATTTTGGTCCCCCCCCCTTTTTTTTTTGTAAATCAGAATGCAAGGGGTTCAATTTTCAAAAGCAGAAGGCGTTCCTTGGCCAAACCTATGTGGAGCCCTTTCAATTTATGGTTCAATAGCCAGAAACAGGCAACAGCAGCAGTTAGATCTTTCTTTCTTTGTTCCCTCTTTCTTTTTTGTTCAAGTGACTGCAATCACCATGTTAAACTCATTATATCATTTCCTAATTTACTTGGAATGTGTATTTGTAGAGCTCTACATGCATACATATCTATCTATACTTTTAAGGAAAATGAAGTCAATATTTACCAATTTTTTTTGTAAGTCAAATAAACCCAAATGCAGGAGACCTTTTGCAAGTAAGAACTCAGAGCAGCATGGAGGGTCTGCGTGCTCCGAGGAGCTGATTTTATAGCTCGCTTACTGCACTCACTCTGCCTCCATCTCTGGCCTGGGATCGTACCTGATAAGGCACTTGGGCAATTGGTTCTGATTTCAACTGAAGTCTTGCAGTCCAACTTTATTTATTTAGATTTTGTTGTTGTTGTTGTGAAATATTACATTCGTTGCGAATGCCAAGCTTCCAAGAAGAGATTTATGTTTTCCAGGTTTGCTGTCTTTCTTTTTCTGCGGTTTGCAGATTGATAGGGAAGAATGATCCTGAATTAGGAATTGTTTGTCCCCCTGGCAAATACGCTGATACATGGAAAACAGGGCTTGTCATGAATCATTTGATCGTAAGATCAGAAGGCACCTCACAAGCGTAACTACTGTCTCCAATTGGTCTGGCCTCGAGCATTCTGTTAGCATTCTTTTCAAGGTTCAAGACATTAAGAAGTCTGATGGATACAAATCAGCTTCCTCTGGCATTTTATAAATAAGGGTTTATTTTTTGGATAGGCACCAAGATAGGCCTGCTTCATGTAAGTTTTCAAAATTTAAAAAAAAAAAAAGCTAAGCAATATTGGGTTCTTATTTTCTCTCATCTTTGAAACCACAGGTAAGATAAGAAACAGTTTAATCCAAATTCTAATTCTTTGTATACATGTAGGCAATATCCCACTTTCAAAGGGGGTTGGGCAGAATTTAGTGACCCTACAAGACTGTGTTCTCATATTCATTCTCATTCTTCTCTTCTTTTTTCCTCCTCCTTCTATCTCTATCTCCTTCCTTTCATTCCTTTCTGTCCCTACAAAAATAAGGAAGAAGGATAAAGAAGTTATTTAGCTGGAACAGATTGGAACTGAGCAGAGTCGAACAGCCATGAATCTTCCACAATGAAATGCAAATCTGTCTAAGCAATGATGCCAAATATTTTTTGTCTTCCCTTTTCAATGGTAGCAATAGCAGAGAAGCAGATTGGCCCAGCGATCAGGAGGGAATCTTGCCCAACTCCTGGTCTTAATGAAACGGGGCCTTAAAAAACCAAGAGCAGCTTCTTGGCAGAGGTTCAGGGGCTCCATCAGAGCGAGGCTTTGGTTAAGCTCTCCCCACCCTCCTCTCGTCCCTATTTCTGTTCTTAATCCTATTCCCCTTCTTTCTCTTCTTCCCTCTTTTCTATCCTAGCCACCCTCCCGCTCCCTCTACTGCCCCATCAGTGTTTTCTGGGTAAAAGTTTCTTGATATTTCTTAATGAGGTGATCATTTTGACTTTAGAGCACATCAGACCCAAAGTACAAAGAATGGTCCCTCCGAGTGGAATCCACCTCGATAAGGTTACCAGTTTCCTTACGTCGGAGGGGGTAGGTAAGGCACAGAGATTCTGCTTTGTGATTATTTGACCTTCATCTGTATCCCCCGCTCCTCCTTTACCTCCACCTTCGAGATACACTGAGACTTCTACTTGGAGTGAAATGAGATTTTGCATCCTGATGAGGTGCAATGGATCAACACACCTGGCCTCCATATCCCACTGTGGCCATGTGTTGGTTTGATTGTATGCTCTGGGCCTGGCTATGAGAAGACCCTATGGCCTGGAGAGGGGAGGGTCATGGAGGTGGTGGTGGCGGTAAAACAGAGCAGGTAGTTTGCTTGTTCCTCACAGTAGTTAGAATGTCGGGTGCCAGGGGTTTGAGGCCCCTGGAGATTTGATTAAGGAACACAGGGCAATGATATCCAAAGGCAGGGACGCTGGCTGTCAATGTTTCTGAAGTGATAGATCCCCCTGCTGTGTTTCCTAAGCCCCAGAACACCAAAGTCTAGTGGGCTAGCATAGGTTCCTGTGGGCAGAGAATGGAACCAAACTTAATACATTCATGTAAACTGGACTGAAAACCCTCTCATATGAAATTTGAGGAATCTTAGGAAATAAGGTATCGTTCCTGCTATTTGTATCTGCCTAGTGAGAACTTTACCCCGTCACTTCAGGCCTTACAGGTGGACAACTATTGAATTTTCTTTAAAAGCAGTTCTGGAAAAAAAAAGTCTGGAAACATCGTTTGAACACACTTGTTTGGAAATCTCTCTTGATACTGGCCTTTTGTAGTATTTTTTTGAACCGAAGCATCCCATGCTTTTACACATTATTTCTCCCCTGGAAACTGGCTTATTACAGCTGATGAATTGGCCTTCCAGAATGTTAATTCAGCCTCACCCCTGTTCCTTCCAGCCATCAGTCAAGCTGAATTACATTTTCCAAGTTGATAATTTCCAGTTCCAGTTCTGTGGATCCCGTCTTCTCAACTTGTCATCACCTAAAATATTAGTTTTAAATTGGATAATAAAGATGCATTACATCTCTATCAAGTGCAGATAAAACAGCATGACACCTAATATGTTTGTAGTCCTCTACATGAAATGACTTAAGGAACTTTTCAAGAATATCTTTCCCCCCACCCCCAAACATAGATGCTATGAGTCAGTGGAGTTCACCTGAGTCATCTTTAATAAAGAGAATTATGTCTAGTTTCCTGGGTCTCTGTTTATCTACTGAATATGAATCTCTAGTCTGAAAGAAGTCTGCACCCCAATCCCTCCCCTCCCACTTAACAAGCAAAAGTTTCAAAATAGAAGCTTTCTTATACTGTATTAATTGCTCCTTTTTGTCTACCCTGTCTTCTCTTCTGGGCAAAGGATAAAAGGAGGATTTACTTGATAAACTTTAAAAAATTTGGTGCATAATTCCACTGGGAATTTTCTCTTGTGTGTTGTTGCCACCATTTTGGAAAGCCATTTCCAATGCTGGCTTAAAGCTATATAGAGCAGAGGGGAGAGAAAGCTGTAGGAGCAGAGAATCCTGGGAGGGTCTGTTCAAGAATAGATTTGGCTTGCAGAAGAACAGCTGGGGCAGAGGTGATCAGGAAGAATTTATTTACTTTCTGAAGCCAAAGCTACAGAGTCAGCATCTTTGAATACATAGCATCATTCTTTTGAGTAGTTGGGAGACCAGCTTTGAAGCCAGACTGGGTCCAAATTCCAATAGTACTTACCTTGTAGGGTTTTGGGAGCATAAAGTGTTAATATAAATATACTGTATATCAGCCCATAGTGAGCATTTGCTAAATATTAGCTACTCACGGTTGAATGGAACTTAATTTTCCCTGCAGGAGAGTAATTCACCCCAAGTCACGCACCAGTCTGCCAAATGTGGGAACTAACTATTGTATTAAATAGGCTGGTCTGAAGTCATACAACTAAAAGATCTCAATGACATTTATTTCTTCAATTAACTTCAATTTGAACACTTAATGTTAGATAATGGACCTTATAAGAATTAATGATTCATCCCGGCAGGCATGGCTCACTGGTTGAGCATCAACCTATGAACCAGGAGGTCAAGGTTCGATTCGCAGTCAGGGCACATGCCCAGGTTGCTGGCTCAATCCCCAGTGGGGGGGCGTGTAGGAGGCAGCTGATCAATTCTCTCTCCTCATTGATGTTTCTTTCTCTCTCTCTCCTCCCTTTCTCTCTGAAATCAATGAAAATCTATTTTTAAAAAAGAATTAATGATTCAAGGTTATATTAGTAACCCATCTATCCATTCATTCAATGAAATTTGTAGTTTCTTTACCCTGTTCCCAGGCCCCATGGGGAAACAAAGATAAAAATGATAATTATACTCATGCAGAAGTCAAGGCATAAAGATGAGTGATGAAGGGGTTGCCAGATAAAATTCAGGAAAGCCAGTTAAATTTTAATTTTAGACAAACAATGAGTAATTTTTTAGTATAGGTATGTCCCAGATATTGCATTTACTTTTGGGTGAGTTGATGAATCCTAATGTTCACTCCCTCTCCTCTTTTACCTCTAAAGCCACAGTGGGCACTCATCAGACCAGGGAGGCCAGGATGGACTTAATAACCGAAGCCCAGGTAAGTTCTGCTCTTCATGAAGGGAGATAATGAGTGAGTCAAGAACACCTCAGACAAGTTCTCCAAATTATAGACCAAAACTCTGTCTGTGACAGATGTTTTTTTTTCCTGTCTACTAATTCTGCTGTATATTATTCCCTTCACTTTCAAAAATTTTCCAACTAGCAGTACTTTCAATAAAAATAAAATACCTTCTAAGATAAATTGATTTCTAAGCTCTCCACAAGTTCCCTATGGAAAACCATGGGGGAGCTACATGGAGAGGAGCAGCAGAATTTGTAAAACATCTTTTTGATCCACTTATCATATATTTACATACATCTACATATATACACACATATACATCTATGATATACACATGTGGTGTGTATCTGTGTGTGTGTGGATATATATATACACACAGTGGTGCACGTCCCTTGGAATAGCAGTGGCTAGTTGTTCACTTCTTGCCGTGCGCGATGATTAACTGGAACATCCCTTGCTGCCTTGATGGTCTTGCACCTGAGAGTATGTGCTCTTTCGGGATTTAACCGAATCCTCCCAGACTGGGTGGTTTCCTGTCTGGCCTGAACTTGCAAAACAAGGGAGCTGCTGGAGCTGAAAATAGTACTTGGCCTGATGGATTGGGCATTGACCGAACCTGGAAAAGTCCTGGATTTGGGGGGGAGGTGGGGAACAAGGACACCCCAACATCAACAAAGTATTGAATGGATTGGCTGATGATGTCATAATTCTAGGGCCCGGGAGTTAGAATTTCTCAGTTCAGCTGCTTCTCTTAATTTACAAAGGTTCCATGATTTAATTTCTTGTTTTATCTTACGGTTCTTCCACTTCCCACACCCAGCTCTGTCAACACCCATTGCCGGCAACTTGAGTGCTGTGACACTATTATTAAAAAATACTTGAGTTGACAGTCTCAGGAAATGTGATGACTGACGTACTAGTACACTTGATGTTCAGTAAATGTTTGCTGGATGAATTATAAACTAAAGAGTTTACCATGATGGCCGCTCTATGTTGGCTGAAATTGGGTATGACGAGTGACAAGATTACCATGAAATGTCCTAAACCATGACCTCCAAAGAGGATGAACTTTTGATAACAGATGGCAAATCCATTAGGTTGATTTTGCCACTTCTCAACCACCTTCAACAAAGGAAAGGTCTTTCCCAGCACAGCTCCTGAGTGGCCTTTATCTGTTGTAAAAATTCTTATGCAATTCCCATGTCCCAATACTCTCCCCCAAAATATTACATCCTAAGAAGAAATTGGTTTAGCAAGGCTTTGCTACAATATGGGATGAAACTGCCTTTCTTATGGGTGTGTTGTGGGTCTTAATTAATTGTCACTTATAAAATAATTTGCGGTCTGGACAAGAGATTCCATGAGTATATATATTTTTTCCCTTCCACAAAATTTTCCACTGAGTAATGACTAACCTTTTTATTTCGGTGGAGCCACTGGTGACTGGTGAAAGGAGAAGCCAAGCTCAGCAGCCTAGATTCTGCTGCCATGGGCTTGAGCTGTTTCCACTTCCTTTTTAGAAAATCAGGCTACATAATTTTTCATGTGTGTGTCTGCTGAAAAATTTTGGTTTGTCACTTTTTTCCCTTCACCACTTCTGGGTTATTTTTTTCTTGTATGCAATTGAAACTTTTTCATATGAGGCTACACTGGAGGAGATGAAGAGGGAGAGAGAAGACCAACAGCTTATTGTCAAATAGTAAAGCAAATGATAGGTTGGGGACTTTTGATTAACAGGAAATGAATACTGAATATCAAGCCATCTTTAAGTCTTCACACATTCATGACAACTTACCAATAAGATGTTTTTCTGTGTATTTATTTACATGGACAATAGCCAGATGTCAATGGACCAGAAATAAACTGAGTTTCAAAACTCTTGCTAGTAGAATAAAGACTGTTAATAGCAAGGATTGGCAAGAGTGTAGAGAAATGGGACGCCTTCTACATTGTTGGTGGTCATGTACAATGGTGCCACCATTTTGGAAAATAATTTGACATTTTCTAACAGATAAATTTACCATATGGCTCAATAATTCCACTTGTGAGTATTTACCCAATGTTCAAAAAAAGCATTATTCATAGTGGCCAAAAAATAAAAACTATCCAAATGTCCATCAATTGATTAATAGACTAAGTGCCAATAATAAAATACTATTAAAAAGAAACAAATTAATGATACATGTTACAACATGGATATGTTTTTATTATGCTAAATGAAAGCAGTTATATGCAAAAGATATGTGTAGAATTATAAATACTGCATCATTCTATTCATATAAAATTATGAAAAAAGGCCAGTGTAGAAAGACCTAAAACAGATTATTGGTTGTCTGCTGTTGTGCCTGGTTACTACTATTTCTATAACCCTGGGTACCATTCTCCGTTGGAGTTTACCAGCCAGTGGAAGTCAATCAGTAGATCTTGAAATTAATGAGATGCTTTGGGTTTCCATGTGTTTGAACGCTTTAGGGGGGAAACTCTTAATAACCCAATGAGCTCTGTATATCCAGATCTTGATAAGATTTTCCAAGTTGAATGAAAAAAAGAAAATGCCACGCATATACAATTTCATAAACTAACAGACCTTCTTAGGATCTGTCTGTCTTTTGGTCTTTTCCTGATAGGTTGCTTAGGCGATGTCTACAGCCAAAGATACTCAACTTATGAGGAATGACAACTGGCAGGTTTCTCTAGGGGCTATTGGGCAATGCCACAGCAGCAGCTCCTGGAATTTGCCATGGGAGGAACTCAGGAGATTCCTTTCTTTGGAATAAATTTGTAGAAAATTGGGTTTATTAAAACAAGACTGCATTAAAAATGCAGGACAAATGCCGCATTTATCTAAGAATTTGTGAAAAGTAGTCAACTTCCCTCTTTGCTTCAGTTGTACTGTGTGAACTTGATCTATGCTCTCAGCATCTTCCTGGTCATTGTATTGTATACATTACGCCTTATAAGATAGTTGGGGAATGACATAGTGTGACCCAAGGGGATCCCGTGTGTTTTACTGACATGCTTTCACCCTCACAATGTCTCCTGGTTGTTTACTGTTGCCATCCTGGGACCTCTTGGTGAAAGGGCTGAGTGTCTCTGCTCCAACAGGTGGGAGACACGGGGAGGAGGAGAGAACCCGTGTTCACAGTCATGGCTCTGGAGAGAAACCATGCAATCTGGAGACCTCTTTTTCTGACCCTTGCACAGTGCTGTGTGCTCCTGGCTTGTGTTCTCTTTGAAATCCAAGAATCCCTTGAAAGAGTAGCTAAATGGAGGGGCCATACCAGAGGCATAAACTACAAGCTGTGTTAGGAGAGGGAAAGGGTCTGTCCCTGTATAAAAATCAGGAAGGGGTTCATAGAGGAAAAGCATTTGAATGTGAAAGATAAGTAGGATTTTACATGAGAACTTTTGGAGAGTGAGCATGCTAAACAAAAGAAACAGGGTAAAGGTAGTTGATACCATTCTGTAGGGTGTTTGGGGCCACTGAGAAAAATCCCCATTAGCTGAAATGTGTTTATGAATGAGGGAAACAAACAAACAAACAAAAAAGTGAAGAGGAAGATGATATGGAAAGGTAGACCTGACTAGCTGTGTTTGGCCTTGGATTCTAGGCTGAGGAATGTGGAGATATGCAGTTGGCATGCCGTGGCTATCCACCGGTTTATTTTTAATTAATTACCCAATTTAACAAATATTTTTAAAATGTCTACTTTGTGCCAGGCACTGTCCTCAACAAGCTCGGGCTATTTTAATAAGCAAAATACACAGACAGCTCTGCCCTCATGAAAGAGTCAGGCAATTGATCATAAACATAATAAATGACATTTATTATGACAAGTTAATATACTACTTCAATAATAATTATATTTAATTATAATAGACTCTATAGTAGAGATAAATTTTATAGAAGAGTGTGTAGCAGCCATGGAATATCCTAAATGCCGGAATACCTCTGGTGATCTGAGTCTCTTCTCGCTCTACCCTGAAGATAGCTCCTGTGACCCTAATTCAAGGATCAGTGGCTGGATTAGAGGAAAGAGATGTAAAAAGGTTGTAATGTGAGTAGAATAGTCAGAGCTGCCTCACTGAGAAGATGCCATTTGGACACATCTTGAGGGAGGGCAGGAAGTTTGCAATGAACATTCCAGGCAGAGGGAGCAGTCAAAGCAAAGGTGGGAGCATATCTGTTGCATCATGGGACAGGGTGTGCTTGTGGGGGAATTATACAAGTGTCCATTGATAAAGTACATGGATGTGGCTACTGCTATCAGAATGATGACAATTATGATATTACTGCCTAGGCCAGTGGTCGGCAAACTGCGGCTCGCAAGCCACATGCAGCTCTTTGGCCCCTTGAGTGTGGCTCTTCCACAAAATACCATGGCCTGGGCGAGTCTATTTTGAAGAAGTGGCATTAGAAGAAGTTTAAGTTTAAAAAATTTGGCTCTCAAAAGAAATGTCAATTGTTGTACTGTTGATATTTGGCTCTGTTGACTAATGAGTTTGCTGACCACTGGCCTAGGCTGCATTATTTTTTATGTTTAAATGCGTTTAAGTGGATAATTTCAACATTTTGCCCTTAAAGCAACCTTGTGAATGTGGGAGGAGTAGGTAGAATAATTCCCATTTTATAGGTGGTGAAACAGAGTCCCAAGACTTTATGTAATTTGCCCAAGGTCAAACACAAGGTTTAGGAGTCTCTGTACTCAGGCTAGAACAACACCTCTTTGTGGGTCTGTGGGCTGTTATCAGCAGGGGGCGTAGTAAAGTTCTCAGATAAAGAGTGGGAGGACTCCTATAAAAAATAGTCCTGTGATGTCAGGATTTTGGGAAATGCCACCCCCACCCCATTCCATGGGCTGCCTGAGGCTCATGGAACTGCCACCTCTCCCCTTAGGAACGTCAAGTCCCAGTGTTGCCACGTCCAATGAGATCCTAAAGTCTTGGTTTGCTTGTCTTGGCGGGTGGTGGAAGGAACCAATGTGATTCTCTCATCCTACAACACTGGTGTTTTCTTGGGCTTGGGGCAAAAAGTTGTTTAGATACCAAAGATGGTGCATCCAGTTCTTACTGGAGTAAGGACCTTGCTCTTATGGGATCATCTTCCTGCTGACCCTAAGGAGAAAGCAGGAAACCTGCAGGAATGTGTCACCCAGGAACACCACCTGAAAACACGGAGTGACAGACACAGGTTCCGCGGAGGGAAGTGCGACTCTGGTTTTCACCCTGGGAACGGCCACAACCACCTATTCGGCTTCCGGAGTGAAGTTCTCCAAACACTGGCCAATGGCATGCTGTTGGCATCGCCTCCCAGAGAGTGGTCAGCATGCGCTGTTTCTACCACTCAACTAAGTAAAAACTGAATGAGATCCCTTGGACTTGCAAATGAATCACAGGGCATACACTCTCTATTCTTGTAGCGCATTCCTAAAGCTGTATCTATTGCCCTCTTTCCATAATTTAGTTGTTACTTCTCAGGACGCTTTGGTTGAAAGAAAGAAAATATTTCCATTTCACTGTTTTCTAAAACTCTTTTCACCAAGTTGGCTAGTGACAAAGACAGAAAATGTATACTAACGAACAATTTCGATGAGAAAGGATCTTTTCTTGCCTCATTTTCTTTTCCTTCTTTCTCTTTTATTTTTCCATGCCCAGCCTGGCTACTGGGGCTGAGTGCATTGCCAAGGGTCTACAGTACAATTTTCTTCCAAGGGATGTGTCAAAGGAGAAACAAAGCAAATTTCTCCCACATTTTATTTTTAATCTTCTTCACAAAGACAGGCCCAAATCCCTTAGTTCCGCTTTAATCATGTGTCTCATGACAAGTCCGAGGATGCCCCAAATAACTGTGTCAAATCAGATTAAAATTTTAAGTCCTCCGTGGAAGAGCGGAGCCGGAATGCCTCTGGTGATCTGAGTCCCTTCTCGCTCTACCCTGAAGACAGCTCCTGTGACCCCAATTCAAGGATCAGTGGCTGGATTAGAGGAAAGAGATGGAAAACGGTTGTGAAGGTGTCAACTGCTGGCAATGCTGGCGGCAACAGCCCACTGGAAGGAATGGTGCTCCTGAGGAACAGACTTCCTTCTGGAAGAATGGGCTCCTCGGCCAGCTTCCTCTGTGGGGTTCCCTCAATAGACCAGAGCCTGGATGGTCCTGGTGGGGTCCAGGGCCACACGACTCCTTTAGGGCAACACTGTTGAGCTCCTGCCAACTGGTTGTTGACACTTTGTTGACCATTTTTCCTCTCTACCTACCTACTCTCTCCCACTCAGCCTTCAAACTCTCAGGGTTCCCTGCCCAACCACCCCACTCCTCCTTAACCTGCTCTCCGAATGCCTGGGAGACTGGCCTAAGGGGCGAGAGTAGGATGCTAACAAGGGGTGATATCAGAGGGTGGAAAAGGGGTCACAGACAAAACAGGAAGAGATGTATGGGCTACAAGGAGTTACTGTTATGCACCAGGACTCCTTGAGGCTTTCTGAAAGCAGTGGGGTGTCTGTCTAATGGCGAGCCACGTGATGGAAACAGGATTGTATGGGGAGGGAGAATGTTCTCAAGGGCACAGGCTAGGGCTGTCCCCTTTAGCAAACAGAAACACATGATATCCAGTTGATTCTGAATTGCAGATAAGACACAACATTTTGTTTTTTAGTGTAAGTATGTCCCTTGCGATATGTGGGACATATTTATATTTTATTATTTACTTATTTATTTTTAAATATGTTTTTATTGACTTTAGAGGGGAAGGGAGAGGGAAAGAGAAAGATAGAAACATCAATGATGAGAGAGAATCATTGATTGGCTGCCTCCTACTAGGGATTGAGCCTGAAACCCAGGCATGTGCTCTGACCGGGAATTGAACGGTGAGCTCCTGGTTCATGGGCTGATGCCCAACCATTGAGCCACACCGGCTGGGGCCATACTTATATTTTAAATAATTATTCGTTGCTTATTTCCAATTCAAATTTAATTAGATATCTTATATTTTATTTGGCAACCCTGATCCAGACCCTGTATTAAAAATATAATTAACTTAGCCCAGTGGGCAAACAACAAATACAGGAGCCCATGCAAATATACTCAGCAGGTGAGGATAAAGCCCATAAAGAAATGTAGCGCAGAGTAAGGGGAAGGCAGCTGGAAGGAGAGGGTGCTGTTTGGGGAGAAAAACAGTGTCTGGTTAAGTGCCTAGTGTGAATCCTATCTTAATATCCACAAATAGGTGAGCTTAGCGAACTACTTAGCTGGCCCGTGCCTTTGTCACCTCATCTGTAACAGTGCAGCTAGAAATAATGCCGCCTCCTTGCCTTCTTGATTTAAATGAGTAAATATGTGGTAAGAGGTCAGAATCTAGCCTGGCCCTGTGCGTGCTGGCTTTCCTGGGTCCCACTGTCCTGATCTCACCCCTCTACCTGACTGGCCGCCACGTCCCAGCCCCACTTCCCAAGTGACCCTAACTCACCCAGAAATCATTGGTTCTTGTTTGATATGAAATTAATTTCATATGCCTAGTGAGGAAGGATTTATTTCTAACATGGTAGGGGGAGACAAAATTTAACTTTGGAAATTCTCTTTTGCAGATAATTTGGGAAGTAAGGGGAGATATTTAACATTTTCTGTTGAATTTCTTTAAAAACTTATATGATGCTATTATACTAAACCATGTAAAATTGTTGATATTTATTGTTGACCTATAAACTCAGCCATTTTATATAGTTAAACTTATTACTTATTAAACAAATAGATATTAGGCTGGATTTTTTTTTTTATTTTGTAGCCAACTTAATCTCACAGCATAAACCTGACTTATTCATTTACTCATTGTTAATAAAATAGTGTCCACTGTGACCCCCTCAATGCTCCATGCCACGGCTCCTGAGTGAAGTTCAGTTCAGTTGCTTTTTGTGTAATCACTTCTTAAAAATTCTCTAAATTTGCAAGATGCATTTTTCTCAATAGAGTTATTTTTTTATCTTGAAGTTACACTTAAATTTCATCAGGCAGCCATTAATTTATTTCCTAGTACAGGTAAGGCTGTCAAAAATAAACCATAATTAATATCACTGACCACAGGAAGAAATGTTAGTGTAACTTTTTTATCGCATAGATAAAAAATGTGTATACACACACATACTGTATACACACACACACATATATGGAGAGGAGTTTTGTTTTGTCAGATCTTTAATTTCTATTCCTGTCCCTATTATCCTAATATTTAACTCTTCTTTTATTTCTTATAATCTTTTAAAATCCTTAATAATAAAGGAAAGTTATGTTAGTCTAGAATCAATCACTTAAACAAGATGACTAAGAGAGTGTGAAATATGGTTTCTGCATATGCTTATACACATCCAGAGAGACTCAGTATTTCTTTGTTTAATGACATTTCACTCTTTGTGTTTATATGAGACACTTAGTGAAAGTCTAGAAACTTCCAGCCAAGATAACTGTCCTTAGTTCCTGGTCTCTCTGGTTCTGGTTCCCTTGGGTTCCCTTCCCCTTGGTTACTGTTTCTCTGCCTTCCCTGCCCTCCTCAAAATTCCTGACCAGAACCCTCCCTCCCCCCTCGAAGGTTAGAGCCCGTGGATGGATGGGCAGCTGGTGTGAGCCATCTTGGAGTCAGAGTGGCAGGATGTGTGACCAAACAATTTATTAACCATGTGTTTCCCATCTTGGGGGTTAGATGGGTTACCTGCCAGCCCCTAATTAGCGGGTGTGAAACATCTTTGTTACCTCAGGCTAGTGAGTGAGCTCAAGTTGAGACCTAGTCTTACAGTGATTGACGGGAAAACAGGGTCCCCAGGAGCAGCCCAGCTGGGGTTGAGGCTGCAGCAGGATGTGCCTCTGAAAGTCACACAAATACTTCTGTGTCTGGAAATAGTCGGTGTATCTCACTAAATGAAGCTGGGTCTGAGACTGAAACTGCCCCCAAACTACTCCCATTTCATCCAGGCCCACACCCTGAAAGCCACTTTTTCTTTAACTTTATTTAAATTAGGAAAATATAAGAATTTAGTTTATTTTTTGTTGTTATTTTGAGAATTTAGTTTCTTTAGGAAGGATTTTTTTTTAATCCTGTTGGGCATCTTAGACCATTATTAGAAAAGAAATGATTAAATTCTTAAGAAGACTTATCCTTATCTGTTTTTAAATAACTAATTGATTAAAGAAATGACATTCGGTAGATATTTAGTGAGTTCTTGTGTGCAGAGCTGGCCAGGCTGGAGAAGGTGCTTGCTCTCTACATGGTGTCACCATGGGCTTTCTTTCCGTTGTTTCTTTGCCTTAAATCTGTGCACTACATCTCATTTTCAACAATAAATGTGCTCGTGAAAAAGAATGCGTACATAGAATTTTTATAAATTGGATCTAGTCAGAGTAATAGTGA
The DNA here is from genome assembly GCF_963455305.1 of Plecotus auritus. NCBI lineage: Eukaryota > Metazoa > Chordata > Mammalia > Chiroptera > Vespertilionidae > Plecotus > Plecotus auritus. The sequence goes on from NC_137774.1 coordinate 5,967,617, forward strand.
TCTCCTCAATTTGTGTTATGAGTCCATAGATTATAATTTTCCCAGTTACTGGTGTATATACTTCACAGTTATAGGTCTCTCTTGAGTAGGGTTCTCAACCTTGGCACTATTGTGGATTGATTAACTTGGGATCTTTTTGGACTGATTCATTCTTTACACGGGGGCTGTTCTGTTCCTTTTATTATATTTAGCAGCATTGTTGGCCTTCAACATCTACACCCTGGTAGCAGTCTCCTGCCCCAGTGTGAACCAAAATTGTCTCCAAACTGTGTGAAATGGTCCCCTGCAGAGCAAAAATCATCCCCAGATGAGAACCACCACTACAAGTGAAGTGTCTGAATTTACAACATGAGAGTAGGTAGGGGAAATGTTCTTTTAGTGCGTCGATGAGAAAAATAACCCTCAAGGGACAAAATAGCCCTTCATTGTATTTAAATCTGTCTACAAACCTATATCCTCAGTAACCGTGATCAATGACTATGAAAGTGGCCTTTATTATGATGAGACAGCATCACCGTCAATGTCAGAAATTTTCAGTAGTTGTTCTAAATTACAGCAATCTTTCGGGAATGTTGGATTGTCCAATAAAAATAAAATGTCTCCACACATGTCATCCATTTGATCACTCCTCTAGTCACAGCCCAACTTTAAGAAATCATTGATTTTTGAGTCCTTTACCCTGCAGCTTTCTGAGCTGCTTGGAGAGTGGATTTGCACAGGAAGGAGAACTGGTGGTGAGGGCACCTCGCACGGCTTCATGCCCTCCCAGGTCTCCCAGCATTTGACCTTTCACACCCAGAACTTCCTGTTTCTATACTCCTCGGAAAATAAAATTCCTTCCAGGAATTTACTGGAAGTTCATTTGATGAATCAGAAAACTCATCAAAACATTCTTTTATGACTATGGAGAACATAGAAGGGGATATCTGTGTAGCTTACCAAAACCTAGTCATTGCCAGCATTTTAAATAGTCTTTAATGACTAGAGAACTACCACACGTGTGTCTCCTGTACTAATAATCCATTATTATAAGACAACTGGTCAGAGAAGTTTAAATGTTTCCTACAGTCAGTCAGTCAACAGAGAAAATGAATTCCGTTGTGCCCAGCTTGATGGAAGGAATGGCAGAAGACCAGTTAATAAAACCAACACATTCCAACTGTTTGATATAACAGGTTGGTGGGAGCGTGACTTTTTTTTTTTTAAGGCCATTTAATTACATACCCCGATGTCTTCACTCAGCCATTCTCTAAAATATATTTTCCCAATTTCAGCATCCACCCTTTCTCCACTCTCAATTAGCTATTGCATCGGGCCTTCGCTTCCAAGCCCCATAAGTAATAGTAACTTAATTTTCCAAGCCATAAATCAGGCAGACTTATGCTCCACAGCACATGTTCCATTTGTTTTTAATCAGGGGCAGCCTGGTACTCAGAGGTCGGAAGCTTTACTTCAGAGGGCTCCCAGGCCTTCTGGAGGGAGAAATCTTTTAGCCTTCCAGAGTTCCCTTTGTGAATGTTTACCAATTCTTTTGGCAAAAGTTGGAATATATGTAGTGTCTCATATAGAATCCTTCTTTAATTCACTGACCTACACCATCCCCTTCGAGTTCAGCTCAAAGATGAAAAGAAACAACATTCCTATACTTAGGTATTCTTTTGACATTTCATGCCTTATTTTCTAACGAAATGCAATTGCTAGGAAAAGGGACACACGGAAGGGAGTTAAGAGATGTTCGATTTCTAGAAACTGTTTCAATGAGATAGGTCTGCTAGGAGTACTATCTCTGGGATAGTTTATATTCGATATTCTCTTAAGGAAGAAAGAACCACAAAAGATCTCTTAAAGTTTATGAAAATTCAGTGCTCTTAGCACACTATGTTTTGTGTTTTGTTTTTTTAACTGCAAAGGATCTTATAACTTCCTCATTTCTTGTCGGAGGAAAGAAGAAACGGCTGTCCAGGGAAACTTTAAACCCAGACAATAGTCACACACCTATTCGCGCAGAGCTAGAGGCCGAACTCAGTTACTCTAGTCTAGGTCCTTTGACACTGGATCTAAAATTAAAGCCCAACAGGTATCTAGTCATCCTAATGCCTTATCCATCAAACATAAAACGGCCCAATATCTAGAAGTTTCCTAATTCTTTACCAACCTTTACTGCATCATCTAAACATAGTCTTAAAGTTTTATAATGTCAAGAATCAAGAGTAAAATTCTAAAAGCTATCAGAGTAGAAAAAAAAAGATGACCTACAATAGATGGAGGCTTGTAGTGACATAAGCGTGTTGTGTTTTTTTTTTAATTTAAATTTAAATTTTTTAAAATCAGTATTGAGTGTAAGAATACAGAGAGCTTTTTAAATGCTGAAGGAAATTTAAAAGTTTAAATGCTGAGGGGAAGTTTCTTTTAGCCTAATTCTTAGTGCTATTATTCAAGCATAAATTTGAAAGAAAGAAAGTTTTCTACAGATGAGTAATAAGATAAACTCCTCTAAACATTTTGAAAGAATTGTAAGAAAATATATAGCAGCAATAAGAAAGATGAAGCCAAGGGGAAAGAATGAGATAGAAAAACCAAAGTGAGCAGTGATATTAGGAAAAGTTAACACTAGGTTTAATAAACATTAATTGTAAAAAACATGTATCTGGAACTAAATTTCGAGAATATAGCAATGAGGAATGTAGTGGGGGTGGAATGAGAAGATAGAAGAATAGAAAGAGACATTCAGTGTATCTAGTGTTAGTGAAGTTGTACAGATTTGTACAAATTTGTAAACCAATTTGTAGGGCAATTTTTAAGAATATATTAACATGCAAAATATGCATTTCATATGACCTAGCAATTCTTCTCAGGTGTAACCCCTAAGGAAAACATGCATATCTGCCCAAGGACTTCATAACTGCAATTGCGTCTAATAGTAAAGAAAAAACAAATTAGAAGCCACCTAAGTATCTTTCAGCCAGGGAGGACAGCTAAAACATCTGGGATATAACTGGCCTATGGAATCCGAAGTAGTAATCAGAAAAGCTAAAAGAAAAACAAAAGACGAAAACAAACAAACACAGACAGGTCTGACTCAGAAAGACCTTCAGGGCATATGTTTTGGTAAAAAAAGAAAAACAAAAGCAAGTTGCATTCCCAGAGAAAATAAAAAGTACTGGGCTGTTTGTGTATTTATTTGTACATTAGGTTTTACATAAATTGTGTCATTCTACATCTATGAGCAAATATGTGTGGGTTAGCCGCTGCTTTGCATCACCCATACCAAACACGCTCTCCATTAGGGTCACTGAATGAGTCATATGCTTATTTACTTATTCTTCTTTTTCTTCAAATACTTACCACATATTTGTTGAATACCTTTTATATATCATGTCTTATACTAAGACCTAAAAATGTGGTCTCTGATCTCCTTGTGTTTGTTTTATGTCACAGGAGTCAAACCACGACCTTAGGATGGCAATAGTTTACAATCAGGATGGGTATTATCAAAGAGGGAAGCAGAAAGGAAGATAAAACCAGACCGCAGGGAGAAGTCGCCTGCTTGGGAGGCCTTCAGAAGACTTCACAGAGTAGATGACTGAATGCCTGGGAATAGCTCTTTGCCAACACAAGAAGTGCAGGAAGAACGTTCACGAGGAGGAATAGAGGACTCAGTGGGACACTGGCATGGATGGACCCAGCACGGGTGGGGAAATGTAAATATCCCAAAGTGTGTGATGGGCAGACATTTAAACGTTTCCATTTTACACTCCAGAGAAGAGAAAGCCAGGAAGACAAGAAACATCATGAGACGCTTGTTTTTAGAAAGATAACTAGATAATTGGGAAGGCAGAGATGTCAGAGGAAAGTAGGGTACTGGCAAAGACATTGCAAGAATCCCAGTGAAAGAGAATGACAGTGAAAGAGAATGAAGAGGACACTGATGTGATAGAGTTTTCAGAATTTTCAGGACGAACTTGAAAAAATGTTGGCGTCTAATTTGAGGGCAGGTCTCAAGTTATTGCTCTATCAATTTTTTTGTGTGTGAGTCCATTCAATCACTTTCTTTTTTTTTATCCCAAGTTTCTTTGGAGGCGGTGGTATCCAATAGATAAAGAATGGGTAATGGGGGAGCCAGAAGTCTCTTCTTGGTGACTAATGGTTTCGCAGACCTTCATCTGAAGGGCACAGCTGTAGATACTGGCAGTTAGGGGAGGATGATGCAAATGGGTAAATGCCAGCTTGACCAAGACTCCCTTCCAGACGCCCTGGGGAGCCCAGGGGTCTCTAATCCCCATGCTGATGACATCCAGGGAATACACTCCCACAAAGAGATGCCTTCAGCCACAGGATGGGGACTCCTGTAATTGGTTACTTTTGGCATCCAAGGTCTCACCACAAGTTGGCAGAGGCCAGTCACACACAGAGAAAGACGTGTCTGTAGGCATGACCCTCTCCAAAGCCATGGTCTCCAAGTGGGTGGTGGTGACGCAGGGTAGGGGAGCTGTGTGGGCTCTGCAGTCCCCAGGAGTGAGCCTGGACAGGGGCTGAGGTTTGGTTTGTATTAACACCCACCTTTGGCTACCGTGGCTACTTTGCTAAACCTCAGCAGCATGAATTATAAGGCTGGACATGTTACCAGGAAAGACCTCCTGGGGACTGAGCTTTCCATTCCTTGCCTGGCCACATGGACCCTGCGTGTTACACTCTGGCTCTCCTGTGTGTGTGTGTGTGTGCAGTCCCGACTTCTGGCCTACAGTAAGCCCGGGTGACAGGCACACTGTCAAAAAGACATTCTTTATTAATGTCTGGAGAATCAGCTACATTTTTTTTATAGCTTCTTAATAAAGTTAAACATTTGTATTAAAAAGTCAGTTATTGGTGTTGTCTGCATTTGTTTTTTTAATCCCAATCACCGTATTCTCCCTCTGGCTATTATTCTTGCAGGGGGAGTGGGGGGGCAGCTCTTACACAAAAAGCAGACCCATCTGTGAGTCTGTGTGGTGTCTCTACACACACACATGTGCACTGTGCACAGGAGCACGTGACTGGTGCACTCAGGGTGGTTCCACCTACAGCTGAGGAGCAGGGAGACACGCCCACGGAGAACTCACCACCCCTGCCCCACCCCACCTCCTTCATCCTTTGCAGTCAAACACCCTGACACAAAGCTGACTTCACTTTTTTTCTTTCTCCTCCTCACTCATTCCACTCTTTGCCCTCCAGGGTCTTGCTTTTCTTTGACTTTCCCCTTTTCCTTCTTTCCTGTTTCCACACCCCCGCCCTGTATCAGACTGATGATAGATACTGAGAGATTAAGGCTTGATGGACTAGTTCACTGATTTCCAGTTTACCAGTGTGTGGAATTTGTGAGTGAAACAGACTGTGGATGTGTGTATGTATATAGGAGTGTGAATGCTTGTGAGAGTGATGCTCGGCATCTTGTGCTATTGTTCTTCACTTACGGAGACTGGTGGGGAAGCTTGGGACGCTTAAGAATTTGATGGTGGGAGAAAGAGAAAGCATCTTGGTTTCCTAGGGCACCGCTGCTGAGTCTGGGGACGGGCTAACCCAGGCCAGAGCCTTTGGAGAAGGGAGTGAGTGCACGGCTGTCCTGTTTTGTGTTAAGAAACAACTGAACATGTGCAGGAAGGAAGGGTGGCTGGCCACGTGAAGAAGAAGGGAGTCCAACATGGGACAGTGGACTGAGGCATGAGACAAAGAGACAGCCAGTGAGCCATTTCCGGATCCGGGACCAGCTGATGGAATTAATGGAGGGACCTGCTCAATTGGTTCCTGGGATGTCTCGCCATGAAGCTACCTTGTTTCTTGCTTACCTTCAAACTCCCCTGTGCACCGAGTAGGCAAAACTGGCTGAGCACAGTGGTATGTGGGGGAAGTCAAGGCAAAAGGATGCGTTTTCAAGTCTTCTATTGGGCAGGGAGAAGAGAACACTCACGTGAGACCTAAATAAAATGAAGTGCAGCAAGAGCAGGGACTTGGAGAAAGAAGTGACGACGAGAAGCATACCTTCCTTTAGAAAACCCAACTGTTTGAGGAGAGAGGTCCCCGCCTCTCTTGTAAGATAGGGGAGGGAGAAAATTTATGTAGATATTCGTCAAAAACGTGTCCTCGCGAGGCTGAAGGACACGGTACGGCAAAGGTTTTCTGTTTGTCGTGTGTGACCCACTAGGATATGGGGGTGAGCTGAGCTTTCCACAAGGTCCTGACTAGTTGAAAAGGACCCCAAAAACATATGGAAAATATGGAGAATAGGGTATAAGTAATAAAAATAAAAATAAAATAAATAAAATAAATTGGGAATGCCAGTTTCTGGTAATGATTTGTTTTCACAGTAACTGAGAACTCCCTTAACCCTGCGATTAATCACACATTTATGGCGAGGGTAAGCTGGGAGAATTACGGGGCTCCTTGGGACTTGGGTTATTAGTGCAGCTGCTTTTCATTGATGAGATCTGAGTTCAAATCTCCACCAACGTTACAAATGAAAATGTCATTCTGAAAGTTAATTAGCTCCATGCAATAAATACTGGCTAGTTGATTGATGTACCCAAAAAATCACTACCCAGAAAAAAAAAATTATATATATGACCCGTTAGGAGAGTCAAGCCAGTCAAAAAGTCAGACGTTATTTAAACAATTTGCTTTTCTTAATAGTCCAACCACCTGCAGGTAAATAGAACTTATTAAAAGAAGGTGGAGTTTGTAGGAGTCGGAGCATGTGAAAGAATGTCTGAATGTATTAACTGTAGAATTTAAGAACTAGAAAAAAAAATCTTTAAAGCCATCTAATCTAATCCATGCCTTTTTATAAATAGAAGAGGGAATAGAAACGCGGGAAGTGAAGCTAAATGACTAGCTTAAGTCACACAGTTAACTAGCAGGGGAGCAGGGTTGGCTTCCAGGTGTCCTGGCCGTTACACGTTCCCGGGGTCACTCCCAGGGACTCAGCTTGGTTGTCCCCTCGGGGCCCTCAGGCCTCTCCTCTCCCCATGGCTCATCCATTCTTTCAGAGGACCTGTTCTTTGGTGTGCTCTGTGCTTCAGAAGGTTTTGCCTTTTTCTTTTAAGAAAACTCAAAACTTACTTTTTTTTTTGCATTTTTTAAAAATGAAAATGCTTCCATCAATGCTCACGTGGGTAGAAGAAAATCATCAATACACATAATGGTGATCCCTTTACAGTAGATGTCCTAAAATTACATTCAGAGTGAATTTAGCCAAAATTAGAGAACTACGAGGTATTACGTTGAGTAAGAGAGCTGACAGCTACTCTGCCTAAACCAATTTTCTATAAAGAAATCTGTCTGGCCTGGCTGGTGTGGCTCAGAGATTGAGCATGTCAATCTATGAACCAGGAGGTTACAATTTGATTCCCAGTCAGGGCACATTCTGGGTTGCGGCCTCAATCCCCAGTGGGGAGCATGCAGGATGTAAAAGAGTAATATCATTTTAGTTTTTGATGTCAATATTTAAAATATTGCAACTACTTAAAGTTAAGAATAAATGATCTTATATAATAAAAGGGTAATATGCAATCGACCGAACCGCAGAATGACCAGTTGCTATGATACGCACTGACCACCAGGGGGCAGACATTTAATGCAGGAGCTGCCCCCTAGTGGTCAGTGTGCTCCCACAGGGGGAGCGCTGCTCAGCCAGAAGCCAGGCTGATGGCTGGTGAGAGGAGCAGCAGTGGCAGGAGCCTCTCCCACCTCCGCAGCAGTGCTAAGGATGTCTGACTGCCGGCTTAGGCCCGCTCCAGGGAGCGGGTCTAAGCCATCAGTCAGACATCCCCCGAGGGCTCCTGGACTGCGAAAAGGTGCAGGCCTGGCTGAGGGACCTCCCCCCAACCCTGCCCCAGTGCATGAATGTAGTGTACTGGGCCTCTAGTGTTACCATAAAAATATCTGTAAATTTAGAAAACATTTTTTATTGGTAAATGAACCAAAAATTGCAAAATTACTATTCTGGAGTATATATGTAACCTTTTACTTTCACTAAAACTTAATAAATTTTAATTAAAACTTGAAAACTTATGATTTTTGTCAGTCTAATGGGCAAATAACATGTAATGTTACTTTAATTTATACTTCTTTTGTTAATTGCCTGACCATAGACCTTTTATCTCCTTTTCAATAAGCTTGTTTGGCTCTTACTTGTTTAATTATAAATACTCTTTCTATATTCCTTTTCATGTACATGTTATATTTTCAAAATCTGTCCTTGTTTTAAAATTTTATTTGCTTTTTAACTTTAGATTTTAAAAAGTTTAATACATTCAAATTCATCTATATTTTCTTCAATAGTTTTTGCTTCTAGTTTGCAAAGATTATTCTTAAGGTAACATTTCAACACTTCCCCTTTTAACATTTAAACATTTAATCCTTCTACATTTATATGGTCAGATTGTGAGGAAGATCTAACTTTATTTTCTCTCCCTAATGACCAGTTAGTTCCCACAGCTATAGATTCAGTAATCAGTCTTTCCCCACTGTTTCAAATAACACATATGTGCTGATTCCCAAATGTACTTCTGGTCCAAGTCTCTTTCCAGAGGCCCAGACCTTTACAGCCAAATATCGTTTAAATGGCCCCTCCTGGAGGTTTCCAGACACTTTGGAATAAATGTGTCCACACACAACTGATTACAATGTTAAAGAATTTCTACTAAGTGGGAGTCACATGAACAGACACTCTGCTAATCACTGGAGGGATAATTTCAGATAACCCTCATGAGGCGGGTCCTGTTACTATTATCTCTATTTTATAAATTAAATAAACCGAGTCATGAAAGTCAAAATATTCATCCAAAGGAATCCAGATGGGTGTGAACTTGGCAGCAGAGCCAAGGGCACACTCTCCCGACTACTGTGCTGTATCCGGAGTTTCCCTAGCTCTGCTCCTCCTCCAGGGCTCACCCCCGTGCCCGTCATCTCAGACAATGCCAGTAAGATCCAGTCACCCCAGGCAATTGCCAAGCGTTACAGATCCTACCTCCCCAATACCTCCCCATCTCTTCTACTCAATGTCCTCTTGACACAACCCTAATCCCTGTAGGAATTTACTCAGCTCTGTGGATATAGCCTTTTCTTGTCCCTGTTAGGGCACTTTCTAAACTCTAAACCTTTTTCTTTTATATAGAATAGTCATGCTCCCTTATAGGTTTAAATAATCCACACACATCCTTTAGATCAATTGACCCTGAACTATCAGATTAGTCTACCCCTCTGACCCGTGGCCATAGCCCCTAGTTCTAGGATGAGAGGGACGTGCCATGGTTTCCCCATGTGCTGATCAAAGTAGCTAAACAGTAGTCACACTCAGCAATATTTGTTATATAAATTAATGACTACATTAAATAAATGCCTCCTAAAGTCAACAGGACAAATCTTTGCTATATCAGTATATTGATTCAGAAGAGAGAAAACTAGGTCAATAAAATAGATTGCCAGTGATGTTACTTCCCCCCCAAATCATTACTGTCAATATATATATAGAGTGATTACTAATTCTGTATATCTATTTATAAAACTCTATTTCCTTCAAGTCTTTTATTATTTTAATTTCTTAATTGTGAGTCATCTTTGTGTAATCATGTCATCTGCAAATAATCATACTTCTGCATCCTCCTTTTACATATCTGTACCTTTTGGTTAGTTATTTACTAGTAACATCAAGAGGGTGTTAAACAATCATGACACACTTTCTTGTCCCAACTTTCATGGACATTTCTCTAGCCAATCTGGACCATGTTAGTTACTTTTGGGGGAGAGATATCATTCTTCAGGTTTAGTAACTATCCATGCTTACATTTTAAAAAATAAATATATCATGTGGAATTTCTTCAAACATTTCTAGGTCTATTTCAAGATTACTTTTTAGTTGTTTGGTTTTTTTGTGTGTTTTTTTTTTAACCTGTGCCTTTGAACACCTTAACAAATAACCTAACCTTAAAACCATCTTTATGTTTGGGGAATAAACCCTTACTGCTGTATACACATTTTAAAGCAGTTGTAGTCACATCAGCTCTATGCATTTTTATAACCTAAATTTTCATTTGGGAGTGATTCTATGCCCCTATGAAAGTCTTGGAAGGAAAATACTGCCTTTCTATAAGGGCAAACCTTTACTATTGTATCTTTTAAATTTGGTCCCCATTCACAAAACACATTCTAATCCCTCCCCCCCTCCCATTTACTTCCCTGTAGATCATATTCTATTTTCGTAAACTTTGGGAGATTGCTCAAATTTTATATTTGTTAACATCAATTCTTTAAATGGTAATTTTAAAAATTCTTTTTTTTTAAAAAGTAGTTTCAGAGCCAATGAACACTTACCGAGAAAGACTTCTCCAGGTTGTGTTAGACATTTTCACTCATAATTTAAGTTATTGGACAATTCCGTTTTTGTGTGAAGTGTTTTCTTTCACTGGGAAGATGTTGTCCCTTCTGGAGAAGAATCGCCTCCCTCAAATTCTGCATGCTGCAAACGACATGTGACAGGGAGATTTTTTTTAATTATTATTATTCTTGAGGTGTTACTGACAACAGTACTCCTTTGAAAAATGCACTAAGTTGTTTCAAGAGCAGCTATTATCATTGGACAATCCTAGAAGTCTGTATCCTGAAAGAAATAAGACTATGCTTAAAAGAAAGTAGGCTAATAATTCCCAGTACTTGAAAGTGTATATTTCTACACTATGAATGCTGTCTAATATCAGGCAAATGGTCTAGATCGCTTGTCTCTCTTATTCTAATTCCTGATCAAGACACATTTCCTGAGCAATTTCTTTCTGCTGTTTACCCAGTGGCAGTACATATCATCAGGCCCACTAACTGAGAAACTATTCCGTCCCATCTTAAATACGCCGCCCATCTATGGGGTCCTCCCCAGGCCCAGTGCTGCTGCATGGGTCCACACCTGCCTCATTTTCCCCGCAGATTACTGTAATTGCCTCTATTCTGCCTTAACTGCCTCAAGTCTTGTCCTTTTCCCTCTACCCCTTACAATTTATTTTCTACATTGCCTGAATAATCTTTCTTAAATGCACGCCTGAGCATGTTATCCCCTGCTTAAAATCCTTCAATTACATTCAATTGCATTCATAATACAATCCAAACTCTTTAGCAACAGTCGCTATAAATCCTTTCTGGAATATGGTGGTGGTGGGGGGTAGTTGTTGAGGTGGGGGTGTGTGTGGATGCAAACATGGGTACATGCTTGAAGGGATTCCTTAGCAGGTCACTTATGGAAGATCGTTTGTAGCCTGGCCTCTGACCTCTCACCCCTTCACCTCTCACCCTTGACCCACTCCTGGCACCCTCCTCTGTCCCTATGCCTATGCCTTTGGATACACTGTCCTACTGTTCCTTCTGTGTGTAATCCATTCTCCTCTGGATCTGCCTAATACTTCACCTTTCGAGCCTCAGCCCAGAACTTACCTGCACGAGAGCCTTCCCCAGGAATGGGATTGAGACCCTCTTCCAAATTCATCTAGCATTCTGAGCACTTCCTTGTCAAACACTTCTCCCATGTTGTTCTTTCTTTTCTTTTTCAAAAAATATATTTTTATTGGTTTCAGAGAGGAAGGGAGAGGGAGAGAAACATCAAAGATGGGAGAGAATCATTGATCAGCTGCCTCCTGCATGTCCCCCACTGGGGATCAAGCCCCTAACCTGGGCATGTGCCCTGACCGGGAATCAAAGTGGGACCTCCTGGTTCATAGGTCGTTTTTCAACCTCTGAGCCACACTGGCCCGGCTCCCATATTGTTCTTATTGGTCTACTTGTCCACCGCCAGGCTGTGCGTTTACTCAGAGTAGAAACTAGCACCACATTTGGCATTTGGTAGGCACCCCAATTCAGACCGACAGCTGTCTTACTGATTTGTTTTGTCATGCCACATCATTTTTCTCACTCTGAGCCTCTTCTACAATGCATCACACATTCTTCGTCACAGGCTCCTCAATGAAACTGGGGAGACAGTCTGATCCAATCCAGATTCCCAATAGAAACTCTTTCTCTAGCACTTGGGCTTCTGGTCACCCAGCATCCCTCTGACACCGTGGCCTACAGCGACTGCATTTTACTATTCCCAGAGAGACTGCAGGGACTTCTCATGGACTTCAGTCACTTCCTGGATGTGCTTGGGGGAGGGAAATCTCTGACTTTTGTTTCTCCAGGAGTATTGGTCAGAGACCTTTCTCTGTGTGGGGTAATTTGCATAATTGTGAAATAGGTAAAATATGTCGGGCAATTGCTTATTTCCCCTTTTAGTTTTCTGGATGTGCTGCTTCTCTCAAGATCCTCAGTGCCCTGACCTGCCCCAATTTCTCTTTTCCCACCTGGCTTCCTTCCACTTGGCGGGTGCATGGGGTTTATATTAGACCTTCTTATGTATAAGCCTTCAGGACACTGGTTGCCTTGGAGCCATTTAAAAGAGGAAAACTCGTAGTGAATGGTTGATAACTAAGAATGACTTTATTCTCTGTCTACATGCTCTTTATATTTTAGGTTTTTCCACTTTAACCCAATAATGACAACAAAACTTGCCGTGATGGCTGAAACCGGTTTGGCTCAGTGGATAGAGCGTCGGCCTGCGGACTGAAGGGTCCCGGGTTCGATTCCGGTCAAGGGCATGTACCTTGGCTGCGGGCACATCCCCAGTGGGGGGTATGCAGGAGGCAGCTGATCGATGTTTCTCTCTCATCGATGTTTCTAGCTTTCTATCCCTCTCCCTTCCTCTCTGTAAAAATATCAATAAAATATATTTAAAAAAAAAAAAAAAACTTGCCGTGACGAAGTTTTATACATCAGAGGTGGACTCGGGGTTTTATAGGTGGTGGGCTGTGGATGCTCTCCTCAGCATCCTTGCTAAACATACCATCTGGGTTCCCGTCTATTCTGCTTATGCATTGATTTGCGACACCGCATTGATTTGTTGGCGATACAGCAGAAACAAGCTCAGGCCCGATTTAAACTCCTGGTCATGTGTAAGGGATCTAATCTGATGGGACAAAAAAGTGTTGGGGAGGCAGGGAGGGACACTCTGGCATTTGGGTGGGTGCTTCCTGGTTGTTAGAGGATCCTCCCAACATCCAGTTTGAAGGCCCACTGATGATACTGACTTATGGGGAGAAAAAGAGCCACATGCCATCAAGAGACTAATCAAGAACCCAGAGGAGTTTCTGCAGCGTAGAAATCCGTGGGTTCAGACGGTAAACCTCATCCTCAGGACAATGTCTACCTTTTGCACTTATCAGATGTTTCGCAGCCTTCCCCTCCGTTCTCAAGGATGCTTCCCCGTCGTAGCTGCGATGTGATTTTCCACACTGATATCGACTCTGGCACACATCCCTTCCATTTCCTTTGGCTGCCAAGACCCCGAGGGCTCAGCTCCATCCTATTGTGCTTCTTCCCTGGAATAACTGAGGGAGAGGCTTCGCAGAATCCTCTGGCTGGGTTGGGACAGCAAGACTCATTGTGGGGCCTTTGTTTCAGCTTGAAATCCACCACAAATTAATTGGGCTGATGGAGATCATAAAGACAGGCACTTGGATTATGGGCCTTTCCTCTGAAAAATGTCTTGCAGTTGCCAGGTCTAAGCTTGGGATATTGACATGTGAATGATCTATGGCCTTTAAAAAAAAAATCTTTCATTTGAATGGAATTCAGAGCTGAATAAAAATGATTAGACTGATTAGCACTCACACTGTAGTCTGGCCTACTACTCTCAATAATAACAGTTCATCACACCCTAGCCGACTTGGCTCAGTGGATAGAACATCAGCCTGCGGACTGCAGAGTCATGGATTCAATTTCAGTCAAGAGCACGTACCCGGGTTGCGGGCTCAGTCCCCAGTGTGGGGGTGTGCAGGAGGCAGCCAATCAATGATTCTCTCTCAGTGATGTGTCTATATCTCTCTCCCTCTCCCTTCTTCTCTGAAATCAATAAAAATATATTTAAAAAATAATAGCACGTCAGTTAGCATAACATATAGTGGTGGGCAAAATAGGTTTACAGTTGTAATACAAATAAACTCAGTCATTAAATAAATAAGAATACAAGAATAAATTCCCTGTATGTCTCACGTAGTTCAATGCCAAACTTTCTGTAGACTTCTGTTATACTGACAACAATTTTTGGTCTCTAAAATGACCTTGTAGCACAGAGTAAAGTATTCTGGGGTGTTTTCTAGATCTGCAATTAGAGAAGACTGAACTTGGAGTAGAAGCAAATGGTTTGAGCAAACAGGACTAACTTGCAATCAGAGTCTGTCAGGAAAGCAGACAGACAGAGTGGAGTAATCAGAGTGCTTGGGCATTCTCTGCGGTGGCTCAGATTCTTTAGAATTCCCATGTTGGTGCTAACAAATTGTGCCATCATCCCTTCTTCTACTAAGAAGGGCCAATGGTATTTCTTTATGAGACACAGATTTACTGTGTTTCTACCTGAATTCCTTTTTGATGCAAATGCTTTATTTCTGATCCTAATTTGGATTCTTCTGATCACGAACTGGTTGCCTGATCCTCACTCATTGATCCCTTAGATTTAGACGTCAACATAAGACTGTAGCCTACCTGACTTTGCTAATTTCCACCACAGTAGCTCTGGAGAGGACCCTAGTCTTCTGACAGGTGAGAATTCTTTAATCACACATCAAAGCTTTTCTGTTCTCCTTTAAAATTCAAATCACTCTAAGTTGGCTAAGAGTATTAATGTGAACATTTAAACTATCCATTGTTGAGTTATAGATGAATAAAGTACACCTATTTTTCCCACTAAATTTTTAAAATTTCTTTAAAAAAATGTTTTCTTTTAAATCAGGGATTGAAACTGTTAACTGTTTGCAATTAAACATTTAAAAAATTTGTTTGAGCTAAGCAGGGAAGACCAGTGTTATCTAAAGGCAACATTAATGTTTGATGAGGTGTGATAAATTTTTATATTCATGTAAACATCACCCAAGTACATATATATACATATTTATACACATATACATATACATATATATACATATATATGATTTTCATCTACCACAGAAAGCTTCCTTATGCCCCATCCCAGCCAACCCTGCTCCAAGCAATTGATGGTCTGATTTCTATATTATAGGTTAGTTTTGCTTATTGTAGAATTTCATATAAATAGACTCAAATAGTATGAACTCGTTTGTGTCTTATTTTTCACTTAGTGTAGTGCATGCTATTCCATCACATATCTCTCTATCTTTTCCACTTCCCTACTGACCTACCTATGCTGTATTCAGAAACTGGAGGACCAATAAGGACCAGATGTTTAATCACGAAAACCATTTTTTTAAAACCCAATTATGATAAGACAATAACTATGCTAAGTGATTTATCATATTTAATACTCATAAAAACTCTGAGATGTAAACATGATTTTGCAACCTTGAACCACTTATTTAATCATTTTAAGTCTCAGCTTTGTCATCAGTAGAATGAGATAATAAACAGATAAGCAGGGGTGTGAGGCTAGGCCATCAAATTGCAGAATGGGTTCTGCCTATTAGAAGTTTAGGAAGTATTCTCTTAAAACTGGCTAAACATTGAATTTGTGTTTGAATATGTGCAATGAATATGTACAACCTGTATTAATTTCTTTTACACCCCTATTCACAGAGCAGTAAAGTAATTTCAAAGAAAGTTTGATGTTTAAAAAAAAAATAAAGGGAGGAAAAGAGAACAAAATGGACTTGAAATTTCTTCAAAAGCCAGATACTAGTAATGAGAAATGGATGATTACTTTGGTAAATGACTCAACAGATGAACCAGATGATCGGGCGCTGAAAACTGTGTGCCTGTCGATGAAAAAATCCATTAAAAATAAGCTGATTGGTGCTAAGAAAACAGTAAATTTCAGGTCCTTGGCACCAAGGAAGGCACTGGGAAGGCAGGAGTGAAGAATAAGGTGTAAAAAATGAAAATAGGGCTCCCAACCTTCTCTCACTATATTTCTCCCCCTCCCGCAACAGGAGGTGGTGGTGACTGTTGTGGCGCGGGGTGGGGGAGGGGGGGTGTTACTTTCTGGAGAATACCAAACAGAATTGGGAGTGAATATCTGATGCTTTTAGCCCTTAACCTTCCCTATCCTTGGTTACTTTCTCTGTAGAATGAAGCTAATTCTATAGACGTTGCTCAGTCATGATGAGGATTAACTAGGATATTTATAAGAAAACTAGCCCAGAGCATCTTAGATGCAGGCCGGGGCTGAGGAAGCAGACTGCTTTCTGCATTGCTCAGGCTGGGGGCCGGCGGTGGGAGACGCGCATCCATCGCAGAAGATCAGCTGCTTTAGCAGCTAATTAATGAGTGAGGCTGTGCCTGCCATGTGGAAAGTTCCCCAGCGAGCAAGGCCGCGGTGCAAAGCTGAATAACATCCTTTCGTTATCTGTCACATCGTTTATGTTCACGTCTCTTGGCCTGGCCTCAGCACACTGCATAAATCTCCAGCTGCAGAAATCGAAATCTCATATAAAATTGAAGGATTTATTTTGAGGTATTGAAAGGTTTATAGCCGAAAAAAAGTTGAAATTTGCCGAATCGGCATTTGGAAGACTCCCCTGTACGCCTCACCCCTCGGTTCTATGCTCTGAATTCCTGTCTCCTCGGGGAGACAGGGAGTGGAGGGGGGAGGGGGAGAGGGAAAGGGGAAGGTGGAACAGTGACGTGGGTGGAATTGTGCAGACTTTACCTACTCGTGGCCTCTGTGGCTTCATATTTCAACCTAAGTAGCCCTTGAAAGCTGTCATTACGACGCTAAGACCCATACACAAGAAAAATAAAACAATAGTTCCATTCTGCTCCAGGGCCTGATTGCATTTGGGGCTCTAGAAACTTCCGTCAGTTTTCAAGACGTGTTTTAGCACAGCGTTAAGGTTTCAATGCCCACTCCCCTACATCTTTACTGCTTTGGTAGGAATCAGTTGGAAGCTCGCTTAGGTCTTCAGTTATCGCCTAGAATAAGAGTCAGAGTTATTATTCCTGCATTTAACCCAGTGTTCATCCTCTGGATTCAGTAGATCCTCCCCAGTGACCTCCTAGATGTCTGGCGTATGGTCGGGTGCATTTCTTGAGCTCAGAGGAATAGCTCTTCAAATCTCAGAATGCTTGCAGATCGTTTGGGTAGGTATATTAAAAAAAAAAAAAGAAAAGATAAAATAGCTAAATGTATATGTGAGATGCCACTCCGACAGGGGGTTAGAAGGCAGTGTGGCTCATTGGCAGGACTGATAGAAACCAAAAGCCTTCAGATTTGTTACCGGATCACTGAATTTTTCTATCTGGCAGGGGCGGGGGTGGGGGGGTACTGGGGTGGCAGGGGATTACCGGTCTTAATCATTTCATCTATAAGGGGTGAAATATCCAAGCTGCAAATTCATACTGATACATGCCCTCTCTATCCTCCAGGGATTTGTAAAAAAGATCAGTGAGATAATACATGTAGCCCTGCCTGGCCAGTGTGGCTCAGGAGTTGAGCATTGACCTATGAACCAGGAGGTCACAGTTTGATTCCTGGTCAGGGCACATGTCTGGGTTGCAGGCTGGATCCCCAGTGTGGGATTCTCTCTCGTCACTGATGTTTCTATCCCTCTCTCCCTTTCCCTTGCTCTCTGAAATCAATAAAAAATATAATAAAAAAATACATGTAGCCTTAAAGCTGTAAAGACTTAAAAAATACCAGGCACAATGACTAACTGGAATAGTCCAATTGGTTGGCTGTTGCTTTTTAAAAAATATGTATTTTTATTGATTTCAGAGAGGAAGGGAGAGGGAGAGAGAGGGAAACATCAATGATCAGAGAGAATCATTGATCGACTGCCTCCTGAACACTCCCTACTGGGGATGGAGCCTGCAACCCGGGCATGTGCCCTTGACTAGAATCAAACCCAAGACCCTTCACTCCACAGGCCAAACCAGCCAGGATGGTTGGCTGTAGCCTTTTTCCTTACCTCTACCTCCCCCCGGATCATTAGCTGTCTCTCTTCGTTTCTCCAGCTCCTCCAATCCAGGACATAAGGAAGTGTCCCCTTAGCTGGTACTATTCTGTCCTGTATGTTTCTGCTGCCTTCCCAGCACGTCTCAGGGTCCCATCTTTGCAGAAATCATTTCTGAAGGGTGTTTGTGTTGGAGCACCCCGAGCCCGAGTGTACAGGTAGCAAGCAGGACATGAACGATGTGGACATGAAAAAGGCCTTTAATCTGCAAATGAAAAGTCTAAAACTGGCCCCCGCCTGTGACTCTGGTAGTCTCTTCTAAGAATAGGCTCACTTTTTAGTTGAAGTACAACTATTTGGGTTCCTCTGCAGGACAAGCGGCCGCTGAACTGTACAGTCCCCCAAGAAGTCGGGGGGTCACACATACTGTTTCCTAGGTGTGCAAGTCTGAACTCGGCAAGGGCCTGGTGTGTCTGAAATCTCCCTCATCCTATGAGCAGAGAAACCTTTTTTACCGCTCTCTGCCCACTGCCAGTTCCAACAGCTGTAACTGTTTCATTTTTAATTTGCTCCTTGCAGCCTTGTCTCTGCTTAATCCATTAAGACAACTTTGAATGTTCCCGGCTCATATATTTATAAAGGGGGGAGGGGGGAGAAGGAGGAATGAAGGGAAAAGACTTTGAAAAATGGTATCTAAATTGTAGCCAAATGTACTCAGAACTCTCCTAGGTTAAATTGCAAATAATTTTCTTTCAAACATCACAAACACTCTCTCTAACTTAACTCAACAAATTGGACCGAGGGGTTTCATTGCTCGAGGAAGCATGAGTCATTCTCCTTTTCTCTCTCTGTCGGTGCCTCTCTCTCCTCCTTTTCGCTTTCTTTCTAGAAATGTGATTCTGGTTGTGTTCTAGCCACATTGCATCATCCCTACGTTTCCTTCCTGGGGCTTCCATGAAAAAATTCGCCTTTTTGGTTGAGCTTTCTTGGAGACCAGTCCCATGCCTAGTGCTGGGAGAAGGGAGGATTGGAAACTAAGGGACGGCTGCTTTAAATCAATCGGTTGACACTAATCTAATGTCTAATTAGCTCTGGGTGGGCGTGTGCTTTGATTATAGGAAGTGCCTCAGGCAGTGACTGGCATTTGAAGGGCTGCTCCACACATATCAATCATCCTTTGACAAGGAGATCTGGAAGAAAAAAAAGGGGGGGGGGGCGTGTTTCTCTCCATCATCTGTTGATTATCAGTTTCCAGTGGTCCAAACCGGTGCTTTGAAGCTCATCCGTTTGCTCTCAGCAACGAGAGACTGACCACAGAGATAGATGGACTTTCTGAAGTCAGCTAAAACTGGGAGTTGTGTCAAATAATTACTTCTCAGGCCACAAAATACGGGATCATATCTAATAACAGTTATGTGCTTTAAAAAAAATATCTAAAATGAGTGCACAAGCCCTACTTTTCCACATTCAGCTAAACCCTAAAAAGGAACAATTCATTATGATGGAATTGTTCCTGTTTATCATTCCCATAAAATGAGGGATGTTTGAACAAAAGAGGCAACATCTTTCATTAAACTAAGAAATTGCTTTTATTGAAAACGGCATGCCTGTAATTATTTTCTGATTGTCTTATTTTCTTTTGTTCCCTACATAAATGTACTCTTTTTGAAAATTTTCCTAGAAGTGGCGTTGGCTTATTTAAATGCTGCTGCTATTTCTAGTGGAACTCTTTTATGTGACCCAGTGTAACAGGGTGACGAACAGACCAGAACTAGTAAGGCAGTTTGGGCACCTTCCAATTTTTAAACAAAGAAAAACACATTTAACTAAAGGGTTAATTTCACTCTCATTCTTACTGATCAGGAGGCTGAAAGAGGTGTTTTCAAATACCGTTTTTATTTCAGCTCTATTTGGTTTGCTTTTCCTGTGTGCACTTATTTTTCTAATGATTCCAAGCTGTTGAATCTGTCGGACACAAGGAAGTGGAGTGATAGTAAAAGCGATCCTTCGAGAGGTTCATGTGCAAAGCCTGCTGCAGAGTACAGTCAGAGGCTCTGCAGATGAACTGTTAGGTTGCAGTCCCGGCCATGCTCCTTGCCAGCTGTGTGACCTTGGGCAAGATACTTAACCTTGGTGAACCTCACCTGCAAAATGGAAATCACTATAGTGCCTACTTCATAGGGTGATTATAAAAATCAAATAATAGGATGCATGGGGAGTGTTTAGCACATGGTAAGCACTCTATAAAATGTTAACTGTTATTGTTGGTGTAGATAAGTATTTTCCCAAAAACCCTGGCTGACTTTAGAAATCCACTAAAGGTACGTCTTTCTTAGGGCAGTGGTCAGCAAACTCATTCGTCAACAGAGCCAAATATCAACAATACAACGATTGAAATTTCTTTTGAGAGCCAAATTTTTTAAACCTAAACTATATCGGTAGGTACATTGTTATTAACTTAATTAGGATATTCCTAAGCTGGCCTTTGCTAAAAACTCAAGGGGCCAAAAAGCCGCATGTGGCTCGCGAGCCGCAGTTTGCCGACCACTGTCTTAGGGGACAGGGACTCAAAAAGGGAGGTCTCCTAAAATGTTATGTGAGGATCAAGAAAATAGTTAACATAATTGACCCACTTTGATTTACGATGTTATTTTCTTAAGAATTTTCGTAAGGACTAACCTTCTTATCATACTATGTGAAGAAATTCTGGTTTGACAACTTTACTAGAAAATTCACATGGGAATGTTTATTGGAATACCCTCGCCTTGTTAACTTGAAGAAAATGGCCTCGATCCCTCTCTGTCTCGAAAACATGAGGCAGAGTAAGGAAAACAAGGATGTGTATATGGCATCAGCTCAGTCTTTTACACTCTAAAAGTTAATGCTTTAATGTTCTGTCAAAAATTTGAAATGAACATAAAATGCATATGACCAAATTGTAAACTTTCCTTTAACCCTGTTTTATTTCTATCAATACGATGCATTTTAGAAGCATGTTAATGTGAAAAAATGTTTTTGTTTTTTTCAAAAAAAGAGAAAATAAGACTATCATGAAAGTAATCACATTTGATTTCCTTCCTCAAAGCACCTTGTTAGTGAGCATGTTCTTACCAGTTTGTCCAAAGTCAGGAAAGGCAACTGAAGCACAAACTCAGGCTGTATAATTTCAGGTTCCTCACGGGAAGATTGCTGAAGTTTTATACTATGAACAAATCTTGAAAAGAGCAGTTAAAGGGCCTTGACCAATGTGGCTCAGTTGGTTGAGTGGTGTCCCCTGGACTGAAAGATTGCTGGTTTGATTCCTGGTCAGGGCACATACCCAGGTTGTGGGTTCAATCCCTGGTTGGGTGTGTATGGAAGGCAACTGATGGATGTTTCTCTCACATCAATGTTTCTCTCTCTCCCTCCTTCTCTCTCTAAAATCAATAAAAACATTTTTAAAAAGAGCAGTTAAAGGTAATAAACATAAAGTGTAATGCTATTTCATTACTTTCAATTACTTATAGGAACTTAAAACAGGATAATAAAAGATTGCAAATAAGAGGTTCTGTCCTCTGATCTATTTTAAGTCACAGAAGAATATATATAAAAGCCAAGGGACTGGAATGACCGGAACGACTGGTTGCTGTGACACAATGGCGGCGGCCAACCAGCCCGATCGGGGGGGCCCCCCCCCAAACTCCTGCAGCCCCTCCCCATGGCCAGTCCGGTCCCCGATTGGCCTCCCCTACCCTAATTGGGGTCGGGACCAGCCGGCCAACCTCCCACGGCCCCTCCCCCCAGCTGGCCCACCCCGATTGAGCCCCCCAACCCTGATCAGGGGCGGGGCCAGCAGGCCAACTGCTATGGCCCCTTCCCCATCAGGGCGGGCCGGACCCCACCCGTGCATGAATTTGTGCACCGGACCTCTAGTAAATAACAATGATGTACAACTAGCAGAGCATATGATAAACATTTTCATATTTTAAGGCTGTACATTCCAGATTTCACGTTCAATGATTTTATAAATTTTAGTGATTCTCTCAATATAATGAAAATGAAATAGGAAATGAAGAATTAAATGGATTTGTGTCACACTTACCAAAATGTGACCTGTCTCCATCAGATTTTTTGTTTTCAATGTTATCTTTACAAAATCTCTCCCACCCCAAAATAGAAAAAAGGAATATAACACCTGCCTTCCAAAAGCCCATTTTCAGCCTCTTGCTTTGATGAACTGTGATATGAAAATCCTCCTTAAAATCAAGACTATGCTACACAAAGCACTATAGGACGAGCTCTCTGAAATTACCCCCTAAGGTGCTCCGGTGCGGGGAGGGCGATAAACAGGTCTGCGCTACTGTGGGAAGGTGTTTTTAAGTGGTGCTTGGGAGGGATTTGATCGAGACTGCAGAGAACACTTTCTCCATGAGGGTTCTATGTCATGGGAAAGCACTATTACAACGGGGGCTATCAGACTTCCTGCCTTGGGAATTGTATAATAAGAGCCAGGCTGGTGCCATTTCACACGAGACCTGCCCAGAGGTAGAGGAATGGAGAAAATGACCTTTCCTGCCTCCTCCACGGGCGATGGCGGGTCCTTAATGAAAACCTGGTCCCAGGGACTGGGTTGGTACGGAACAATGCTTTTAAGGCCAAAGCTTAATTTCATAACAGCAATCGGATACTATAGATAGATGGATTGTGCTCTTCGGAGATGGATAAAATGACTCGGTCTTTGGAGAGCGTCCCAAGGGGCGCTTTACGGAACAGTCTCAGGGAACAGCGTCCTGTGCTGGCAAAGGCACGGTGTGAGGACTTAATGGGTCTTTTCCATTTCCAGGTCTGAGGATGTATTATTCCCACTCCTGAGTGGTTATGGTCTAAGACAGTGGTCGGCAAACTGCGGCTCGCGAGCCATGGTTTGCCGCTCTGTTGACTAATGAGTTTGCCGACCACTGGTCTAAGATGTTAGGCTCCACAGGGTAATGGACACCACCTTCACAGCGCGGCCATCAAACTGGAGAATCGCTGCATGGCTGCTCAGGAGGGCAGTACCCGCTGTGCGTCTCTCCCCCTCTCCTTTGAACCTGGGTGTGTTCTCCGAGGCTGTCATTCAGATCTGCATGTAGAGTTATTCAATTTCAGTCTACCTTCCAAGGAGGTGGCAGTGCAAGTTTATTGGAGCTGCAGCCTATTCTCTTGGAACTTAAACGTCTCGGTGCCTTTGATCTCAAATCTAGGTACTTTCACGAAAGTAATCGATATGATCTACTTGGGGATGCCAAATAGGAAGAGTTTTAAATGAGGGAGAGAGTGTGTGTGAGTGCATATGTGTGTGTGCGTGCATGCAGCTGATTCACACTAGCAGTGCTGAATGAACCATCCACATAAATGCTTACGCTCTTTCGTTTTACTGGTTCCTACCTGCTGCAGCTCTGAAAAGAGGTAGGATTGCTACACTTACTACTGACATAGGCCACTGGCAGGCTTTGTGGAGAAAAGAGATACAAGGACGTTTTCTGGCCTCCTTTTTGTATGTGTTAATGTTGAATGGTGGCGACTTAGACTTCTTTTCTGCTGCTACTGAAACAGAATAAGGTTGCGCACAATGGGGACAGGATGGAGGGAGGGGCAGTGGGCAGCTCCTGCAACAGGTGCAAGTCACATGGCCGCGCTTTCCCATGCAGATGGGGCAGTCTCTGGTGGCCTTGCGAGCGCCGAAATGAAATAAGTGAAATGACAGGTGCGGATCAAGTGTCTGCCAATTAGAAGCTGGAAGCAAAAAGAGCAACGAGGCGGTGGATGCGGGGGGCGAGGAGGGGCGGAGTGCAGTGAGAGGGGTGGCTGGTACCCTTGCACCTTTGTTATTCTTCCATCTAAAGCTTGGATGTGAAATCCTATCTGTGTCATTTTGCTTCCAATAATCATGCTCCACTGAGGTGCTGAGATGGTATCTGGGTGATGAACAGAGAGAGCGGTTCCATTGTTCCTCCCTTCATCTGGGCTGAGGGGCTGGCGGTAAGTGTCTTCAGGTGGGACCGGAGAGTTCCCGGGGAAGGCAGACGCTCCACAGAACCCAGAGTGGGGCTCCCAGCAGCAATCTTCCTCCTGCGCCAACACCTCCGCCCTCTACCTCATAGATCATTCATATGTAACGGGCTGATAGTGCCTGTCATATCCTTAAACCTGACCTGAAATTGGGATACTCACTTGGAATAATTTGAGATCAGACAAGTAGAAGACATGTTTGTGGTTAAGGAATTATTTTCAGGGGCGTCCAAGTGTTTCCATATGAGGCTAATGCCATTTTCGTAAGGATCAAATGCAGGAGACACAATAAATATGATTTCGTTTCCTTTGGTCCATTAAAAAAAAAAGATTTGATCGTGGAGAGAGGCATTCATAGGGAGATTTTTCCAAGAACAAGTCAAATGTACAGTTATCTAAGCGAGTATCTTTCTTTCACCATTTTTTTTTGGTCTTTTTTTTTTTCAAACTTGATGTTTGTGGGGGCCTCGCTAAACAATCTATGTTTTAATTCACTTTCATTTTCTGCATAATGGGTGGGGGCAAGAGACATATTCTCATAATTCCTTCTCGAAATGTACTTGTTTGATCCCTGTAATATATCTCTTCCTCCAGCCACATCTAATGACTTTCTCTTTACATGTCAAGAGCTTTCATAACCTTTAGTATCTGCTACTCTCTATGTGGAGTCCTTTCTTCCTTTTCTCAATTTGGTGACTCCTTCTTATCTCCCAAGACGGGGACCCCATGTCCCTTCTGGTTAAGTCAGGCCTTCTCCAAGCCCCTCGGGCACAATGGAAGCGCCTCCTCTCTGTGGCCCTGCCGCTGTCTTTGAGCTAATGCGCTGCACTACTGCACGGTAATTATTTGTGAATATGGCTGTCTCCTCTGTGGCTGATGACTCTGTCTGGAGTGGGAGACTCTTCTCCTTCTTTAATCCCATCACTGTCTGATGGGACGCTCCATAAATACTGATTGATGAGGCCAGGGAAGAATGGGGCTTTCAGAGGTTAGGATGAGCCCAACTAAAGGATGGGATTCTCCATCCCCTTTAATGATTTGCCACGGATGAGCATAGGAGCCCAAAGTTATGAAGGCCATTCTCCCTCTCAGGAATTCTCCAAGGAGGAACTCTTGAAGAATTCCTTTCTTTATAATAATAAATATTTGATGGGATAAAGTTGATATCAGGTTTATGGTAAGACTTCTTTATATGTGTTTGGTTGCATATAACTGAAAATGATGATGATATTATATAACGACAATAGCAATAGCTAACACCTATTGAGTGTTTAACATGTGCCAGACACTGTGTCCATCAGCTTTCCATGTATAATCTTTTCTCCAGGTAACGAGAGCACTGTGAGTTACTCAGGATCTCACTAGTAATGAAGAGTCAAGTCTGGTTGTGACTCAGGGAGCCACATCAGGATGGTGGTTACCAGAGGGAAGGGGGGTGAGGGATAGATAAGGGTAAAGGGAGCCAAATATATGGTGACAGAAGATTTGACTTTGGGTTGTGGGCACACAATGCAAGATACAGATGATGTATCATACAACTGTACACTTGAAACCTATATAATCTTATTAAGCAATGTCACCCCAATAAATTTAATTAAAAATATAGATGGAAAAAGAAGACATTATTGATAAACTTTTTTTTGGTGTGTGTGTGTAGAAAAGGTAATTGAGACTCAAAAAGATTAAATGATCTACAAAGAATAGCGGGCCGGTGATATATCATCTCATTTCCCATATCTCCAGAATTCAACTGTGACTCTAATATTTTAGATTCCAGGCTATGCAAGGATCATATCTGCTTTATCTGTATAATAACTAGATTAGGACCAATTTCAGGTTTAATATGTATATGTCTTTAATTATTATGAAGGCGTCTTCCTCATTAACCCCAAATTAGGTAGAGAGTAAATAATAAAGTTGGGATTAATTATCCGCCATTATGGTTTGACCAAATATGATTCTAAATAAAAAGGTAAGTGGAGGGGATCACATAGGAAAAAAACCAAAACAATGGAAGATGATGCCTGTGGGGAATATATAACACCACAAAGAGACACGTTATTTCTTTAACCACCAGAAAATACAGATGGCACTCTCAGCCATGTCATTGTCTAAGTAGAGTGTGGCACATCCTTAGCTCCCTAAACCCACACACTTTGCAATGGGACATTTCAGCTTATTCTATCAAGAGCTCTCTATTTCCCCATCCCTCGAATCTGGACTCATCTAGCAACTTGCTTTCTGCAGTCGAATGTACAGAAAGTGACAATGTGCCAGTTCTGAGCATGCAATTTAAGTGGCCTCATTTGTGTGTCTTCTCTCTCTCAGAACCCTTTCACCTGTCATGAGAACAAGTACGTGCTATTCTCCCAGATGATGAGAGGTTTTTGGCTGTGTGACCTCTATGACCCCAGTCGTCATTAGACATGTAAGTGAGGCCATTCTAGATGGGCCTTCTCCCAGCTGGTCCACCAGCTGATTGCAGATGCATGAGCAAACCCAGCAAAGAGCAGCCAGAATACCCAGGTGATCTATACCACCTTGAGCAATGATAGATGCTTATTGTTTTAAGACACTAAGTTTTGGAGTGGTTTAGTAGACAGCATTATTGTGGCAATAAATAATTGATATAGTCAAACAGTAAAGGGATGACTAAAGCAATGGTAAACTCAGAAACTGTACCAACCACATACAATATCCATCCTGACTCACAGAGAGTCAAAGCAGTTCCTGTTTTCCATTGTTACTTGGTTCACTGCTCACTGATTTGGCTATCCAGGGAATTGTCCTTTTTTAAGACTCCTATAGAATAGTAGTTAAAATGGATCTTAGAAGTCACTTAGTCCAACTGTTCATTTTATAGAAAACGAACTGAGGCCAGTTGAGTTAAAGGACAATTCCAAATCGGCTCCTCCATTTATTGATAGAGCTGGAGCTTAACATTGTGGCTATTTAAGACTGGATGCCTTGATTCTGCTCATAATGTGTCATGATAAACAGACATTTTGTAAACACTATATTTGCGGAGGTCATCACTACTGCCACCGTATCTTTCTAAAACACAATTCAATGTTTTGTATGCTGACAACCACATTCAGTCCCCACTAACAGCAAGATGCCCACAGTTTTGGTGTAGGGACTGCACTATCTGTGTGTATGTCTCAAGTTGAGTGTGGGATCCAATGGTAACGATGGAACCGGTGCAGCTTAATGTTTTGGGAGGGAAGCTAAGCTTTTCCTTTGCGATCAGGGCCTCACTGACCTTGCTGCTTGATAGCACCTTGCCCCATCCCACCTCAGAGTGCCACCTCTTGCTGTGAGCAAGGGCTGCGGCGTGCCAAGCCGTCCCCACATTGTGCCCACGAAACACGGCTCTGAGCAGTTTCCTACGGGGAGTAAACTGTCATTTTTCACCACATTAAATTTTATAAGTTTCAAGCAAATGGAAAATGGATTTTATTATTCTCTCTCTCTCTCTCTCTCTCTCTCTTTCTTTTTGCCATGAATGTTTTATAGCTGCAAAAACAGAATTTGTGGTTTCAACTGCTCAAGTTTGATGCAGAAAGCTATGGAACCTCTTATGTAACCTGATGGCCTGAATAATTATCAAAATATTTTGCTTTCCACCCTTTCTAAGCTTTAGCAGCAGAAAAAAAAAATAGTGTATGCAACCTTTTGACCACAAAATAATAATAATGAGAAAGCCCTTTTACCAGGTCTGCTCCCGCACCTACAGTCAAGGTGCTGACCCTGGGGAGGCCAGCACTCAAGCGGCCTGGGCCAGGGTCCCAGCTCTCATCAGGGACGGCCTGTGGCAAAGAAGGGAACTGCCTCTGAGAAGACAAGCCAGGGAGATAAGAGAGAAAAATCACTTAGTAGAGTTTCAAAGCCTTATGGCATCTTCTCCCTTCTGAATCCAGAAACCACATTATGTTGACCTAAAAAAAAAGATGGGGTACAAAGTGAGTGTGTGTGTGTGTGTTTCTTTTGGCTTACACAACACATTGTTTTTCAGCGTCTACTGAGCACAGGATGTCCTCCTAGCGTATTCAGTATGGTGTCACCTCAGACATCTCTCAGAGGCGAACCTCACTTTATCAGCTCTGGGATCTGGAACATATGCGGGCGAGTCAAATACTAATGAAGTCTATTACATATGATATATAATCTAAAATGTTATATATTTTTTCTTTTTTAACGTTAGTTTTTAAGCTCCATTTATTTAAAATTGGTTTCCAATTAACATTGTAGTAACATTTCTTCACAAAGATCCACATACACTGACATGTACATGAACTATAAGGGTCCTCCTTACTGCAAATACCATTTCCCACTCCCTGTTACCCAAAATGAAAAAATAAAATGATATCCCCTTTTAAAAAATATTAATTTGGATTATTTTCCCCTTAGTCACATTCATAATAAATGCCTTTATTAACATGGTATATACTCTTTAGTAAAAGCTAACTTATTTTATTTCTAACAAGAAAATAGGAACTTATCTGCCATTCATTTCCCTGGCATGTTCCATAACATAGCAAGGGTGCGAGAAGTGTGGAAGTCATTTGCGAACACTCTTGCTGCATTTATCAGTAGAACATAAAGAGAACAGGGACCTTGTCCATCCTGTTCTGAGACTTCAAGCCATGGGCTACTACATGCCATCATGCTGGTTGGTATACAAGAGAAACTCAGCAACTGTTTGCTGAATTACTGAATGAACCCACTAAGCTCCACTTTGAATGCATAGCATACAAGTAGCAGGTACTGGCTCATTTTTCACAGTCAGAGACTGAGCGGCAACAATAGAGTACCTGCCTTTAAATTGGCCAGATATTGTGGGGAAGCTGGATTTCAGGGGTAGAAATAGCATCGGACTTTAATTCAGAATATCTGATGACACATTATTCAAAGTCTGTTTCCTGTTGAGGTGCGTATGGGACTCAGGGAGCCACATCAGGATGGTACCCTACATGCAGATCTGAATGACAGCCTCGGAGAACACACGCAGGTCCAAAGGAGAGGGGGAGAGAGGCACAGCGGCTACTGCCGTCCTGAGCAGCCATGCAGCGATCCTCCCGTTTGATGGCCGCGCTGTGAAGGTGGTGTCCATACTTCATGGAGTGACTTCTTAAAACAGGTTGTGAAAGGGACAGCTACACAGATTTCAGAATACAACATAAATATACAATAATATCATAGAACTCCCATAAACCCACCAAATTTGATTTAGCCATACTCCTACTAAAGAGGACTAATGGAAAATGTAAATGCTCTAGAATTGAATATCACTACCACTGATTTTAGCGCACCATCACCAAGACCTTGCAAAAGTGGCTCAGTAGGGTTTTGATGGACATGCTCAGTCTTTTGAGTCTGACAGATGTGGGGTGAAATAGCAGCTTCATTCATTCATGAGCTATATCTAAACTTGAGCAAGTTAATTACCATCTGCATGCTTCCCATCCCCAACCTACATAGTGATGAGAGTATCTCCCTTTTGGAATTCAGAAACAAATGGGGTGGTGAGGCTCACGTGGTGAAGTGGTTTTAAATGCTAGGCTCTGGATTCAGATCTCCTGGGTTCATAGTCTGGCTCGGTTACTTAACAGTCAGATACACATAAACAAGTTACCTAACTTCTTAGTGCCTTCATTTAAGGCAGTTTTGAGAGAATTGAGTTAATAACATTCAGCATTTCCTGAAACACGGTCAAGTTTGAATAAGTTTGTCACCGTTACACTAATAATTATTATTATTATCACCTATTAAATGGAAACTATTTGGACACTTCCACTAGGTCTTTCATAAACACCCATCCCATTTGGATAAAATGAATAATGGTTGCTTATTTTTTTTAAAAAAAGAGATACTTTGTCATATTTAGAAAATAATTTTAATGAGGGAACTGGTTATTTCCACAGTCATTTCCAAAAGGGCAGGCTTCTGCGACAGTAGAGCCAGGGGAACTGCAAGAAGGGAACTTACCAGCAGATTCCATTCCTTCTTATTGGATTAACCCCATGCCCATCAAATGCAAAGTCTAGTGATTAGCCATCCATGCTGCTTGGTTAATCACAGCCCTTCTGTTCAGCGCTTATTGAGTTTGGGGGCTGATGGAGTTTCCTTTTCAAATCAACTCTTCGGAAATCCTTCCGAACGGGACTTTGTTCATGTGGCCAGAGAACAATGCACCCGAAGGAGCCACCAGCTGGAGGGAAAGAGATGGCAGAGCTCGATGGCATATCTCGTTCTGGGGGAAATTAACCTCCCAATTTTGCCCAGTAATTGATTCCATCTGACTGAGGAGTTTCAGTCTCGATTGTGACTGTCATTTGGATAGCTGGGAAGCGAAAGCCTGTAATTACAGTCAGGCAACCCTGTTATCAGAGCCGGGGAGGGCTTTGCGTCTCTTTCTACCCTGGCTGATCACAGGTGAGGCTGGCCAGGGAGAGAGGGGAAAGTCGGATCTTTCTCCATGGGAAAGGCCCCCACAGGCAACCTCAACCATGGAGAAAAGGTCAGAGGTCTTAGGGAGTCCTTTTGAGTTTTCATGATATGAACATGAAGGGGCCAGAGCTTCCTGTTTGTTGCAAATTCTTTTCTCTGGGGACAGGATCTGCCTGGAGATAGCCAATGAAGTCCTGGGGCTGTTATGATTGACAGGTAGCCGGGACAACCATTACAATGTCATCTGTAATATGCTATGAGCAGTTATGTAAGTGATTCTTAGGATGTTCTGATAGGATCTGTGAACTGACCGAATGAGCACTATATTTTATGGAACACAATAAATGAGGTCAATTTAAAAACCGGATTTGTCCTCACCTTCCATATATGTGTAAAGCAGACATTATTGAAATTTCTAACTATTAACTATCATGATTAGACTTCATGCTTTATCACTGCTGTTGGTCGGTAGGCGTTACTGCTTGTCTTATGAAAGGTTGAGATAAGGCAAGAATTATGTGCCTGAAAAATTCATTTAGTGGGGTGAAGAGGCATACCTCTCAGCCCCTTTTCTACAGCCAGATACCCCTTAGGAACGGAAATAAAGTCTTGGGACTGTTCTATTCTTTTAAAATATATTTGTATCGATTTTAGAGAGGGAGAGGGAGAGAGAGATAGAAACATCAATGAGGAGAGAGAATCATTAATTGGCTGCCTCCTGCATACCCCACACTGGGCATGTGCCCTGACAGGGAATCAAACTTTATACAACAATGAAGCCATAAGAAAATAGGTTTCACTGGAGCCATGTTTATTGTATTGGAAAGAGTGGCCACCTTGGTAGCCTAGTGGCTAGAGGAAAATAACTCTTATGATACTATTAAATTAACTGCAAATACAGACATATAATTGCAATTATTATGAACAATGTTTGTGTACTATTTTACAGTTGATGAAATACATATGTTGCTATTATTTAAATATACTTAGTTATGGGTTTGAAATTGCAGGGTATAATCAGATCAGTTTAATTAAGGTTAATTTCTTTATTACCTACCAGGTGATACGTATGCCTCTGGTGGTGATCCAGAGTTTTCTCAAAGGGCAAAAGTTTGCAAGAAGATATACATGTATAGTGTGAGTGCACTCAGAGAGGGCAACGTGTGATGAAGATAAATCTTGTTGATGGTCAATTTCATGGAGGAAGCAGAACTTTAAGTTCTATCTTAAGGGATGCTCAAACATTGGCTGGTTTTCTGAATACCAATTATGTAAGAAATTATCTTCCATTTAAATAACTATAGCTCCATATCTTTTTGAAAAAATTGTGTGGTCTTTAGTGTAGTGGATTAACTGATGTGAAAGATATAGTGAAATTTTTTTATTAATTTTACCCAGGTAAGAACTTAAGAAAAAGTAACATACTTAGGCTCCTCCATAACATCTGTTGAAGCAAGTACAAGACTCATGTCATGATTTAAAAATGAACTAGGAAAATATAGGCCTTCACCTCCTTTCATTGCAGAAACAAAATGATTGGTATTAATCTTAAAATGAGATGAGTACACAAAATATATTTTATAGGAAAATTAAAATATGTAAGTAGTGTATGTGTGTTAGCTACTACAAGTCAACACAGATACCTCTGGTATTAACTTCTCTTTGTGCTCAATATATTCATTCATTTAAAAACAGAGAAGAAATAATGCTACTTATCCTGCAGGATTGCTGTGTGTGTGTTAGATGAGAAAATACATGGGTTGACCTGGAGAACATTCCATAGCTGTACATAAAATCTCCTCATTTTTTTTTCAGCCACACTGTTACACGTTGTATGAATAAATCATACCAATCAGGGCTGCCGTTACATTGAAACCACCTTTTGCTGTTACAAACCATGTCGACTATATTAACCTGCCACAGTGTCAAGAATTCCTCCCAAATGATGGTTTATCTTCTGATGATAAAGGCCACTGGAGAGGGTCTGAGTGAACAGCCTCTATGGCTATTTTCCATTTTCCTACAGGGAATCGGGAAGGGAAGCAGGGCAGAAAGCCACCGAGTGGACACTCAGGCCATCTAATTATCGAGGTCAGGCAGCACATTGCGGGGACCCCTGGAAGGCTGCATGGCTGGGGTATGGAAAAATCCCAATTAGATGATTAATTTAGGTTCTGGGTGTGCTTTTAGCCTATGGCCATGGAGTCGGGGAAAAGAAACAATTACCTCTCAAATTGCCATGCTGGACCGATTAATTTTTAATTGAGTCTTGTTAAAGGCATGGAAAACGGTGACATATATAACCTGGAGAAACAGTCCTGAGCCAGGGGGAGCCACTCTTCTCCCCACAGGAGCCCACAGATGGAAGCGAGAGGAAAGTGATTCAGATGCAGCCCAGAGGCAGGGCTCGGCAGGGAGGTGGCCAGGGCTTAGCTAACTTGGAGAGAAAGCTGGACTTCAAAGCAATGTCAGAGGGACAACTGGCTTTCCTTTTGGCCTTGCTGTGCAGTGAGCTCTTCTTCATATCCCTCATTGTCTAAAATGACAGCATTCCTTAAGCCTCATCGCTTTCTAGGAAATTCAGATTAGTCCTGAGCCCTAAGCCTTTACTTTCCTTTGGCTCTACAACATAGGGTGAGAAAGAGAGCCCGAGAGGAAGGTCTCCTCCTTGGTGAATATTCAAGCTGGAAGTTTTGGTCTAGGGCCAGTGGTCGGCAAACTCATTAGTCCACAGAGCCAAATATCAACAGTACAATGATTGAAATTTCTTTGGAGAGCCAAATTTTTTAAACTTAAACTTCTTCTAACGCCACTTCTTCAAAATAGACTTGCCCAGGCTGTGGTATTTTGTGGAAGAGCCACACTCAAGGGGCCAAAGAGCCGCATGTGGCTCGCGAGCCGCAGTTTGCCGACCACAGGTCTAGGCTGAGAAACAAATCGGGTATTGGAGGAGAGGTGTAGCGGAGGCATGGATGATGACTATATGGGGAATATAGATTTATATAGGGCGCTACACACCAGAGAGAACCCTTACCTGTCATGCTGGAGTTTTTGAGTTTTCTAAGGTTTGGTGGAAGTAGAACCATTAGTTAATGGGGTCTCATCTTTAATGAGCATCACTATGCTAAGGATAATCCACTGAGCCTTTTATATATGCTAAGCATTCCTGGTTCATTGGGAACTTCGGGGCCTGAAAAGAGTGTCTGGGAATAGACTCATAAGCTCAAATTATTTACATTGATCCACCATATACAATTTTATCTAAACCAATCAGCATTATTTCCTTATTAGGCAGTTTCCTCTTCAATCTCTGAATAGTATCTTTAACTTGATATCCAGGAGACTAATAAGTGAAAAGGGGTATTTGTTTTGTTGTCTTATTTAAGTTTCATCCTTTTAGCCCAGCTGGTGTGGCTCAGTGGTTAAGAGTCAACCTATGAACCAGGAGGTCACGGTTCGATTCCAGGTCAGGGCACATGCTCAAGTTTTGGGCTCAATCCCCAATGTGGGGCGTGCAGGAAGCAGCCGATCAATAATTCTCTCTCATCATTGATGTTTCTATCCCTCTCTCCATCTCCCTTTCTCTCTGAAATCAATAAAAGATATATTTAAAATAAACACATAAAAATAAATTTCACCCTTTTAATAAAAGCCAGGATCAAGCCAGTGGTCTAGCAGAAGTTTCAGGATCGTGTGAAATAGCCACCATTTCAAAGATGAGCACATACAAAAATGTCTGAAATATGAATAAGGAGGAAGTGCTGACTGTGGTAGATTAGATTACTGTTTAAGAGTGCTCACTCCCTTCTCTAACTTTCATGGTGGTTGAGTGGGAGGGGGGAGGGTGGGTGTGCACATCTAAGGAAACTGACTTTGGACATGGCCCTGTGACTTTCCAGCTTCACAGTGGGGAAAGTGGGCTTCTCCAATATTAGGCCAATAGGATTGGTAGATATGACATGATTCCCTTGCATAGCTGGGGTTTGCTCTCTGGCTCCCCTGCCATTTCCATGAGAGACTCATGCCCTGGCTGGACCCCTGCTCCATGGAGGGTGAGAAAGCAGGGAGAAGATTCAGCCTTAGTTTGCCTTTACTGCCCAGTCGCTCTTTGCCTTGAGATCAGCCCAGACATCCAACTCACAGCCCACCTGCAGACGTACAAACAAGGCTAACACCTAACCACCACACACCATTGAACTCTTACAGTAGTATGGTTTGCAGGAGTAGGCAACTGGTATACCAACGATACTGGTGCTAGGTATATGGCAGCTGTGCAGCCCGTATGAGCGCTCCTCATAGGATTTATAGGCAATAATACGGGTTTTCATCATTTAAAGAGAAGATCTCAATGTTCTCTTTTCTCTGCTTGCAGCTGGGGCTTACCTTGAGTCCTTGGACAAGTCACCCAGGCCTCTTTATGTCTGTTTCTCCATTTAAGGAAGAAAGATATTACTTGCCACCTACCTCACCCCAGGGGTCGTAAATTAACAGTTGAAAAACTCTTTGAGATCTCCCGTGAAAGGTGCAATTTAAGCAGAAGCATGCCTATTATTTATTTTTATTATCCATTTTAAAATTGAATACTTAGCGCAAATAGATTTTCCAGCCACCAGAAAGGAAGTCTCTTCTATGCCACAACATATTATGTATTGGGCACTCTCCAACTATAGACTATATTTCCCATTTATAGCACTAATTTAGATGTTTATGGGTCTGTAAATGTATTCCATTTCTCCCGGGGCTTCTGAATACCTATAAGCGTCTCATATTTTGGAACACTAAATGATGCCTTGGGCAAAGTATAAAATAAGGGAACAAGAAAGGCAAGGAAAGAATTGGGTAACAAGGGAGACACTTTTTAAAAAATAAAATAATTTTTAAACTCCCAGAATTACTCTGCAATGTAGCCCAATTTGTGATTATTGTTTCTCCCTCATTTTACAAATTATCACTTTTATATTGAGCTTCTCCTGAGCACTCAGCACAAACTATTTGTGGAAGAGGATACAATCATGCGAATGGCTCACATTTGCAAGCCTTCACTGTGTGCTAGGTACTGTGCTAGGTGCTTTTTGTTTTTTATTTATTCATTTTCGAAAATATGTCTTTTTGATTTCAGAAACATCAATGTTTCTATCTCTCTCTCCTTCTCCCTTTCTGCATGCCCCCTACTGGTGATCGAGTCTGTAACCTGGGATTGTGCCCTGACTGGGAATTTAACCTGTAACCTCATGGTGCATGAGATGACCCTCAACCAATGGAGCTACACTGGCTGGACGCTGTACCTTTTAATAAGTACCACATTTATTTCTCTCACTAACCTAGTAGGTTAGGAACTATTATTAACCTAATTTTAGACGCGCAGAGAGGTTAGATACCTTGCCCAAGATCACAAAGAGGTGGAGTCAGGGTTTGAATGCAGATTCTTCGTTGAGGGGAGAAAGCTCATCGTTATGCTATGCTTCATAGTGGCTGGTGTGGTCCTAGCTTACAGCTTTCAGGGGGCGACGAGACCAGTGTAAAAAGAGCGTAAGATATTTTAGCATCTGTAATGAAAATCATGGCGATGCTCTCAAAGAGACAGCAGGGAGGGCGTTAGCATGGAAGGAAATGGGGATCGCAGCCCAATGACACAGTTCCAGCTTATCTTTGGCGTTTGTTTACTTCTGTAATTCCCGTTCCAACACTGATGTAGATAATCAAGTTTTTAGTCTAAACACTAGCAAAAACAGCCCTTTTTGGGTGAGCTGTATGCAATTTTCTAGGCAGTGATGCACAATAGGATGATTACTTAATTATCGTTCTCAGTCATGAAAACTTGCTGCTTGTAAATTACCAGGGAGCCTTGTGAAGACGGGTCGGAGGAACACACACACAAACATAATCAGAGGAAAAGCCAGGCATGAAGGACTCTTTCTAACTGGAGTTCCTGCAGGGGGCCCTAGTCTGTGTCAAGCTGTAGAAGCTGGCTTTCTTTCTAGGAACTGGACAATTCAAGTGACAATTTCAAAACCAACTCCATGATGCTAGAATCCCCAAGTGGAGGAGGACTATCTTCATCTCTCTCATCTCTCTTCTAAAATGTTAAGACTTGGAGGGGAGAAGAGGTTTCCTCTCAGTGTTGAGGGGCCAACACACAGGAATAATTCTGAGCGTGACTCCCTAACCACGTCCTGGAGGTTCATACCATTGTTAGAGACGCTTTCAGGGGCTGGACTGAAGCCAACTGCTTAGGCTTCCTATTGGGGTGAAAAATTTCAACTTCGGTACTACATTAGATTGGTATGTACCACTTCAAGTTAAAAAAGAAAAAAATCGATCTGAGGAGAAATTTTAAAGTCTGCTCTCAATCTGCCATTTATGAGTTACCATCTCTACACAATGGTGTACAAAGAAACGGGGGCTTCTACTCTTCCTTGACCTTGGGCTTAACATTCAAGTCTTTCAAAGCAGGTTATCCAAGCCGGATAAGCCACTGCCCTGCCGTGGGCTCCCAGAGGCATGGGAGAGAGTGGATAAAGCTGGTGAAGTCTGTTCCTTCTTGACCTTAATCCTGTTTCTGTCACTCTCTAGCTGTGTGATTTTGGTCAAGTTACTCAACTTTTCTGTGAC
This sequence comes from Plecotus auritus, assembly GCF_963455305.1. Lineage (NCBI taxonomy): Eukaryota > Metazoa > Chordata > Mammalia > Chiroptera > Vespertilionidae > Plecotus > Plecotus auritus. Next base: position 6,004,672 of record NC_137774.1, read on the forward strand.
TCAGTTTCCTTAGAAATATAACCTAGATATAATACATGTTTTTGTTTGTTTTTCTTAAATCCTCACCTGAGGACATGCTTTTATTGATTTTAGAGAGGAAGTGAGAGGAAGAGAGGGATGGAGAAAGGGAAGGAGGGAGGGAGGGTGAAACATTGATTGGTTGCCTCCCACATGTGCCCTGACCAGGGATGGAAGCTGCAACCTAGGTATGTGTCCTGACCTAGAATCAAACCCACGGCCTTTCCATGTACAGGTGACGCTCCCAACAACTGAGCCACACCAGCCAGGGCTTATGTGTGGTTTTTTGAGGGGTATAGGTCACCGACCACATGGGAAATGGACAATACCTTCTTTCTTTCCTTCCTTCCTCCTTCCCTACGTTTTTTCCCTCCCTCCCTTCCTTCCTTTTACCTATCCATTCTTCTGCATGCTGTGCTCACCAATCTTTCATAAAAATAAGTGTTTGAAGAGGTGGTGGCTAAGCTAGGAGAGAAAAATACGCTACTGAGGAAGTAGTTCAACCCATCACAGAGTGCTTCGGTTTTTATCAATCCTCCCAAACATGGTAGAGCACATAATACGTTCATGTAGCTCTATCTGAGACGACATTTTTTTGAGGATCTAGAGGGGGTTTTATGACTCTGTAAGGAAGAAGAGAGGCAGGGACTATGTGGACTATGGCAGAAAAAGAAACCTATATATTTTCTTCTCTCAACTCCTACCCACTGGATCGGAACTTGGGAGAGAGATTTCAGATCGTTCAATGGCCCACCTAGGGCAAGACTCCTCCCTGTATGATCTGCCCCCGGCCGGTGTGCACTGGCCTTCACTGAACACCCAATGAGGAGCTTAACCTCTACTTCCCCTGGGAGAGCATGGCCAGCCTCAAGCATCGTAAATCTTCTCTATGCTGTGCCCAAATCTCTCCTATAGTCTCTGACTCTTAGACGCCGCAAAGAACTACTTACTTCCCTAAGGAAAACCCAACATCTCATAACCAATGGCAAATGTGGCTCTTAAAAAAGAGGACTCATTTATGTCTCTGTAGAAAATAATAGCAGGGCTGATCCAGATTTCTTTACCAGACACCTTAGTGAACTGGGCCTTCCCAGGGCAGACAGCGAAATCTCCTGGTGGTGCCAGGTTGCGTGGGTGCCACACTGAAAACCGCCACACGCTTCACGGAAGGGAGTGATCTAATGAGTTTCTTTCCCTGCCCGGCCCCCGCGGCGGGGCTACGAGTGACTTCATGGCCATCAGTATTGCTGACTAATGCCTGTATCAACACCTACTGGCGCTTCAGCGATTTTACGTTCGGTTTGATTTCTCCAGACAGAACTTTTCCACATCATTGGAACTAATTGAGGTAATGGAGAAACGATTCTGGTGCCAGAACACTCTTACTTTCTTTCGCCCACTTCCCCCCGTGGTATTGAAAGACAACAATGCTCACAGTCTCTCAGTGTTTCTTTACGGCAGGAAGGGGGGCTGGAGTGGGTCACCTTTGCACCAGCCTGCTCTGACAATGAGGGCTGGGAAACAGAGCCTGACCCCCCCTCTCTCTACTTCCCCATGCTGCAGGCTCCAGCACGGGGCCCCGGGCCTTCTCCTAGGCCACTTCTAGGTGGGGATGAGAGGATCTCTCCTGTTGTTCTCCAGACTGACCACAAAAACTCTTCCACTATTCGCTAAAACAACTAGCAGATGGAAACAAACATTTATGAGAACGTATTCCACCTTAATTATATGCATTGTCTGCCAATGTTTATAGCGTCTCAGAGGGAGTTTGGAGGTAAGGCGGAGCTGACCCAATGTGGTTTTGATTACAGGGATTTGTATCAAAGGTGGAATGGTGCCTTTTACCAACTCCCTGCCTGCCCTCCCTACTCAAGCCTCCCCCCCCTCCCGCCCCCCGACACATACACACACTTCAAGTCCCTTACTCAAGAAGGCTGGAAAGACTGTTTCCTACAGAGTGTGGCATACAGCAAAGTCCCTAGTTTTGCCCATATCAACAGTGAGGAGCTCAGTAAGCATTTGGGGTTTAATTCAGAGCCTTTCACGGATGAGCCCTGTCTGGTTTGGATTTAGGGGGCAACTCTGCAGTGTGGGAAGGTGGGGTGCCCTTTCAACCATTCTCAGAGTCCTCTTGGTGCATGAGATGTTGGTTCATCAGCACGGCCTGGAAGGCAATGCAAGTTGGAAATGTGCATGTTGGCTTGGGATTGGAGGAAAGAGTCGAATAAATTCTAAACAATAATTACTTTAATAATAACAATTACCTTGCATATTATGCCCCTATCCCTTTCTCTGTGTTTTCCTTCTCTTTCTCGTTGCCAGTCTTGCCCCTTTTTCCTTACTGATCTGTCTATGTGAGGCGAGTAGCAGAAATGATGGTATGTGAGCAACAGACTGCACATTTATCTCCCATCGGCTCATAGCTCTCGTCAGCATTTGGGAAGCAGTGCCGCTTACAACACAGAGCTGAGATGGGTGTTTTGCATTACTCGTTGATTTTATTTCTCCATATCACCTCTGACCCCTTTTGGGAAGTTAATTGCGAGCCGGCCTTTTCCAGATTGAGTGCAGGAAATTGACCTCTGTGTTCACGCTATGTTAGGGAAGGCCTGGATGAAGAGCAAACCAGACGGCAAAATGGGAATGACCCGGCCCTTATGGCCATGCTGGGGCGCCATGGGAGACAATTGTAGATTCCTGGGTGCAGTCACAGGGGCAATGGGACCTGTGGAACTGTCTCCCTACAGAATCAAACCATAACCCAGAAAATCCCATTTTAATGTGCAATACACTCAAATGGCTCAAGAATTTTTCAATCTGAAAGTACCTGTAGCTCTATCTGAGATGACATTACTGTCTACTATGTCCATTCTGCTTTAGATGAAGCCTGTTTCTGCATTTGTAGTTACTGGTAGAGAGAGCTATTTGAGGCCACGTACACAGAAATCTAACCCTAGGGGTGGTGAGGCAGGCAACCATACCTGTCACATTGGGAAGAGGGAAGGGTAATTTGAAAAATGTGCATTTTGACCTCAACAATCCTGGGTTCAAAATTGGACTCTGCCACTTGTTTTCTGAGTTCACTTTAGGAAAAGTTTATAAAACCCTGCATCTGTTGTTGTTTTAATTCTCACCTGAGGATATGTTTTTATTGATTTGAGAGAGAGAGGAAGGGAGAGAGAAAGAGAAACAGTGATGTGAGAGAAAACATTGATCAGTTGCCTCCTGTAAGCATCCCAACTGGGGATGGAACTCACACTCTCGGTTTGTACCCTGACCAGGAATCAAATCGGCAAGTTTTTGTTATATAGGAATGACGCTGATCCAACTGAGCCACCTGGCCAGGGCAACCCTGAATCTGAATGCATTTCTATAAAATAAATAAGATTACGTGAGGATTAAGTGAATATTTTTACGAATTTAGCACCTAGATGCATAGTACCGGTACTTACTCCTTCCCTCTTTCTATTCCAGTGACAAAGGGGACAGCCAAAAGGCCGGCTCTCCCGAAGGTCATGCTCTCTGGGAGCTGACAGTTTCCTTACACCTTCTGGTGACAAAGAAAAATCTTGATCAACCCAGCAGTATTTGAAATGCAACAGCAAATGAATCGTTAGTTTTCACTAGGAATCGGGCATGTGGCTTAGCTTCCTAAGTCTCCCAGCTGGGTTAAATAATTCTGGGTCCAAATCTAGATTTCATGGTCCGGCTGTGAGGTCAGGCGGAGCTTCCCCAAAGGGTGTCTGGTTCCCTGCTTCATTCCAGACACAGACTTATCTATCTCAGTCTTAATTTTTGTCTGTTTTACCTATAAAATTTGTTTCACTTTTTATCCTCAATTATCTATCTATCTATATAAAACCCTAAATATGCAAATCGACCGAACTGCGGACCGACTGGCAGAATGACTGGTCGCTATGATGCACACGGACCACCAGGGGGCAGACGCTCAACATAGGAGCTGCCCTCAGCTTACAGGCCCCGGCTGGTGGTGGCAGGGGGTGGTGCTGGTGAGCGGGCGTTACCAGGCCAACCAAGGTGGGTGTGAGCGGGGGCCCCAATCACCCTGCCGGTCGCCCCACAGATTGGCCCTGATCCTCAGCCACGCCTAGGGACCCTACCTGTGCATGAATTTCGTGCACCGAGCTTCTAGTATAAATATAAACCTAGATAAAATATGTGAAGGTGACATGCAAAGAAATACCTATATGCATACGTTTATTCTAATTTTATTATTGAAACCAGGTGTAGAAACTCTCTATAAGCTAATTATATTGACAAATTATTCAAAGCTAAACGAAACAACACTAGGCAGTCCCGGAGGAGTCTTCAAATTCAACTAGAGTGACCCAAGCTACATGCTGAGTGGCGATACAAGTTCTTTCCTATTGAAAGTACTTGGAAAATTTGGAGGAAAGTGAGTTCCCTTATGAGATCACCAACTGCATGATGGAGACAAAGGAAGTTCTGGAGGAGACATGTGGAGGAGCCTAGACCTGGGTTTGAATGTTGTTACTTCCACTTCCCATTGTATCCACTAGCTACTGTTGTGGGGCTGTTATTTCATACATCATTTGAGGGTGTAAACTAGGGCACTTGGGCAATAGGTACTAGTATCCTTAAGTGTTACATAACTCAGCAATATACATCCAGAGTCCTATAATAAAGAATCCATAAAGAATGCAAACAGCAATGTTTGTTTAAATTGCTCATTTATGTGAGATTATACAACAAATTTTAGTTTAGTCAATAAAATGGAATAAAACCCAGGACATTTTAAGGGGAAAAAATTATATATATACTAGAGGCCCGTTGCAGGAGGATTCCTACAATAGGGCTTCCTGCTGCCGTCTCCGCTGCCCCGCCTGCTTCCCTCCCTTCTCCGCCGCCCCACTTGCTTGCTTCTCCGCAGCTTCACTCCCTTCTGCAGTGCTTGGCTTCCTTCTACGCTGTCTTCAGTCTTCGCTCTGTGCCTGGATATGCAAATTAACCATCATCTTGGTTGGGTTAATTTGCATACCCACTCCTGATTGGATGGTGGGCGTGGCTTGTGGGCATAGCAGAGGTACAGTCAATTTGCATGTTTCTCTTTTATTAGATCGGATATATATATTTCCATATATATATTTCTAGATATAGTTATATATCTGTATGTATTGACATTAATACCAATATCTATAGCTAGATACCTATCTACCATCTAGAAGGAAATAGATGAAAAGGGGGAAAATAAATCACTTTCTTAGTAGTGCTTATATAAAACATTTTTTGCAGTTTTTTTTTGCATTTTCTAAATGTCTTGCATAGAGGGCATATTATTTTAATGCTAGAAAATAGCTAGCAAAAGATATTGAAGAAAACTATTACATGTAAGCTAATATTAGTTTGCAAACTATTATACACAAACTAGTACATTCTATTTTTAATGCTTAGGTGTAGAGCTACATTTATGTATTTATTAATGTGGCTACATTTTTGCACAGTAAGTTGCCAAATGGCCTTTTGGATGCTTTTCATTTCAGAAAAATAATATTGCTACTGCCGCCTTCCATGGAGAAAACTCCAGACAAGCATTTAAGAAAGAGCAAGTATTAGAAACAAACAATGTAGTTTTCTTTTAGAAACAAAACCTGTGTTTAGAATCCAAAAGTAATGTAATCGCTCTGGAAACTATTATGGTAATTCCATGTCCATTAGTTCACACTCCCGTCTCCAGGACCTGGGAAAGTCTAGCAGAGACAAAGGTTTGGACAGCAGTGAAAATAGTCTCAGATTCTCAATTATCCATGTCTCTGGGTAAGCTGTAAGTGAGCAGCGACAGAAAATTCTTCATAGCCTCGAACTTCTCTTACATTTAGACTTTTTCCATGAGCTCTGGGTCCACCCGCCTTATTGTTCCTATTTTGGAACATACTACCTTTGGAGGAGTTGCCTTTTGGTCAGAATCCCTTTTTACTCTGTTCCCCATTTTCTAAATAATACTCCTTCCTTCTATAGCTCATAGGAAACCCCCAGACTCCACTGAATCTGAGGAAGGAACTGGGGTGCCCTTGTGGTGACTGGAGGGGGAGAAAGCAAAGTGCAAGCTGTCCACATGCATCTCCTCCTCCTGGGAAATTCCAGCCATGAAGGCCATCCAGATGGGGCCTCCTTTGGGGACCCCCCACTTCTCTGGGCTGAGATGAAGAAGGACGGGATGCATGGCTGATGTGTCACGGCAGCTTCTTGGGCTGTTCCTTCAGAGGAACACCTCCCTGGTGGGGGGTTCCTTCATAGCCTTACTACGTCTATACAAATAATAACAATGAGAGTCTTCAGTGCATTGCCTGGGATGCCTTGCAGTTCCCAGTTCTGCTTCTGGCCCACTCTTCCTCTATCTTGTCAGCCACTGCAGGAAGGTTGAATTAGGTTACCCCTACTCACTGGGCTATTGCCACTGCCAAATAACCAAGGCCAGTTTTTAATTATCCTCCAAACATACTTCAGACGTCTCCTGCTGGGACCTCCCTCAAACCTTACCTGATTCCCAAATCCCTGCACACCCCTCCTGAGTAAGATACTCTACTTCATGATGTTCCAGATTTGAAGAAACATCATACAGTCCTGGAGCCTATCAGTCATGGGATCTCTCCCCAAAGACTTGATTCCTGGGTCAAGATGAAAATTCAGAGAGTCCTAGTACTGTCTACATTTTCATTCTTATTAGAGTCTCTATATTTGCAATTCATAACAAAGTCAGGTATTATTCAAACTCTTAGAGGTTTCTCTGTCTTGAGGCAATTGTCCATAACCACCTGCATGGTGGACAAGGACCTCAGGTGGGGATGGGGTAGATTTTAGGAAGCAAAGGCATTAAGTGAAGGTGTACCTTCTTTTATTCTTTCACTTCCAGTAGAAACTACAGGTCCATGGTGACATCTGATAACATTTTTTTTAACCTTACTGATGTTACCAAGTAGCAAGTTATGATTCCTTACATTTTCGTCCTTCTAGGGGTATGGCCTGCAGGCTAAACAGTCCTATTGCCTGTTGTACAACTTGTGAGTTAAGAATTATTTTTACATTTTTAAATAGTTGAAAAAAATCAAAAGAAGAATGATATTCTTGACATGTGAAAATTATCAGAAATTCAAATTTCAGTGTCCACAAATAAAGCCCTACTTGTGTGTTTACATATTATATATGCCAGAGTTGACTAGTGATGACAGAGACCATGTAGTCCACAAAACCAAAAATATGTGCTGTCTCTTTAAAGTTTGCTGATTCTTGCCCTAAATAGTGAGTGCATTTCTCAAGGTCAAGTTTGTGTTGTGCTTACTTTTATGTACCCAGAGGTTGGTACATGCGTGGCTCATAGTAGGAACTCAACAAACCCTGGCTAAACAAATGAGTGAATGAATACATGGATGAGAGGTGGTTGAATTATTGTGTGTTCTAATGTCCATACCAATTTTAATCTTCCATAACTCCAAAGTACACTGGAGGCCACTAGTGTGTGGACTTTTTTTGCATATAATTTTATATGTAGATACTGATTTCCATGAGCATTATTTTGGAAAGGAGAGTTATAAAATACAGTGAATGCCTCTTTACTAATTAATCAATTGTTTTAGTTGCTATTTTTTAACTAGCATATTCACTCTTTGATAAGCGAGGTAAATAAGCCAAAGGAAACCAGTTTTAATCTATTAGCAAATGAAAGAAGCTAAGTTATTCAAGATGGTAGGAAATGGGGTGGGAGAGAGGAACGAAAGGAGGAGATGGAGTAGCAGGTATTTTTAGGATCTGTCACCGTTTTAATAGCTCTGCTGTTATCACTTCAGAAAGGTCCACATTTGGGACCATTTATGGCTAATGGACATGTGCTGAGAGGTGTATGGAGGATGACACGTCACGCAAAAGTGAAAGTTAAATGTTTGATTTTGCCTGACCAGACTGTGGACCAAAACTCTAAGTGCCTCTACTCATAGCTAACAGGTGTCCCAAGCTCATTTGGGGTGTTTCTAGGAATGCTGAAAATTTTTCCTTTGAAAAGAAGTTTGCCAGGAATATGAGGTCAAGATGATACTTTAAATCACTCAGGTTCCCCAGGGCCCCAGGATTTCCTCAAAGCCACCGCCCTTTCAGCTTGGACACCTAGACAGACTCTCTCCACATCCCCAGACTCAGCGTCTAGACCAGGGGTGGGCAAACTTTTTGACTTGAGGGCCACAATGGGTTCCTTAAACTGGACCAGAGGGCCGGAACAAAAGCATGGATGGAGTGTTTGTGTGAACTAATATAAATTCAAAGTAAACATCATTACATAAAAGGGTACGGTCTTTTTTTTTTAATTTCAATAGTTTCATTCATTTCAAACATTTTAACAAGAAGAATGTAAACACTAATTATTATAATTTGAAACTTCAAAAAATGGAGGAATCATAGCACAATAACATACCTTATATTGAAGATGGCAAAGGCAAAATAAAATTGCCTAACAAAGGAAAGGTACAAAAGCCTTTCAAATTAAACTTAAATATAATAAAATAATTTAAAACAAATAGAAAAGAACAAAATGTGTAAACAGTAAATTAAACATTTTCTTTAGTGCAACTTCCAAATTATGCCCGGGACGTAGATGTAGATGGCAATGTAGACCGGGTTGAAAGGTTTTTGGTCTTTAAAACATCAACTTCAGTGGGAACAGTGTTGTTGGTCTCCTTTTCAGCTAATGCTCTGATACTGTGCTCTCCAGGGGCGTGTCTCCCTACATCACCACGATAACGTGTCTACGCATTCCCAGGGTGATGTCGGGGGACGCGTCCGCGGGCATTACAAGGAGCCTCTGGAAGATGGAGAGGTTGTTCCTTCTACTGAATGGGCGGATTTCAGAAGAAGGAGCTGCAGCCGTGTTTCCCGACATTGCCATGTTAACACTGCTGCTGGTGAAGGAGCGGAGGGGAGAGCAAGAGAACCCTCCGCTCTTTCGGCTCTGTGGGTCGGATAGAACAGCTGAACGGGCTGGATCCGGGCCCGCGGGCTGTAGTTTGCCCACGGCTGGTCTAGACTTACCACGTTCTTGAGAGTAAATCCTCATTTTTCTAACACTCCTTGAAATCTAAGGATTTCTTATTCTGGCTTCTGCTTTCCAGTGAAATAATTTCTCTGGATATCCTTGGGATTTGATCACTTATGATGAAAAAAAAAAGTGTCATATCCTGAACTGAGACTAGAGGGACTACTATGAGATGTCCATATCTTTTAAACCAGCAGTCGCCAACCAGTGGTATGTGGACCACTGGTGGTCCGTGAGGTCCAAAAGGTTGGCGACTGCTGCTTTAAAGTATTTCAGCATAGGTTTTAATACTGTGTGTGCACGCATGTGCTGGACTTATATCCTATATACCATTGTCATTTTAATCAGAGATCCATACCCAACGGGTGCTTGCTGGGAATATATCGGAAACACCAAATTCCAGAAGTGGATACTTTAAGCAAGCCTGCCACATAAATCTCTGCTCATCACCAGACTTCAGCTAATTTCCAGTCTGTCTATAAATTAGTATTCTGTCAATCAGCATAAGGGATGTCTGGAAGGGACGCTGACTTAGAGCATTTGGGAGATGTGACTTGGCGGAAATACTTTAAAGATCTCTGCACCCTTGCCCTAACCAGTTTGGCTCAGTGGATAGAGCGTCGGCCTGCGGACTGAAAAGTCCCAGGTTCGATTCCGGTCAAGGGCATGTACCTTGGTTGCAGGCACATCCCCAGCAGGAGGTGTGCAGGAGGCAGCTGATCGATGTTACTCTCCCATCGATGTTTCTAACTCTCTGTCCCTCTCCCTTCCTCTCTGTAAAAGATCAATAAAATATATATATTAAAAAAAAAAAAAAAGATCTCTGCACCCTTGTGGGAGAGGGCATGAGAATCCAGCAAGGGCTGTAACTTGTACAACATGGTTGGCAACCAAGGGTTAACATCCAAAATGCCCATGTCCATGTCCAGTCACTGGCTTTGAGTAGGGTTTTCTCAACCAAGGCTGACATTTGGGGCTGGATACATTTAAAAATATATATATTTTATTGATTTTTTACAGAGAGGAAGGGAAAGAGATAGTTAGAAACATCGATGAGAGAGAAACATCGATCAGCTGCCTCCTGCACACCTTCTATGGGGGATGTGCCCGCAACCAAGGTACATGCCCTTTACCAGAATTGAACCTGGGACCTTTCAGTCCGCAGGCCGACGGTCTATCCACTGAGCCAAACCGGTTAGGGCAGGGCTGGATACATTTTATCTTGGGGCTGTCCTGTGCTTTGGAGGATGTTTAGTAACATCTTTGGTCTCTACTAATTAGATACCAGCTGAAACTCTCCTTCCTCCCATTCTGTGTGTCAACCCATGTCTCCCGACATTAACAAAGGCCCTGGGGGTGGGGGGACTGACCCAATTGAGAAAGATTTGCTTAGAGGTTGCAGTGACTTGGGACCAACTACTACAAGGATACCTGAGTTCTGACAAAGTATCATTATTATGTCTATCTTGCATAAACCTTTCATAGAAGGTACAAAGTATCATTATTATGTCTATCTTGCATAAACCTTTCATAGAAGGTACATTAGAGCACTGGGTGTCTTTGGGCTCACGGGACAGGTCCGCTGAGCTACATTATACCTACTTGCTAATCAATGTTTGCATTAGTGTGTGTGTGTGTGTGTGTGTGTTGGGGGAGACAGGTATGATCTGACACTTGCTCTGATTAGAACTGGTTAGTGAGTTTGTGGGCAAAAATAATGAAACCTCACCCACTTAGAAGTCCCTGGTGCCTGTCAATGCCTACCACAAAGACTCTAAGAGTGGCGACCAGTCACTCAGCAAAGGTGAACAGTGGGCAAATAACTGATTTGTTTGGTGCATGGAGCTGGTCAGAATTCATCAGGGTCAAGTTCTGGACTCCCAGTGGTAGGGAAGCAGGACAGGGGATGCATGAAAGTGGAGGAAGACTTCTCGTCCCTCCCGCCTACCTCCCAGCACAAACCTAAGTTGGGGATAATTTTATCACTGATTTGCCTGGAGACGGATGCCCTGAACCACCCTGCCATGGTTCTTTCTATACAAGCCACTTGTTACTGCCAGAGACTCAACAGAAGAAACACAACTTTTCATGTTCCTATAGAAGCACAATTTTTTTTTTCCATTAAAAAGACTGTAACTATTATCTCCCTGTTGGTCTTAAGCAGATACTGGGCTCAGGCTTTGCTGACCACCACCCCGGACTCCCACCTGAGTCTCTCTGGCAGACAGAGATCTGGGATTCATTCACAGCTCCCTACCTAACAGAACCAAATGCAGGCTCATCATAAAAACAGTGTCTGTCTTCATCTTGAAGCACCTCAGAGTGTTGACACAGACCCCTACCCTACACTCCAAAGGACCAGTACTTCCCTCAAATCCCCCTCCCTGGCACCACCATGGGAGTAGTCTCTGCAGTCAAATAACTTGGCAGGGAGGTGGGGGTCTGACTTCCAGAGCAGAGAGGCCCCCAGCCCAGCACCTCTTTGCAAAAACCATTCCCGTTGCCATCAGCTTCTCCGGCCTCTCTAGGCCAGGAGGAACACTTTGGTCCTGCAGTCCCTGGGGCTCAGCTGCTCTCTTGAGGGGAATGTAATGATTTAATTGTGTCTATGTGGGATACATAATGAATGAGCCTGAATAATTCAAGACAGGATGTCAGAGAAGAGGACACAGCCAACACCTGGGCTGGACAAAGATTTCTTTGGCTGCGTCAGGGGGGCCGGGTGGGGGTGTGCTGTCTTCTTTTTACCATATTGTTCTCCCAGCTGCAAACAGTCTTCACTCGGGGGACTGGCTCCTTTGCCTTTTAGAAGACAATTGTGGCTGTCTGGATGTGTATGTGTGTGTGTGTGTGCGTGCGTGGGTGCATGCACTTGTGTGTCCGTGCATGTGTGTGTATGTGTTTCCCTGCCAAGACAAATTCTGATGATCCATCTGGCACCTTTAAAAAGACACTCTCTTGGATCCTCTTCCTCAACCTCAGATGTGGGCCTGAATAGAATACTGAGTGAGCCACATTCTTCTCTAACGTTTTATAATAATGATAATAAAGTGGACCCCTACCAAGTTCAAAGAGGCCTTTCAACTGGATACTGTGTCCAGGATCTTTGTTGAGGGGAGAATGGGATCCACTGGAATTCTGCTGCTTTGGGAGAAGATGGGGATCGGCAAGTCAAGGTCCTTCTGGCCTCACCTAAAATAACCCCATAACTGAAACCATTTGGTGATGGTGCCCTGGTTTTTGCAGCCAGAGCGTTACATGTTAGTTAAGGAGCTGTAGATCTTATAGCTTCTGAGAGTCAATGATTTTGTTTATTTTTCTGTTAAAACTCAGAAATAAGATGAAGACTTGAACTCCATTCTGCAGACAATATGCAGGAATTTTAGAGGATTATTTTGAGAGACAATAGAAGGTTCATTTCAATGGCTGAAGGAAGAGATAACCACCCCCACACACCTAGGGTTTCTCTACCTTTGATATCCATGTGTTTTATGTGTCCTCGAGCAAGCTCTGACTCCTGGTGACCCTGTGAGTGAGTGATGTCCCTATCTCCTGTCCTCCATGGCCCTGCCCAGCTCCTGGACACTCATGCCTTTCATGGAATCAACCCATCTCTCATTTGGTTTGTCTCTTTTCCTGCTGTCTTCTCTTTTTCCAAAGAAACCTGCATGCCCCTTCCTAAGTTCTACCTTCAACCTTCAGATTGTTTATCTAAGATGATGATTGTTACCAACTTGCTAACTGAAAGAGAGTCCTGGACACTCTCCCCACTGAAATGCACACATGTACGTACTCAAAGTGTGTACAATTTCAAGGGGCTCCCTGCCCCCTGAAGAATCACCTGAGTCTTCCAAACCTGCTGATGACTCTACAAAATTAATCCTGGGGGAAAGATGGTGGCATATGGTAAACTAGAGGCCCAGTGCACGAAATTCGTGCATGGGTAGGGTCCCTAGGCCTGGCTGGTGATCAGGGTCAATCAGGGCCTTCCGGCTGCTGGCCGGGGCCTTCTTTCATTCCACACCATCCCCTGCCGGTCAGCGCACATCACAGCAAGCAATCGAACTCCTCGTCTCCTGGTTGAACTCCCATGGGGACAATTTGCATATTAGCCTTTTATATATGTAAACTAGAGGCCCGGTGCATGAAAATTCGTGCACTCGGGGGTATCCCTCAGCTCAGCCTGCACCCTCTCACAGTTTGGAAGCCCTTGAGGTATGTCCAACTGACACCTTAAGCTGCAGTTGGACATCCTTAGTGTTGCCACAGAGGTGGGAGAGGGTCCTGCCACCGCCGCTGCACTCACCAGCCTTCAGCCCAGCTTATGGCTGAGCGGCACTCGCCCTGTGGGAACACACTGACCACCAGGGGGCAGCTCTGCTGCTGCCACTGGTCCACACCGCCCCCTGATCACCGTCCCCTCCATCTGCCCCCTGGCACATGCCTTGGCTGGCCTGGCGCTGCCCACTCACCGGCCCCACCCCCTGCCGACCTGTCATTCTGCTGTTTGGTCGATTTGCATATTAGGCTTTTATTAAATAGGACAATCAACAATCCTCATAATCAGATGAGAGTAGTAAGAAAGAAGTAGGAATGACAGATAATGATTCCAAGAATAAATCTAGACCACTAGACCACTCAGAGAAGTTATCTGACTTTAGGAAACACTTAGCAAACCTTTCAAGTCTCTCCAGGGGTCCTGCAAATGCTGGACAAGGGAAGCAATGAGGGAGAAGAGGAGATGGAGGCCAGGACGCAGACACACCCCTTCCCAGGACTCCATAAGCTCTGGAAAGTGAACAACATTCTCCCAAATGCCCTCATTTCTCTTCCTCAGCTGCCAACCTCTCAGGTGAGCCAGCATCAGCACACGGTATCCTTTGTGGTGGCATCCTTTGGAAATACCATCCAGAATAACGAAGAACGTTCATTTGAAAACTCTAGATGGGATATGTCATCTTGCTCTTTTGGAGAGCTGACACACTGAACATTTCCTGGTGTATAAGCGTTTCTGGACTGTGTCAATGAAGGATATGTGACAATCAGTCATAAAGCACCCAGCTCAGGAGGGGCCTTCGCTGTCATGCAGTTGCTCCCTCCCCTTGGACAGATAAGCAAATGGAGATCCAAGGCAGAAGAAGAGGACAGTGTCCCAACCAGGTCACTTCCTGAGCTGGTGGCAAAGCCAGAGGACATGCTCTGCCAGGCTGACCATTGGCACTTCCCACATCGCCTACATTTTGACCATGATCCTGTCAACGTAAATTATTCAATTGCTCCAGCTTTAAATAGGTTCTTGTGATTTAAAAAAAAATAAAAATTAAGGAAAAGAAAAAAAAATACCAAATCAGACTAACTTTCCATGACTCACTTTTCCAAAATGTTTTATATCAATGTATCATGTATGAGGCAAACGTATGACTTGTCGCAGGACTGCAGCCAAGATTCTCGAAGGCGGAGGAGCACGTCAGGGAAACCCTGATACACAAGAATCGGTTGCAGAGTCTTTTTTAGTAAATTGTTGCTTATAAGTTCCATGTTCAAGAGAAAGAAAAATGAAAACGATGCAAACCACAGAACAGAAGTGGAGATTTCCAGCAAAGCAAGAAAGAAGGGACTTTTTTTTTTTTAAAGGGAATGTAGGGGGGAGGGGGTGAGTAGGAAAAAGGAAAAGGATTCTTAATGGTATATTGTTTCCTGAGCTCTACCAATTAGCAAACATCTCTTATAAAAGAAATAAAGACAGAGAGAAGGAATTCCATGCACTGAAATCGCCCCAGTCAGCTGCAAACGCTCCAGGCTGCTCCTGCAAGCCTTTCATCCCCACCGCCCCCTCTCCAACTTTGGCCATTACATCAGTCCAAGTGCATCCTGGGGGCTATTGTCATGCTGATGAGACTGGATTCTCCCACTGCCCAGGGAGACATTCCCACCAGGGACTGGCTCTGGGGCTCATTCAAGCTGGGCTGAATTGCCCGGGAGAATAAAAGATGCAGCCTTAATTAACTACTGCGCTCAGCTCCCCATCACTGCCTGATTGTTGTGCTGGCTGCAGTCTCCCTAAAGAGGAAATGCCAGGGCTCTGGGGCAGACCCAGCTCTGGGAAGTAGGGCTCTCTGAGGAGAGTGGCAGTTGGGTTCTCTCGTTTTGAAGAGAGAGGATGGGAGGGTCCTGTATCTCTGAATCGCTGGTGTCCAGGTTTTTTGGAAAGAGAGCAAGTCCCTGCCTGTTATCATTTCCCTGCCCTGTTCCTGGGAGCCACACACTGCCTGCATCTCCCTGTGAGGGTCTTGCCATGCATTTTATAACTCCCGCAGAGATCTCAATGTGTCTTTATTTCGTTTTAATAGTTCTTGGCACTGCTGGGTAAAATAAAAGATCCTGATTTTTTTTTTTTTTTAAAAATCTGTTAGATTTGGGTCTAGGTCTGTTTCTTTGCAACTTCTTCACCAAGAAGTTGAGTGGAAAGTCAATGGTCAGATCCTTTGACTCTGTGGCATCTGACTTTTAATACTCCTTAAAATTGTGCCCATTGGAGACTGGCTTGATCTTTTAAGGGGGGTGTTCTTAATGGTGTATCAGAAAAAATTGAGTTCAGAAGTTTTTTAAAAAATATATTTTTATTGATTTCAGAGAGGAAAGGAGAGGGAGAGAGAGAGATAGAAACATCAATGATGAGAGAGATTCATTGATTTCATTGATTCGTCTCCTGCTGCACGCCCCCCACCCCCCCCACCCCCCGCCCCGCCACTGGGGATGGAGTCCACAACCTGGGCATGTGCCCTGACCAGGAATCAAACGTGACCTCCTGGTTCATAGGTTGATGCTCAACCACGGAGCCACGGAGCAAGTTCAGAAGTTTTAAAGATGCTGCAGTTGGACTCGACACTCTCTGAGTTCTGTGGAAGAGGGTGACTGAAGGGGTCGGTGGGTGCAGGAGAGGCCTTCCCCAAAGTGTGGGGTTGAGGCAGGGCAGCCGCTGTGGGGAGTCAGCCAGGCCTGGTGGGTCTGACTCAGGTCTCTGACTTCCTTCCTGATAGCATCTCAAATGCAGCCTGTTGAATCCTTCCCTCCTACCTCGCCTCCATTATTCTCACTCCCCAATAAAATCACAGAGTGCTTTGAATTCTGGGAATAAGAGACAGTTTATTTGGAAACAATCTCTTTTTAGCAAAATTTTAGTAGTCAAGTGACATATTGAGGAGATCAGAGATCATGATGAGTTTTTGCCACTTACCATCATTCTAGGGGGGTCCATATGTAAGGCGAGTGTCAAGGGGCTATTTGTTCATGTTGAGTTTAGGATCTCCCACTATAGCAGCTGTGGGCAAACTACAGCCCGCGGGGCCGGATCTGGCCCGTTGGGCTGTTCTATCCGGCCCGCGGAGCCGAAAGAGCGGAGGGTTCTCTTGCTCTCCCCTCCGCTCCTTCACCAGCAGCAGTGTTAACATGGCAACGTCGGGAAACACGGCCACAGCTCCTTCTTCTGAGATATAAATCCGCCCATTCAGTAGAAGGAACAACCTCTCCATCTTCCAGAGGCTCCTTGTAATGCCCGCGGACGCGTCCCCCGACATCACCCTGGGAATGCGTAGACACATTATCGTGGTGATGTAGGGAGACACGCCCCTGGAGAGCACAGTATCAGAGCATTAGCTGAAAAGGAGACCAACAACACTGTTCCCACTGAAGTTGATGTTTTAAAGACCAAAAACCTTTCAACCCAGTCTACATTGCCATCTACATCTACGTCCCGGGCATAATTTGGAAGTTGCACTAAAGAAAATGTTTAATTTACTGTTTACACATTTTGTTCTTTTCTATTTGTTTTAAATGATTTTATTATATTTAAGTTTAATTTGAAAGGCTTTTGTACCTTTCCTTTGTTAGGCAATTTTATTTTGCCTTTGCCATCTTCAATATAAGGTATGTTATTGTGCTATGATTCCTCCATTTTTTGAAGTTTCAAATTATAATAATTAGTGTTAACATTCTTCTTGTTAAAATGTTTGAAATGAATAAAACTATTGAAATAATAATAAAAAAAGACCGTACCCTTTTATGTAATGATGTTTACTTTTAATTTATATTAGTTCACACAAACACTCCATCCATGCTTTTGTTCCGGCCCTCTGGTCCAGTTTAAGAACCCATTGTGGCCCTCGTGTCAAAAAGTTTGCCCACCCCTGCACTATAGGATATGCTTCTATTCATTATGTGGACCCACCTTCTCATTCAGTCTGCAAGATTCCTTGTAGTTATGCTCAAATAAGAGAAACCCTAGTACATTTCCAGATCAGGGCTGACTTTTAAATAAAACAAAACATTTAACAGACAACCCAGCATACAATAATTTTCAGTGTAATGGATTGCTAAGACAGTAATAACAAGTGTTGGAGAGGATATGGAGAAAAAAGAACCCTCTTTCACTGCTGGTGGGAATGTAAACTGGTATAACCACTATGGAAAATAGTATGGAGGTTCCTGAAAAAATTAAGAATAAAGTTACCATATGACCCAGCAACCTCTTTTCTTGGGGTCTACCTGAAAATTTTGAAAACATTTATTTGCAAATATATATGCAGCCCTATGTTCATTGCAGCATTATCCACAGTGGTCAAGACATGAAAACAACTGATGTGTGTCCTTGATAGATGACTGGGTAAGGAAGATGTGATACATATATACTATGGAATACTGCTCTGCCATAACAAAGGATGAAACACTGCCATTTGCAACAACATGGCTAGACCTTGAGAATATCATGCTAGTGACATAAGTCAGCAAGGAAGAGTTAAGAAGCATATGATTTCACTCATATGTGGGATATAAAACTGAAAGCAACAAATGAACCAATAAGAAAAAACAACAAAATTTCATAGACACACAACAGTATGGTGGTTACAAGAGAGAAGGGAGGTAGGGAGGAGGAACTGGAGGGCAAAGGAGGTCAAATATAGGTTGATGGAAAATGATTTTACTTTGGATGGTGGGCACACAATGCCATATGCAGATCATGTATCATAGAAATGTATATCTGAAACCTATATAATCTTATTAACCAATGTCACCTCAATAAGTTTAATAAAAATATTATGGCTCTAAAAATGATATAAAATTAGACCAAAACTTTAAAGTCCAAAGTACAATTAAGTACCTCAGTGACTAATCCTTTACAAATTAAGCTCCAGTTTCTATAAAGATTTTACTCCCCTTGTCAAGAATTTTTGTAACCCAAGTCAAAAGTTATTTTCCCCCTGAGCTTTAGTACTATAACAGTTTAACCAGGAATCAACACCTGCAGAATTTCCATCCCCATCTCTAATGACAGAAACGTACCCACCTGTTCACATTTAATAAAAAATAAGCCTAGCATTATCAAGCCAGGTGCTCTGAAATCACGCAGGCCTCTCTAGTTAGGGCTCAGTCTCTTATAAGCCCTATAGCCTTAGGCAAGCTCATTATTGTCTCAGGTCCCAGAGTTCCTCATTTTTAAATTGGGTATAAGAATAGCTACTTTGGGACACTGTTATGAGGAATGAACGGGATAAAATCTGAGAATGTATCCTTCTCGGTGTGGACTGGACATCACATAGGAGACCTGGAGGTGCCGCGTTCTTTCTCTGCCTGCTCCCAGGTTCCCACGTGCTGAATTTTCTAGAGCTCTGATTCCTTTCCCTCTTCTTTCCACTCTGTCCATGGACAGAAGCAGAGAGGGAAACAGAATTCAGGGAGCATGTTTTTATTCTTCCTAGTATGTGAGGCTCTACCGGTATCATGCCGATGGCTTCCCAATTACCCAGGTAAAAAGGGAGTGGTGTTTGCAGCCCAACCTGCTCTCAGAATTTACAGCGCAAACAGAATTGTAGGGATGGAGGGGAAATGAGGAGAGTCGGCTCTTTAATTCATAACCTTGCTCAGTTATTCTGAGGTGGAGGCAAAACGTTGATGCTCAGCCCAGAGTTTAGGCTGCTGCTCCAGGTTCCTTTAACATTTTCCTCCTTAAATTAATAGTTCCTCTGCTCGTGAGTATTTCTCTGCAACCTTTAAACATAACACACCGGATACAAAGTGTATTGGAGTAAAAACAGTCAAGTCCATCAGAGACAGACTCAAGACACAAACACACCAACTTATAATGGCATCCTAACATGATGTCACCACCAGGAAAAATCGAAGTACAGAATAGATCCATTGGCAGAAGCAGGCATGTTGACATGGGGGGGAAACATGGCTCGGATCATGGTATGTGTGTTTTTTTTTTTAAAAAATATGTTTTTTATTGACTTTGGAGAGAGAGGAAGGTAGAAAGAGAAACATCGATCAACTGCCTCCTGCACACCCCCCACTGGGGATCCAGGCCTGCAACCTGGGCATGCAACCTGGGCATGTACCCTGACTGGGAATCGAACCTGGAACCCCCTGGATGCACAGCCTGCTCAACCAACTGAGCCATGCTGGCCAGGGCAAATGCACCTTTCTTGATGCTAGGATAACCACAAATTTACCATGCGGATGGGATATTTCTGAGCGAAAGTTGGCACTATCTGTAATTACAATAGAAGATATGATTTGTGCTCTCCCTGCGGATCCCGAATGTATGGTCCCGACTCTGTGCCCTGAGCTTGCATGGCAGGACTGTTATTACAGTGCCCAGGTTGTGTGTGCCCTGGCAGTCAAATTGGCCCTGCATTTATACTCCCTGGCCTGCCTTTCTTGTGCTTGGATTGTGTTTCACGTGTGTCAACTGAATACACTCTATTACTATAGCCCAGTGGTCGGCAAACTCATTAGTCAACAGAGCCAAATATCAACAGGACAACGATTGACATTTTTTTTGAGAGCCAAATTTTTTAAACTTAAACTTCTTCTAACGCCACTTCTTCAAAATAGACTCGCCCAGGCTGTGGTATTTTGTGGAAGAGCCACACTCAAGGGGCCAAAGAGCCGCATGTGGATCGTGAGCCGCAGTTTGCCGACCACTGCTATAGCCTCATCTTCTTTATCAAAGTACTCAGTGAGGGTGCCTGGCTTTGTATTGTCCATCACTCTGCTAGCCAGTAAGTGAAAAGAATGTCAGACTCTGAAGGGCAAGAAAAAAGTGTTTATCAGCACAGGTCAAACAGCACCCAAGACCCTCCCAGGTAACAAAGAGAGTTTTACAGTAAGACTCTCAAGTCTACATGTTGGAAGCCGCCCATCGCCTTCACTAGCAGAGAGGTGTGGACAAGGAATCCGGAAGGCTGGTTAACCTTGAAGGCTCTGAAAGGTCAGAGCCAAGCACCCACTGTCTAGTTGAGACAAAGGGAGCTGAAGCATCTTCCACCTTTTAGTTTTATGTAAATCCTTGCTGATTGGCTATTATTGGAATTGCCTGCCTAAGGGCTATGGGTGCATCCCAAAACCTGAATAAAAGGGATCGCAAGGCCGGAGCAAAGAGGAGTCCTTCCTCTTGAGCTGGGCTCCCGCCTGGCCCCCAATTCCCAAATTTATATTTTCTTGTCTAGTCTCTTTCATTTGTGCGTGGCCTCCTCCAGAGCCCAAACCCTGAACCTGAACCCTGAACCACTCGGGATGTGGTGGGGACACTCGCATCTACATGATGGAACATTTGGATCATGGCTGTGACTATGACTTCAGCTTCATCCAGGGACAACCCTGGTTACATTAAATGACTCTTATAATGTGTTTGTTCAGTCTTCTCTTGAGACAGTAGAGCATGGAGGTTATGATTTGCACGAAGTGCACCTCCACCCATAGAATTTTGATCCTTCTAATTACAAATGGTGTGTGCTTGTGCCTACTCCTTTACCCCTCTGTGCCTCAGTTTTGTCATCTGTAAAATGGGGAAAATAGTATCTCTCTTCTTCTCGTGCTTAACTTCCTCCTCCCCGTCCTTATGGTTATGATTGTAGGGCATTTGGATTGTGCTCAAAGGCCTAGGTTGTCTTCATCTTGTATCATGAGCATTTGGAGTAGTGAGGAGACGTAGTTGGCGCTCAGATGTTTGGTGGATAAGTGAATAAATAAATAAATGAATGTCATCCCCCAGGCACAACGTCCTGGTGTCACTGTGGTCTCCTCTGATTACACATTGTAAATAAAGCCTTGGTCATTCGGTTTTTTTCAGGTGTCTCACTGTGTACACACACTTTTAAGAGCAGCCAGAAGGATCCATTGAGGAGGCAAGGAGGAGCGATGGGGAGGGTTTTCAGGCGGAGAGTTGAAGATGATAATTGCTTCGTAATATCCCCCATTGATGATCCCAGAATCAAACAAAGTCTTTCCAAATTTTCAGAGAACAGAACAGAGTTTCCAACATCCCACCCAATCAATCAATGCTGAGTTAATGCTCTTTTCAAGGTAAAGATTCTTGCAGTGTTTGGCTTATAGTGAGTCAGACATTTTTAACCAAGGAAATAAAAGAGGCAACTGAATTCATTGGGGGACACAGCTTCATGGTCTACATCTCAGGTTAGAAGTGGGGAGGCTCCCTGGAACTGTACAGTTCAAATTACAGCCACATTGAGTCACCCTTTTGTCTTTTTTTTGAGATAAACCAAGTTGCACTTGGTTTATGGAGGAAGAGTCTTTTAAATAGGAACACTAAACACTCAAGGCTGCTTTTTATTTTGTTTTTGCTTTGTTTAGGACATTATAGAACTCTCGAGGCATTATATTTTTTTCCTATTAGAAAATGGTTTGCTGTAATTTGTTTGGCCCCAAATTCTGGTACTCGGCTGAAATGTTAGGAAAACAGAGAATTGGCTTTCTCCTATAGTCTATTAGACACTTAATGAAACCCAGATGATTAGGAGACCTCTTTCTGCTTCCCAGAGGAGTGCTTGAGACTGGGGAAGAAATAGAAGTAAAGGAACGGGGTGACCAATTTCAAGATGATGCTTTAAAAGCAGGGCTTAGGCCAGCACAATAGCTCTTAGGACTTTCCAACTGACACTGAAAAGCATAAGAATAATTATTTCCAGTATGTTTTCAGATAAAAAGTAATCGCACCCTGCTTTTGCATCTAGGCAAAGGAACAGAATAACGGGCATAGAAGTGGTTATTGGATTATTAAACATATAAAAGAAATAATTCCTGCTTTAAAAAGGAGGTCCAACCCTATAAATAATGAGGCCCCTAAATTTCCAGGCAACATTTGAAAAACACACGGAAAAGAGTAGTGCTTACCCATAAATGTACATTGAAAAAACGTTCGCATTTCAGGGATTTAAAAAAATGATCTACATATCCAAGCAGAAAATGTAGGTTATGTACAAAGGAAGAGAAGTAAGCCCTTTCATCTTAATAATACCTAACACTCAGATAATGTTGGAATTCCGACGGAGCTTAGAGTAGTAAGATTCAAATATTCCACAATATGCCACATGATGAGTAAAAGCAACAGGTTTTCCCAGAGGTGAAACTATAGAAAGTTTATAAGCTATTTGTATGCTTTGGATAAAATGACCCAGATTTACTCTAGAAATATTAGAGGTAAATAAAACGGAGAGAGAAAAAATTATAGCATCAAGGCTGGAAATGGGAATTGAAACCAGATTATTTCTATCATCGAATACAGATGAGAGGAGAAACTCAGTAAATACTTATGGAATGAGTTATATGTAAATATATGTGTATACTAGCATGTGTGTGTGTATGTACGTCGGAAATGAGGCAAAGCCACACTGAAGACTATTAAAATGCAAAGTAAATATATTGTGTCAAACAAAATTTGGGAAGTGTCACATGTGTATGTGTGTGCCTCTGCCATGTTCTTCCTGGACTGCATCCAGCCAATGACTGAGCACAGCATGGGGACTATACTTGGGCCATTTCTGTCGGATTCCCTTTGCTCTGTGGTTCTCCGTTGGCTGGTCCAGATGTCTCAGAGCTGCAACGCTCCTCTTCTAGGTTTCAGACCTGTATTAGAATGCTTTCCCCTCCTTCATCGCCCCGCTGTCTTTCACTCATTACATCTCTTCTGGTTTCATCTTGGTCTCTCCTTCCTGGAGGACTAATTGACATAGAGTGTTTGCATGTGTGCTTGCTTGCGGTGCATTGGTAGAGAAAGTCAAGGTATACTCTAAATTCACATTTTTGGAGAATGGGCTCAGAGATTGGAGAAACAAACACAAAATTTTTAAAAGGGCTAAAATCAGAAGCATGGGACTAAACAAAAGCGGTAAGAACAAATATATTATAAATGTAAGGTGCCAATCCTTCCACCCAACCACATTATCATCAATTTGCTTCTTTGGACCAGGGAGATCAACTCAGATGGAAATCAGGAGTCCTATGTTCTAGATTTGGAGCTGTGTGCCTTTGGATGTTTTGGTAAACCCTTCCACAAAGGCTTCAGAATGTTTTTCTTTCCCTCGGGGTACATAATTTCACTCTAGCTCTGGGGAGGAGGCTTAAAAAATTCTATTAGGCTCTGAATATCAGCTTGCGTGGCCAACTTCTGACCATAGAGTTACTTAAAAGAAAAAAAAAAGAAAAAACTATCTTTTTGAATATCTTGTCAGGTTTCTGCCTGGATAAACAGTACTTATTCTTGGCACCACGGGCACAAGAGGTGTCCCCAAAAAGGGTGCAAAAGGTACTACCCTCCCCCAAACCAGAGCCACTCGCAGAGATAGCCAAAATAAAGAAAGCCCTAGACACTTGCCCTGAGAGCTGGCAATCATTGGTAGAAACCCCAGCTGCAAGTGGAGTGCAACCCACATTTCTGTCCAGTCATCGTTTTGGTCATATTGTTTGTAGATGAAATACTAAGGCAAGGCTCAGAGGTCATGCCCCCTGGCAATCTGTCCAGTCATCATTTTGGTCATATTGTTTGTAGATGAAATACTAAGGCAAGGCTCAGAGGTCATGCCCCCTGGCAAACCTGTTCCCTAGGACACAAACCGAGATAAACAAGAGGCAATGGCTGTCCCTGGGAGAGAAAACATCAACCACCCACAATGGCTACCCCAAAGCAAATCCGCAAGTCACAGTTCAAAGACCGAATCCTTACAAATTACTTTCCCTGCCCATTTGCATGGGAGAAACAGGAGGGACAGCATGGCATTTTACCTTTCTCTCTGGACCAGGCACCGCAGGTCGAGATGTCAGAGAGAGGCCTGCGATCATCCTCATCCCTGGCCGGCTTGGGTCGGTCTGTTTTCCCAGGATCCTGTGGGCTGGTTCTGGGGTGAGTAGGATGTCCCAGCAGGTGTCCTCCTGGCCCCCAGGAACTGCAGAGGAGGAATAAGGGTTTCCCCTTTAGAGCCAGTGCTGGGCTGAGACCCCTTTTTCTCTGGGGCACCTCGGGACGGGGACACGCTCCTCTGAGATGGTGAACTGGTGTCCGCGGTGGGCCGTCACCTCAGAACTCAGGCTATTGTGGGGAAGGTGAGCCTCCTTGTTCAGACCCTCTCCCCTTTTTGGGTTTTAATTCCTTTTCTTTTCTTGTTCAGCTTTAAAACAAAACTGTATTCATCTGAAGCCTCACGCTGGCTCCAGCTCAGCTCCGGTCCAGCTTCCACCCAGTCTCCTTTCCCGGTCTCGCTGGGGGATGTCGCCCCGCCCAGGCAGATGACGTTACGTCTGACGTAGTGCCCCCAGCCAACGTCACCCCCTGACGTAGAAGCCCGGATGTAGTCAGCCCCGAGAGCATCTGACGTAAGCCCCAGTTGTTTCGTCAGTCAGACCCGGTTGCGCTTCCACTGACTCCAGGCTCAGGCTGCGAGAAGAAATGCTCCAAAGGCAGCCAAGACCGCGAGCCAGGCCTCTGGAGTCCCTGACCAGCACCCCGAGGCGGCAGGAACCCGCTCCCTCAGGGGCTCCCCAGGTACCCAGGCCTTGCTGCTTGTTCTCCGGGGGTCGGTGTTGGGGGGCTCTCAAGCATCAGAAGATAAACGAAAGCACCTGTGAAGAAAATGTTAAGAGTTTGAAAAAATGGGCCAGGTATTGACTCCTACTGGGCACTCCATTCTGGCAGAGAGATGTACAAAACGCAAGACTTTTAGGCGGAAGGACAGGGCGCAAGGGTGTTGCATTAGGCAACTCAGCGGGTGGGTTCTTGCAGTTACTCACCTTCGGGCCGGCAGGGGTCTCTCAGGCCGATGATGACTGAACCTGCCCATTAGGCAATTCCGGGCCGACTGGTTTAGGTTTCCATTTCTGGTTCACCGTTTCAGGGAGAGCCGAAAGCATCATTCCGTGTCGGTTTCGTGACGGCGGACTTAGCGCAGGGAGAATTCATTTTGGGCCTGTTGTCTTGCTTTTCACCAACCCCATCACTGAATGATATTGGAAGGGTCATTCAGAAACCATGCCTATTCATTTTCATCCTTAAGTCCCGGAAGAGTGGGGAGAAGACATTTAAAGAGAGAGTGGTTGGCCATTTATCCTGAATGTGATTGTTGCTTTTCTCTAGAGATGATGTCTACAGACGCTTTACCAATAAATCAGTGTTTGGCAGTTGTGTTCTGGTTTGTTCCCTTGTCTGATTCTTCACCCTTGAAGAGGAATGTGTGTGATTTATAAAACCCAGCAATCATGTACCAGGCTGTTTGCAGATAAAACACTAAAGCCAGACCTAACCGGTTTGGCGCAGTGGATGGAGCGTCGGTCTGCGGACTGAAGGGTCCCAGGTTGGATTCTGGTCAAGGGCATGTACCTTGGTTGCAGGCATATCCCCAGTAGGGGGTGTGCAAGAGGCAGCTGGTTGATGTTTCTAACTCTCTATCCCCCTCCCTCTCTGTAAAAAATAAAAATAAAAAATAAATAAAATAAAATGTAAAAAAAGCAACACGAAAGCCAGTAAGGCTCAGAGGTCACGGCCACTAGCAAGTCAGGTATCATTTAAACCAATGCAAATGTCTGTTACCTTCTTCCTTTCTCTCTCTCTCTCTCTCTCTCTCTCTCTCTCTCTCTCTCTTTCTCTCTCTCTCTCTCTTTCTCCCCTCCCCCCCTTTTGCCACCAAGCAAAGGGCTCCAACGTGGCAGGACCTCAGGACAGAGGGCATCTAAAGCAAGGACCTATGTGAGGGAGACTGCCCAGGGCCACCTAGAATGCCCTTTGCATGTGTGATAAATAAGTTATTGTTGGGCTAAGCCACTAATATTCAGAGGTTCTTTCAGAAGCTGGTATTAGTTATTCTAACACAAGTCTCAAAATTGCCACTTAATCTTTCTGTTGGTACAAATAAGGAAATACAAATTTTAAATATTATTCATTTTCATTATTTAAATTTTACTCTCTATAGGCATACGATATGAGATCCAATCACCCTGCCCTCTCCTTAAGAGATATTATTTGGTTCTTTGGAGGGATCAAGTCTAATTGGACACCAGTTTTTGTTAACTACAGTTCTCACAACAGAAAACCAAAGACTGGGGAATGGAAAAGTTAAGTTTGTTTTACAACAAGAAGTTAGCAATGAAGATCAGCTCAATCTTTTCCCCCTGGTATATGTTTTAAATGAATATATTTTCATGGATAGTCTTAGACAAACAGAGAAATTCAGTTAGTGATCTAGTGAGATTTTTTCCCCCAAGTTGTATAATTTCATATAAAGAGAAATATTTGGAATATTTAGTACATTTTTCAGTTTCCTATCAAAGCTTTGGGATAATATAGATAATGCTTTTGCTGGTCTCTCAAGTAAAGGCTGAAAAAAAAAATTAGGCCACAGAGGTAATTTAGTTTTCTTTTTCCCTTTCCCCAGCAAAATAACATTACTGCAGAAAACATACCAAGTCAGCGTTTGTTATTGTTGTTTGCAAGAAATGATCATTCTTCCCTCTGGGAAAGTTGGCCCAGAACTTGATAACCCCCAAGGAATGCCCCCAAATAAGAATAAAATGCTCAAGAATGAGGACACCCTGTAAGTCATGGATTCCAGCCTCTTCTGATGGGAACCATGTGTGAAGAGCTCAGGTGTCCTAGTTTTAAGTGGGATTGCTCCTCGTGGGGCTGCTTCCCCAGGTTGTCTCGCTTTGTCTTCTTGAGGTTTTACGTAGACACACTTCAGCTGCCGCATTCTCTCTCCACGCGGATTGTACGGCAGCTGCTAACTGAATGTAAAGGTCATCGCCCCTTTGGCCATAACATTATGATCAAAAACACGAACCCGTGCTTTCAAAAATAACTCTTTTGGCACCGAGAGGGACAGAAGGGAGAAAAAAGAATAAGAAAGTAGAGTCATAAGTTTCACTGCTCTTCCTGCCAATATATCCAAACCCACATCCAAAACACATCTGATTTACATGCCTGTTTATTTTGTTTTCATGGCTGTCTGGAAGTTGGGACCTTTCTTTTTCTCTAAACGGAGACAAAGAGATAGAAAGATAAACTCTGACCCTGCTTACTTCCCCATAATGTCTTGGGCTTCCCATCTCCATATGGGCAGATGTCCTCACCCCAGAGGGACTTGGTGTATGTGTAGGCATATCACTGAAACTTTGGGAAGAATATTGTGCATTATTTTGTTTACAAATTTTGATTTGGTAGTTTTTTGCCATGAGTTACTCATTTCACTTGTTTTTTTGGAAGATTCAAAGTAGGTGGAAGGACCATAGTAGAAGACTAAATCATTTCATAGACACAGAAACTTTGAATTTACAGAGATTTCAGAGTAGATTCCATCATCCTTGAGTAGCACTTAATGATAGATTTTTTAGTTATTGCAAATAAGCACTTTCTCTGTGTCAGGGATTGCTCTAAGTACTTTATAAATATTAACACAATTAACCCTAGTAACAACACAATGGGGTAGGTACAATCATTATTCCCATTTTACAGATGTGGAAACTGAGGCTCCAAGAACTTAAGACTCTGTCCAAGGCCACGCTGTGAACATGGAGAAGCCTGATTTGGTCCCAGACCATATGGCTCTCCAGACCGTACTCCTCTTGCTTATTTTCTCATTTCCCATATTCCTTTCCTTAGGAAATCTCTTTTTAAACTAGCCACCATTTTCCTCCTTGGCTATTCAATACCTCCTTGATCTAAGTCTTTCCCTAAGAAGGTTTCTTTCCCAACATCGAGTAACTGTCTGTCATGCCCGTAGACATTTACCCATTGCTCACACCCTACTCCACATCAGGCTGGGTCTTAGACATAGGGGATTTTAAGAAATGGAATCCTCCCCAAATCAGCTCCCTATTTTACAGCCCACAGCTTTGTCTCCTTGAGTTACTGGTTTCTCTCTCACTTTCTCCTGATTTCAAAGGGCTCCATTCCATTTCGCTGCCATCTTTTAGAGCCCGGCAGAGGCTGATTTTTTCTGTTCTCAACTACTCCCTTCTTCTCTTAACTAGAAATGATAGAGATGTGAGTGGAGGTAAAAAGGCCTCACAGGGAGTAACAACAAAGAGGCCCAGCATCGCCTCACTGAGTGAGAAAAATGCTGCGGTGAAAGATTTTATATTTTTCAAAGAGGATAAGAACTCTCCACATAAATCTGTGCAAACTCAGCCTTGAACGTGCAGTAGGAAAGAGCTTCGAGAATGAGATTTTAGCTGGGCATACCCAACAACCTGTGCACGCAATGATTCATTCTGGAATTGTTCTGCTGAAATATAAACTCACTTGGCGAAATGGATGCTGCGTGCGTTGGGGTTCTCAGCCAGATCAAATCCGTGGTCTGGAAGAAGGATGCCTGCGCGAAGAAGTGATATTGTAAAACAACAGTTCCCCTAGGGGCGTCCCAATAAAACAGGCCATTTATTCTGTCGGTATGCGGCTCCCCATTGCATACCCTCCCATAAATAGGGCACCTTCCTTGGCTTTTCATTGCTTTTAACATAGATTGGTCTATCAGTCTGTTCTCTGTGAGTCTGTTTCGATTTTGTTTGTTCGTTCATAATTCTGTTCTTGCTATTCCACATATAAGTGAAATCATATGGTATTTGTTTCTCTCTGATAGACGGATGGTTTTATAATTCTCGTAGATGAGGATGCTGAGCATAAGGAAGCTCAGTGAAGAGCTAAGATTCAGCCTCCAGTCAGTTTGACGCTAAAGCATGAGTATCAGCTGTGTTGTTCTGCATTAGCTGGACTCCCTGGCAGCTTCTAAGAGTTATCTTAACAGGGTCCCTTTGATGTGTCCTTTCAATTGTCCATTGGCCCAGGAGCCAGTGCAGATCATTATTTAGGTTATGTATAATTACTCCAAATAGGAAAGACCCTGAGGAGAGTAAAAAAACCAAAAAGCAAAACAAACAAAACAAATAATTTTTTTTTTGTATAGGTTAAGGAAACATGCTGAAAAAGTGGGGGGCGGGGGGTGGTGAACTTCTCTTAGACTAGATGTGTTTGAATGAAGAGTCTTTCTGACCAGGAATTGGCGATCAGGGTCTAGCTGTTTGAAATGCTTCATGGAGTTTGAACAAACACACATGGAGCGCTAGCAGGAAACATCAGTATGACTTTTATTTCTGTTTCCAGCCAGAAGACTCATTACTGTAATGGGCTGAACAGTTCTACACCCCAGCTGATATTTCTCCTCTTCCTCGGCCTCCAAGGTAAGGAAGTTCACACAGAACTTTAAGAAATTGAAATGGCTGCATTTGTGTCCAATAACTTTTACCTTTGTAGCTTAAGCTGCTCCCAACAGGAGGGATTGCATTCTGCCCTGTCTCTTTCTGGTTTGTGTTGAATAGTATTGATGCTCTGACCTTAAAATACACATCTGATGCGTCTCTTACTTCCTTTGTCACTGTAAGAGTTACATTGCATTAGAACTTATTACATTGCATTAGCCTGTGCATTAGAACTTACTATTTTTATTATATTATTGTTTTGGTTTTCCACTTAACATATCATGTGTTCTCATTGGAGCATTTCAAAACCTGATTGGTAGAAATGATGAGTGTCTGGTGCTAGGAATAACCAAACATGGCTCAGAATATCAATCTGATATGATCCCAGGGCAAGCCAAGTTGGAAATGGAATACAACTGAAGTCATTGTCCTTTTAAAAAGTCCCAGGGGCCCTAACCGGTTTGGCTCAGTGGACAGAGTGTCAGCCTGCAGGTTCGATTCCGGTCAAGGGCATGTACCTTGGTTGCGGGCACATACCCAGTAGGGAGTGTGCAGGAGGCAGCTGATCGATGTTTCTTTCTTATTGATGTTTCTAACTCTCTATCTCTCTCCCTTCCTCTCTGTAAAAAAAATCAATAAAATATATTTTAAAGAAAAGTCCCAGGGGAACATGGGGAGGGTCGTGGTCAATGGGTGGACTGACTCTGCACAATGTCCCATAAGAAAGAATTTGCCTGTGGTGATAGTGTTTGGAAGGCAGCTATTTGGTCGGTCAGCATTATTGTTGTTTCGCTGCTTCTAAGTCACTTCTTAGGTGTGTGAATACCCATCTATTTCTGCTGCAGAACTGAATGAAATAGAGAATATTGCAGAATAACTATCAGGGTTGAGAAAGTCCGTGATTTCTCCCAAGAACAGGAACGTAGTTGAGAGTTCAGATGACTTTTTAAAGAATTCTACTACGAGAGCTATTGAAGTATTTTAAATTATAGTTGGAGACATAATCACTATTTTGGGCTAAAAGACTTAATTTTAAGTCATTGGAGGTTTGGGTATTAGAATTATTATTCAGCATTCCAAAACAGTAAATTTTTATGTTGCTACAATTTAAGTTTAATGTTTTTGATATTAAAACATTGGCGTGCATGTCATCATAAGTGGGGGTTTTTAGATTTTTTTTTTTGGTCAGAGGTGAGAAATTCTGGAATTTTAATGATTAACAAAGTAAGCTACCTTCAAGAATAAAGGTGAACTCCATAGATACTCTCTTTGGTGGTCTGATTTTATGACATTTCCCCCATTCTTTTTGCACAAAGTTGCTCAACCATTCAGGCAAAGTTTTCCAATTATTATTAGTAGTAATACCTCCAGTTCCTAGATTCCCAAGGTCTCCACAGCAGTGCAGACATAGTGCGATATTGATCAGAATCAAATGGGTAAACTCAATATAAGTGCATTATTATGTATATAATCAATGCAACTTAACATAATCATTATTTGCAAACAAAACAAAATAAAATTAAAACAATGGGTATGTGTCAGAAATTCTTTGAAGAGCTGTTGGATACAAGGATGCATACAGTATGATTCCTAATATTGAACAGTTCATAATCTAATGGGGAGACAGATAAACAAAGAGCTCTAACTCAATGCACTGTATTCTGTAAATGAGACACACACCGTTCTTCGAGAACACAGGATTGAGAGAGAAGAAAAGGTGAACTTTGAGCTAGACAGTAGGTGATGAGTTGATTTCTCAGGGAAAGAGGTGAGGCCTGTCATTCCATGGGGTGGGGAGTATCCCCTGGGCATACTGGGAGGAATGGAACGTAGTCCATGGACACTAAACTGGGCAGGGACAGCGGAAGATCTTGGCCAAAGCCCACATGCTGAGGGACTTCCACGTGATGTGGATGGAGATGTTTACACTTGGGGTGACCCTGCCAGATTAGGTATCATGGAGTAGCACAGACCTACCTGAGACCCAGGCCACTTGTGTGCAAGCCTGACCCTGCCATAAGCAAGAAAGCATCACTTGAAGCAAGTTCTTTGTCTTTTTTGCCTCCAAAATGAGGCACCTTGTGCAGCATTAAAACTCTAATTTATAGATGGAGGATAATGCTTCATCTAAAGAGATACTGAGTTAGAAAAGAATGAGTTTTGTTTGCCTCTGAGACTAGATAGGTATTTAATTCTTATTCTAGTTGTAGTTGCTTCAGCTTATAAATAGAACTGAATTTATACGGTGCAGTCTAACAGGAGCCTTGACAGATAGGCTGATGATCTGCAAATAAGCTCAGCAAGAGGTTATAAATGAAGACTGGAAAATCGCATCCTCCAGAATTGGTAAGAGGAGAAATAATGGCCTGAGACAGAGGACAGGGCTGTTTGTAGAGGATAATTAAAAAGCATTTCTAATCTTGGAGAGCATCTGGGCCCTATTGCAGACTCCCTAGAGGGGTCAAGAAGGGCTTCCCTGAGACGTTCAAGGGCAGGCAAGCGAGCCCTGGGATCCTGGGAGAGGCAGGTAGTTGAAGGAATAAGCAGGCCCTGGCAGTGATTTGCAGGCTGAAGTGGAGGAACAATGAGCTTCGAGAAGCTCAGACCTGAGGCTGTCTTACTGGTTTCCAGCTACCCACTGGCCCTCGGCCCCAGAGTACCCTTCCCAGGTAGGTCAGGGCTCAGGAGTCCTCACTACCTTTAGGGAAGTAACGTTTAGTGGACGCCTCCTGTATACTCAGCAAGCTTGTACTCACGCTGTCCACCTGGGAAGCTCTGCAAAGGAAGAAGGAGCTAACACATTGGCATATATTGAATACTTACTAAGTAATGCAGGCTGGGCTGTGCACTTTAGCAAACAAGATCTCATTGAAATCTCAGAGCAGCCCTCCCAGGGTAGGCTTATGTAATTATTCTAACCCTCCTCCCTCTTTATGTAAAACAGGAGTGTGGAATATCCCACCCACAAAATCATTTGGTTTGGCCCTGCCACAGCACTGGGGGTGAGTCAATTAAATGTTTGACCAAATATACCAAGCTAATTTTTAAGTTGAGAATTTTGTATGGCCCGTGAATGATGTTATAAATATCCAAACGGCCCTTGGTAGAAGAAAGGTTTCCCACCCCTGATGTAAAGTGACACACCTGAAGCTCAAAGAGAATACATAAAGCTGCCCAAAGCAAGGGGCGGAATCAAGCTTTGGACCTAGTACCTGCCAACTCCAAGGGCCACACCTTTGCAGCATTCCAGGAGTGTGTTGTCAGCCAGTTCCTGATGGGATTGGTTTCTCAGGGGGTCATTGCTCAGAATCTTCTGGAAGATTTTCCTTAAAAAGGCTCTAGTTGGACCCATTCCTGCAGGTGGTAGAGACTGCCTGTAATGGCTGACACATGACCAGTGGAAGGGTGTCCATTTTTCTTTCTTTCTTCAGTTAAGGCTCTGAATTGGATCCAGCTGTTCTTTGATGCAGAGGCCAAAAGACCCCAATATCCTGCTCTTTGTTTTCCTGGACGTTATTGGCTATTGTTAGCCACAAAGGCCAGGCTGGAACCCCTTAAAGAACTAAAACGTTGGTCAGTGGGTCCTGGGGCAGCAAGGTTGTGGAACAGGAGAGATGATGGTATTTCAAGATGAAGCCCCTGTTTCAGGTCTGGCTAAAACCATTTGTTGTTGACCCTTAATGGGGAATCGTCTATAAATAGACCTTAACAAAGAAGCCAACCAAATTCTTCTCACCCTTTACTTAGAACAAATAATAACGTAAATAATTCACATCACTTATCAAGTCATTATTACATGCTCAGTACTGTATAACATGCTTATAAATACCAGCACCACACCACCATCATCATCATCATTTTTATCTCTAACATGTAGTGAGGACTTACTATGCTGGGCTCTTGTACTCAGCACTTTTGTCTTCACCATCCTGTAAGGTAATTGCTAATACGCTCGTCATTTTGGAGGTAAATAAATTGAACCTTAAGTTAACGAACCTTAGGTTATTTTCCATGGGCCCCTCATTAATTAATGACAGAAGTAGGGAAATAGAGTAGGAATCTTTGTGGAGATTCTACAAGGGTTAGCTATCATTTGCAACAGGATTAAAAGGAAGGACAAGAAAAGGGCAGCATTATTGAGAGGACTGAGAACTTGCCAGATCTTTGTGCCTTGCCAGCATTATCCCACTGCCTGTGGTAGCAGTTGTTCTCTTTTCCTTTATCTTCAGCTTTCGCAGCGGGGGCTGACCATTTGGATTGGCACCATCCTAGGCATGTTTAGAAATGGGATTCCCAACTTTCCTATTTAAGAACAACTCCAGTGAGAAAACCATGCATGAGCTTGGGTATGCAGGACCTTTGTGGATCAGCTTGGTCAGAATAAGAAACTTACTCACAGTTAAACTTGGAACTCAGAAGGGGTTTTCATCTTCCAAATGTCAGATGTGATAGAGGGCAGTTGGTGAGTCACTCCCTTTTTTAAGAAATAGAGGCACGATTCCCAGCGGAATAATGAGCTTCAGCCTACTGGCGCCCAAGGAGCGAACACAATGGGCAGATGTCCGAACTCCACTGGCTACATCCCAGATGCAAACAATAGAACCCCGGCCAACTTCTAAAGAGAATTTCTGAAGCCATGGTATTGCCTTGGCCAGCCAAAAATGCATTACGAGACCACAGTTATCCACAACAGTCTCACTTCATAAAGAAGGCAAGGATCGGGGAGGGGAAGTAACGTGAGCTTACAGTCACTGATGGAGCTTGAGGAAAAGGGCTCAGAAATTTTGCCTCTTTGCCCTTTGGGATGATGGATTGCTTCAGTTTTATGAAAGGCTGAGGCTAAATCCTGTCAAGGCTGGGTCCGCATGAATATTCATTGGTCCCAAATAAGAAGAGGGAGGCCTTGCTCATTGCCAGTCTGGGGCAGTCATCCTCATTGGTCTTTGTTTTAAGGCAGATCTTTTTAGTGGGGTCAGCTCGGAGAGTTCGACTTGGGAAAGGAGACTTGTTTTTCAGCTTTCCACAGTCATTGTTTATTTTGTCCCCTCCCCCCCCCCCCAAATTGCATCACGTTAAAGGACTATTAGGACATTGGATCATCTAAGCAGATCCTGTTTCATACTCTAAAATGGATGCACATCACAGAATTTAGGATAAGCGCTTTTTACAGTTCCTAGAATTTTGTCTGTTTGTGTGTTTACTTTATGTAGTACTTTCCTATATATCATCTTCCCTCAAGGTCCATAAAGCATATATTGTTTCTCCTCTTTTACAGGCAGGATCAGCGATTAAGTAACTTGCAAATGGTAGGTCACAGTGAGTGAGGGGCAGAACTGGACTTTTATCTGGGTGTCCCCATCCCAGGCCCCCTCTCTTGTCTATGTAGGTCCTATCCAGTCCCATATGGGCCACTCCTTGCTTTCTGCCACTCATTCCATTATAGGTTCAGACAAAATTATGTTTGTATAATTCACCTGGAGCCAAGGAACAACTTTTGTTTTCTTGGGCATATTAACTTTAGGCACAAACCATTTGAGTTGGAGGAGTGATTTACCTTTAACTTTAGTGGTGGTGAGGTGTGGGGGGGCAGGGGAGAAGAAATAATTTCCTACGGCATGTTTAGAGTTGGTTTTTCTTCAATGAATAGAACTCTGTCAATCATGCTCAGACAATGAAATGCAAGGAATCCAGATAGACTTGCCTATGTAGGATCAAAACCATGAAAATTAAACAGCACATTTAGTCACTTAAAGGAGGTTTTCTCAGAGCCACTGAATATCTACACACAGTTCCCTCGGGCCAGAATTCTGAAAGCTAAGAAGGCTTTTTGCTAAATTAGAGGAAAATAACACAGAACAACTCCCCTCAACTTCCAGAAGGTTCCAGCCAAGCCTGAGTCCTAACCCCCTTGGATTTGGAATGGGTTCTAAACTTGGCAAAAAAAAGAGCCCGAGCCCATCCCTCCTGGAAAGGTCTCAAGAGAGTCCGTTCCAGCTTTCCAAAAACTCGCAGCCCAAATATGTTTGGCTCCACATCTGAACCTTTGTAAAATTTGACATCCATTAGAAATTACCAAGTCAACTTCAGAAACCTAAAATCAAGCCGAGAACTCCAATGGGCGTAGGAAGTCCAACTGATAAAAATTGCCATCTAACTTAAGCAAACATTGAACCTGACTTGCAAACCCATGCGAAGGCTTACTCACATGTTTTGGCAAGGGCTCCGAGATCTTTGGGAGATGTTAATGAGGAGGAAGAGGAGGGAGAGCTCATTTTTCTCTTCTAATCCATTACTTCCACCACAGAGCTACTGTATGCCATGACCTCACAGGCGAGAGCTCCTGAAGCCTGCATAACAATGGCCCCTGTGAAATCAGAGTCCTTTTCAAACAAGGTGATAATTTTTCCTAATCTGAGTTAAACCAGTAGAGCTCCTGGTAGAATAAGAGAATGACTACTTGAACTTCACAGAGAGATTGGCAGAGCTTTAAGCTGGGGAAACCCGGATACGTTTGCTCACAAAGATGGAAAAGGCGCTTACAGATCAGATAAGATATTAATCCAATTTGGAGCTCTCTCGAGAACGGAGAGGAAGTGGCCAATTAGAGGAGTCTGACCTGGCTTAAAAGAGGAGAAGACCCTCAAAGTGGCTGCTGGACTTTTTCATTTGGTTGGTTGGTTGCTTGTGTCTTTAATGGATGCTATAATGTAGGAAAACTGCCTATATATTTTGTCCCTTGAAGCTTTGGGGGTTTGGTAACCTTGTAATTAGTGTGTGAATGTCTAAGGCTCACGGACGTGCTGTGTAAGAAATCACATATGCTATATGCATTTGAGGCAGTAGGAAGTAGCAGGAAAAGGCCAGGGCCTGGTCAGAACATTCAGCCACTTAAAGAGCAGCATGACCTTGGAGTAAATCACTGAATTCCTCCAGGCCTCAGTTTCTTCAATAGTAAAGGATTATTATAATTCTTTTTTAGAGTGTTATGAAAATTAAACGACATATATGCTATCACCTTGCATTGTATTCACCATAGAATACGATGTTCTAGAAAAGTTATTGACCTCTACAAGGAAATTGAAAATCTATTCCTCTTTCTACTCATTCATCTTTTCCACCTCCTCACATTATTTCTAGGGTAAGAAAACCTAAGCTTCTCTATGGAGCATGATCCCATGATATTATAAGCATGGGACTCCCAGCGTCTAGTTACCTCCTACCTCTAAATCAAAGCAAAGAAGGACTTAGGACAGAATATATATTCATCATAATTCCTCTTCTTTCCGTTCCATTCTCATTATTTCATTAGCCCCCCTGCATGCTGTCCCTAAATTCATGGTGATTATCTTCCTTTATTTTAAACAAAGTGCCAGTATATTTTACCATGGTCAGAATCAATGATCAGAGTTTTTGATTGAATAGAAATGGTGTGAGGTCCCAACAGTAGTTTTTTTAAAGATATATTTTTATTGATTTCCGAGAGGAAGGGAGAGGGAGAGAGAGATAAAAACATCAATGATGAGAATCATTGATTGGCCGCCTCCTGCACGCCCCACACTGGGGATCCAGCCTGCAACCCGGGTATGTGCCCTGACCAGGAATTGAACCGTGACCTGCTGGTTCATAGGTCGATGCTCAACCACTGAGCCACGCCAGCCAGGCTATATAGACATTAGCAGCAAAACACAAATAAACACAACAGAGATAAAAATAATCAAGCAAATCTATTTCAGGAAGACTATTCTCCTGAATGAGAAAAGGGCTCACCAGCAGCATTGAATCCAAACATACAACTTGACTGACATCATTTGTCACAGGTGAGCATTCACCTGAATCTCCTGACCACACATTAAATACAGACACAGGCCTTAAAAATTTTGGAAATGAAAATCCCAAGAGAGATAGCTTGTGCTTTTTCATACGTCTAGCACGCGAATCAATACCTTAGCACAGTGGTTGGCAAACTCATTAGTCAACAGAGCGGCAAACCGCGGCTCGCGAGCCACATGTGGCTCGCGAGCCGCAGTTTGCCGACCACTGCCTTAGTAAGTTCCTGATTCATTGCATACGGTGGGGTGACCTGGGCCTTTCCAGCACTCTAAGTGCATCCGGCTTGCTTGCCTTGGCCTGGCTGAGCAAACCACAGCTCCCTGCCTTGCTCAAGGCACTCAGCGAGAAGACGGAAGGAGACCGGGTAAGGGAAAACATGCCGGGCAGCGCTGACTCCATTTAGAAAGCCCAGGACAACGCAGCAGCGAGCAAGGCGCCGGCTTCTGACACATTTACTTACCCACGTTACTTTTCTTTCCATTTCTCACCTTCCTGAAGTCGGAGGGAAGGGAGGGGGACTAGGAAAGCTAGAAAGAAAATCTTGTTTGAATAGAGCCCCTTCCTCCCCCCATGGAGGAGCCCTCGTTGTATTTGCTTTGATAACTGTTAACTCTTTATTAACTTGCCCACAAAAACTTTGCCAAAGTTGGATGGGAGGGGAGACTAGCAATGCTTAGTTTGCAAGACGAGTGTAAGAGGGGAAACAGAAATGAAAAATCAGTGGGTGTACGTGACACAGGAGAGAAGCCGATGCTCAGCATTGATAGAGAGAGGTCAGTGGTCCTGGGCAGCTGCTTAACCGACTGCGAAGTGAACCTGAGGTCCAACCTGGCCATCAATGCCCTTCTCCTTCGAGGTCTTTTGAATTTTCAGATGCTTTGGGCTCCCACCACTCTTGGACATCTTTTATCTTCTCATTACCTTCTTGGTTAAGAACACGGGGCTGTGGAGATGTCTGAAGCTAAGTTGAAAACAAAAGGCTTGGACATGGAGTTAGGGAGCAGGAGGTAATCTGGTTGGAAGCTGGGTGTCAGCACAGGTAACTGTGCCTGGCGCTCAGAGGGTACATGTGAGTAGATGTGTGCTATCACGAACTAGCTGAAATGGGTGGAATCTTTACCGGTCCAGTCATCCAGGGAGATTGGGAGCATCGTAAAATGAGCTGTACGGCTCTGGGATTTTTCCATGCAGTGGGAACTCCCACGCGCTGTAAGCACCCACCTAGAATACCTGGTTCTGTCCGGTTGCAAAGCCTTCCCTTCTGATGTTACTCCTCACATAGGTTTTTCTTATTAGGAAACACATTATCTGGCACAAGGTTTACTTATTATTACAAGGCATTGCCACCAAATAAACCTTCCGCACAGGACAACTCTTAGTCTCTTCCTTTTGAGGATTTTTTAAAATACTGGAATGATACTTCTATATAAAGGTCAAAATATGGGTTCTTCTTGACCTGCTGAAAAGAGTAGGAGTTTACTAGAATAAATGTGTGCGTGTGTGTTACATAGGAAGATCACTTGCGATAGATGTTACTAAGGAAGTCCACAGAAGCAATTCTAGTTAGGGTTGGCAGGAGAAGAGAAGAACCAACTTTGCAGTGTGAGTTATTTAAAAAGAAGCCAGTTCAGAAAACCATCTATACAAACGTACTAGAGCAGTGAAAAGAAGACAAGCAACAATCACGTGGGGTGTGTGTGTGTGTGTGTGTGTGTGTGTGCGCGCATGAGTGTGTGTGCTTATGTGTGTGTGTGTGTGAGTGTGTGTGTATAGAGCATGTGTGTGTTTTTGTGTGTATATGTCTGTACTTGTGTGTTTGTGAGTGTGTTTTTGTGTGTGTGAGAGAGTGTGTATGTGGGGGGGTATGGTGGGGCTGGAGTCAGGAGTGATCCTAGGAATTGGGGGCAATGCAGCCTGTCTGAATTATTTTTATTCCATGTTACAGAGACAAAGGCTAGTGCATCTGACAGTATTCTGCATATGTGTCTGTTGGGGGTGCAGAGAAAAACAAGACTTAAGCCACATTGAAAGATAAGTCCCAATGCCATGTTTAAAGACTTGGTGTTTCCAGTTTCAGAATCTCTGGGGCCACTGTAGAGATGTGTGTCTTCCTTGGTTTTTATCCAATGACTCACATCTGTGATTCATTCCTTGAATGATTGCAAACTGGGGGTCTGGCTGGCAGATCGTTTTATTGTTTATACCCAGTGATGGGTGTATTTGTTTCTAACCCTGCCAGCAGTATGATTTTAAATTTGCGCTTTGTCCCCTTCCAAACGAGTTGCTTCTTCTAAATGGCATCATAGCAACAGCAACGACCATAATAAAAACAAGAACGTCAACAGCAGTAACATCTGCTGCCATTTATTGAGCTTTAATTCTGTGCCAGCCACAGCCTGAGAGGATTTAGAATATGGTAACCCAGACTGTCTTCAGACTGGTGTTCAAATCCTGACTCCACAATTTTAGTTTTGGATGCATGGGCATTTCTTTAGATCTCAGTCTCTTCATCTGTAAAATGGGTATAGTGATAAGACTTTCTAGTCTTAAGGAAATGGAGTGGAATGGTGCAAGAAACAGCAGGCACATGGCGAGCAATTAATGCGTGTTAGCTATTATTACTGTTTTTCTTTATTCTCTGTTTTATTTAACGCTCACAGCAATACTGAAGGATAGATACCGTTATCTGCATTTTACAGACTTAGAAATGTTGAGTCACTTATCCAAGTTATGTGCATCTTGTCAGTAATGGAATTGGGGTTTGAATTTGCTTTTTGTCACAAGGCTAGACTACCCCATGTAGCCCGTCCTCCTGTGATCTGAATGTACAAGGTGCATTCATCTCCTGGCAAATCAGCACGATGGTAAGAGGAATGTCATTTCCTTACTCATGTTAATTACTTGCTAAAAAAGCAAAGCCATTTTCATACATTATTTCTAATTATTGCACAGCAGTTCTATGCAGTTGACATTCTTAACCCATTTTAGAATCCATGAAAGAAATAAAACTTTGGCCCTAACCGTTTTTGGCTCAGTGGATAGAGCGCCAGCCTGCGGACTGAATGGTCCCAGGTTTAATTCCGGTCAAGGGCATGTACCTTGGTTGCGGGCACATCCCCAGTAGGGGGTGTGCAGGAGGCAGCTGATCGATGTTTCTCTCTCATTGATGTTTCTAACTCTCTATCCCTCTCCCTTCCTCTCTGTAAAAAATCAATAAAATATATAAAGAAATAAAACTTTGAAAACAGAAAGGGCTCTATAAAGTGTAGGTTCCGTGCGAATGCCTGTCCAGCTCTTGCCTCAGGGCCTTGGCACTTCCTGCCAGAAATCTTTTCCCTCAGGATATTCACATGGCTGATACCCTCAACTTCTTCCAATTATTGCGGTTTTCCTCGACTGTCCTAAATGACAAACACCATCCCTACCTTTTTCAGTTCTCAAACTTCTTTGTTACTTTACTGCATTTTTATATCACTTACCCCAAATGACATTCTGTACATTATACTTACGTGTTTATGGATGGCCTGTCTTTCCCCACTAGAAATTTAGCTCCATGATGAAGGGACTTGGGCCCTTTTGCTCACTGCTTTAGAAGAGGGCCAGACAACTGGAGAGCACAGGTCATCTATTTCTTTAGTGAATGAATCCATGGGTATTTTCTCACACTCCCCAGCAGTTTTAAACTCTGGGACTTCAGTTTCCAAATTACTGTACCAGCATTTTTTTCTAGTATGTGATCCTTGGGATTTAAATTTAGTTGATAGCGGAGTCTTTACATAATCCACTTTTAATCATCTTCACAGTAAGTTTATTTTTTCCCTCTCCAAAGGGTGTCCTGGAGAGTAAGGGGGCCACACATCAGCTGAGCCATCGTTTGAAGTAGATCGTCAGATATCTGTAACCCACACAGATTTGGCCTCCTGTGCTGCTTTCACGCAAGGCCACATTCAAATAAATACCAGCCCAGACGGAATTCATTGGAAAAACATTTTTTATCTCTGCTGATAGCTATCAAAAATTGGTCTATTTTCAGTTCACTTCCTACACACTCCAGGAGTTCCTAAAA
This sequence comes from Plecotus auritus, assembly GCF_963455305.1. NCBI lineage: Eukaryota > Metazoa > Chordata > Mammalia > Chiroptera > Vespertilionidae > Plecotus > Plecotus auritus. The sequence goes on from NC_137774.1 coordinate 6,046,179, forward strand.
TCCTCCACTCTCACCTCATGCAGACACTCTGCCCACCCACCCACCAAATTCCCTTTTACATTTCACCCAAAATGATCTCTAAAGCTCTTCTTTCCCCTCTGCCTTCCAGTGGAGTCTACTTTTTTTTTTTTTTCCCCCTGAGTGATTCTTTTCTGTTCCCATGTGAATTAATCAGCTCCTCTGAGAATTAACTGGGCCCCTCTCAGTGATCTCCTGATCCATCATCCTGATTCTCCACAACAATAGATCAGGACATCTGGGAGACCAGAATGTGTCAGAGGGCTCAAGGGAGTAATTAGTGATCATTATTCAAATTAACTTATTTTTTTTCTTATCAAGCCCAGCAAAGCTTATTAGATTGCCTTGAGCACTTCCTCTTCTTGAATTTGGAAGAATGCAGTAATTTGTTAGGTCTCACCATGACTCAGGCCCACCAGGTTGGTGACAACCCTGGTAAAGACCCAAAGGCTTTGTGGACATATTCCCCTCCAAAGATGGGTGTGGCAGGTGGGAAGAAGGTTGGACAGCAGGAGGATGGAGAGAAGATTGTATGTTTGCTTTATAACATTCTCCTACCCTAGAAAACTTACACTGGTTTATGTGAGCTCAGACTAATCTAAACATGTTCACCTGCCAATCATAGCCTGTTTGTTGACCTAAGATGGACAGATAGTAAGATAATTAATAGAGGGAAAGGCTCTGCTCCCATTCCTGTTACCCTGGCATTAATTTGGGGGGTTTTGTTTTCCATCCCGGCTAAATAACATTGAGAAAATAAATGCACCCTGATCATTTTTGCTCTTCAAAGGGCCTCTGTGTGTTCAATGTTCTTTGATTTGTTTATGGCAGGGAATCTGGACTCCTCCTATCTCCTTTCACAGCCTGTTTCCCTCTCCCATCTCACAGTGTGGTTTTTATGTCTATGCTTTCTGCCTATCAGCCCTTAGCTAGGAAGTCCTCTTTGTGTGGCTGTTGGTTTTCTGATGCCTTGGCCTCGCCCTGCCAAGGCATTAGGGGTGAGTTAATGAAACGTTTGACCAAATATAGCAGGCTAATTTTTAAGTTGATAATTTTGGATGCCTGTGAATGATGTTATAAACATCCAGATGGCCCTTGGCAGGAAACAGGTTCCCCACCCCTGCTCTAAGACTCTAGGTTCTAGGGGAGCCCAAAGAAAGTGTCACTTCAGGAAAGAAGGAAAAGGCGCCTTGCAGGTGATGCTCTAGGCTCTTCTTGAGGGGGTGTGACACTCTGTCTTTTCTATTTTTAATTCCAACTGTAACCAAATCACCCCACACAGGGGGATTGGCAACCCTCACCGAAGGATGTGCACAGAGGGGGGCATGCACTCGACCATGAAGGTGAACGACGGATCCTAATTCCAGATCTGTCTCTTTCTGCCCATGTGACTTGAGTGAATCATTTCCTCTTTCTGTCCGTTGAAGCAGCTGGAGGACAGAAGCCAGGGACTCGATGTAGGACTCACTTTATGAAATATGAACTATAGATCTTTTCTTGTTCCACCTCGAAGGACAGTCTTTGCAGGGAGAACACTGTTGCACACAGGGGGAGAAAGCTGGATGTAGTAATGATTTCAGGTTGTATTCTAATAGGTCTCAATAGGACTTTGTGCAAGTCTCAAGGATGGGACCTGATGCAGTACTGTCCTGTACGGGGCTCCCAGGGAAGCACTTGAGCCAGAGAAGGTGTCTGGGCTCAGTCCTGAATACGTCACTATTAGCTTGGTGACCAAGAGCCAGCTGTTGAATTTCTGTGTGCATCTGTTTTTTCAGCCATAGAGTTCATAAACATAGTTGGGAGATTAAGTTAATCATATAAAGAACTTCTGGTTTATAATAAGCACTCAATCAATATTCCTTGTCATTTTCTGATTACTGAAAGTCTAAATGAAGACTAACAAAAGGACCAAAGAAGGAACAAGAGGGAAATGTACATCCATTTTTTGATTCGTTTGATGCATAATGAGTACTTCCGATGTATCACGTGACTTCTGGATGCTGTCAGAGATGCAGACAAAAGTGTTGCATGTCTTCCAGCTTCAAGGAGCCATGCAGAAAGTGGGGGAGGGGGGTAACAGGCAAAGAGCTATAGTAACATAGTGGTAAAGGTGTTAGCAGAGATATGCCCAATGTGCCAGAGTGTAAGAGGTGTATGATTAGACACATCAAACTTAACACCAGCCAGAGGCACAGTGCCACAGTCCACAGTTATATAACTGATAACAGTTATGTTTAAGGTTAGTGTTATGAGGAATTTTCTGTAGCAACCTGGTGTGAACCATTAAGGTTCCACCATTTATTCACTTTTAATTGTTCCTCTAAGGCAGGGATTCTTAAAAGTGCACACTGAGACAGCATGTAGTTTTATTTTGTTTGTTGTTTTTTTTGGGGGGGGGGGCGGCACAGGTTTTATTGTTAACCCTGAGGATTCTCATTCAGTAGGTTTGGGGATCAGGCCCAGATTTTTGAAAATACTCTGTTGGTAATTGTGGTATGTTCTCTGGGTGAGCCCCAGTCTTTCCAGGGGAAGCCTTTCTGAAATGTGGGACTCTTTACTGAGCATGTGACTCATGGTCACTGTGACTGTGTACCCACCTCTCCTTTGAGGGGAGACTTCCCTATCAATAACTCCTTCTGAAGGGGCAGGCATATTCTATTGTTTTCTGACTTATATCCTTGGCAGAAGTAAATGGTCCAGAGTTCATAGCTTTGACAAGTAGGTAAACCCAGTCCCCTGTAGCAAATCAAGCGTTCTCATCGGGACCTCAGAGAGGTCATGGATTTTGTGGAATGTTCTTGGCCATTACCTACTTCACCTCTATACACCTAGCCTTGATATCCAGGAATGAGTCTTCTTCATTAGCAATCATCATGCTAAAATGCCCAGAGCAGGATTGCTACCCTGAGGCATCAAGCATTTCTGAGGGCATGGCAATTTTTGTTAGGAAAAGGGAGCTAGAGCAGACTGAGCATGTCAAAGTTCCATCTTCCGCTGTCGGATCACGTGCATTGGCCAGCCAGCTTCGCCAAGTCTGTCTGCCCTTCTCATTTCTGTCAGGTAAACGAGGAGGTCATTCTTCTATTTAGTGGGGTTATCACAAAGAAACCATAAAGAAACTGGGAAACAAATACTCTAGCTTGCACTTACCTTGCCACTCATAGAGGTTCATGGCTAGTGTTCCAGGTGAGTCCTTTTTTAAACACAGCAACATGTGGTCCCTGTATCATTTCCGGTCACGTCACCCATGTGGGGTACTGAACCTGGGTGCTTTGTATATATGCCTTATGACACATTTATATGTTCAGGTACAAAGTTTGTGCATGGTATCCAGAGAAATGAATACTCGAACACAAGAGGAATAGCTCCAACATATTAAAAGGAGACTTAGCTTTTAAACACGTGCTCTGTGGCCACTAATATGCTGCTGCCAATGCCACATCTCCACTCCTTCCCTTCCACGTGAAAGTGATGGTATGTGTTAGCCATTAACCCTTTATTCTTGGTTAGTTGCTGAGTTACATTTACAGTAGTCTTCTTTCACATAATATTTTAAGTGTCTCCCAAAGTCTGGGCCAAGTCCACACAATGTCTCCAGAAAAAAAGAAAAGATATACAAAGTGAGGAAAATGAACCCACAAAGCCACCTTGAATTCCAGAGCAATCAAAACCTATCCCTGTTCCATCGGACTAGCTGTACACCCCAGGAGCCGCAGTTACCCTGCAGACCTGTACGTCATTTGCTGGACCACAATGTTTTTCTTTCATACTGAACCCTCTTTCTTCAAGACAAATTTTTTTCTGTCGATGAAGACATGAGTTATTCACCCAAAGTCTTTCCAGAAAAACACTTTATTTTTAGGAATTAGGGAAAATCTTAGGGGATTCTGCCGTAACATACTTTTTTGGGGGAGTCTTTCTCCCTCTCTTTATAAAGATGGTGTCAGCTTACATTTACCTTGACTAAAGTTGGGGCACCATGCCAACCTCAAGGGAGCCAAGGATGGCTCTCAAATATAATCAAAGTAAAACCCAAGCAGTGAGTTTGCAAGTTTTCAGCTTTCCTTGTTCAGATAGTTCCTAGTTAGGCTTTACTTGGTGCATTCTTTCTGGTTCTGTGCTTAGCATCAACGTTGGTTTGGAGAGAATCCTTGGTTTTTAACTCCCCAGAGTCAAGTAACACACATACCTCGCAACAAGACTGGATTTCTCAACCTTGATTACATCACTATTGATGTATTTTAATTAATAAGAGGTTTTAAAATGGCCAACGCGGGCAATGGAAAGCATTGCGTCCCCCTTAGTTTGCTTATGCAAGGAGGAAACGTGAGCGTATTTCTGAAAGGTGAATCCTGTTGTTTCCATTAGGCACAGTGTTGTACAATCTGTCAGAGTTGCAGTCCCCCCTCCCCCATATGGTTGACTTTCAAGAGTGCAAAAGAAGTAGCAGAACAAAACCACACCCCGAAATGGGTAGCAATATGTTATGAGTACAGAAATGTAATAAATTAATAGAAAGTACTTTTGAAGTCTGACAAAGAGATAATTGCAAGTTTCAACTGCATTGGTTTGCCAGGGCTTAGCATTCATGCCTCTTTGTGGTTTCACATTGACACAGGATACTGCTGGGCACTGCCTATCTCTGCCCTTCTGTCTTGAGGTCTTCCCTGAATGTCTCCTTCCTTCTCCCTCCTTTATCACTTGGAATCAGGAGACCCATCCGGTCATAAAAATGACAACTGTCTTCAGAAGCCACCTGAACTTTCTCCACCAATTTTCATGTTCTTGTCTTATGAACCCCATTGTCTCGTATCACCAGGCAGCCTTCACTGTGCACTGTCTCCTCTACCTTTTGTGGTTTGCCATGGGGAGATGTCAGCAAATCATGTCAACGTGATCCGAGGAAGATTATTCATATACAACTTCAGTTAAGTCATAATTGCTCAGTATTCATCTCTAGTTGACTACTTATTCTATGACTTTTTAAACCTTTTCCGTATCTTTAAGTTGATTTCTAACCCATGACTCCTCGATTTCAACATATGGATCGATACTCATTGTTCATAAAAGGCAAAAGGTCTGTGACCAGTGTATGAATTCTTCCTCAACTCTTCCATTCTCAACATTTCCTGTGTCGTTGTCCATCTTCTCTTCCATGGTCCCTATCTCTCCCCCCACCCCCTTTACCCCTATCTTACACGAAATCATTTTCTTATTTTTTTGCTAAGGCATGTCCCTTGGATTATTCTTTGGATCAAGATCCATATCTTTACTAATTACACGGTGTCTGGTTTCATTCACATTCAGACTCTTTTAGTTATTTAAACTTTGTCTTTCCGTAGACTGCTCTCCTTGTGCACATGCTCAGTGTTTGATTAGTCCTGATTGTTTTCTTTACTTTTTACTCTGGACTCTCTTTAGATTATTGCCCTATCTCTCACTCATTTATTAGTGTCAATCTTTATAATGGAGAATTTTGTACCTGGTACTTTTGCAAAATAGCTTTACCTTCAATTGCCAACACCTCCTCTGTGTGAAAAGCATACCTTTAGATGGTTATTAGTGGCTTCCTAATCACCAGATCCCACAGTGTTTCATCATTTTTGATGTAATTCAAACTTCATTGAAGTTTAATATTTTTGATTAAGCTGTGATTTCCTCTTTCCCCAGCTTTTGTCACACAATGTGTACCTATCTCTCTTTCTACTTCAGTAATGGATTCTATTTATAGGTTTGTGTGTGTTTTGGGATGATCTAATTGCCTCCCTCTTTTCTCCTAATAAAACAATGCAAATATCTCTGAATTCTGTTTCTCACAGATAAAATAAAACTTGAGAGTCATCATCCATACTGGGCTGTGTTTCAACCTCAATCTCTTAAAAAGGATACTACATAAAGTATCCAGTGCTCTACTGCCTGAAGCTAAACAGAAATTCCTGCCCTTTCTGGTTTTTATTTCCCTGCAACATGTGGTCTCTGGCTAATTCATAACAGTCCGAGGAAAATCCCACCATTGCATCCTGGATCTGGTGACCTATGATCCACAAGGGAAACTTTGGATCCACGATGTTTTGATGTATGAAAACCAAATCCAAATAAAATAAAATTCAAGTGAAGAGCTATTATCTGGAGGTTAGCCATCAGCTAAGTCGAACGGTTTATCAGCTCAAAATTGTTGGGGAGAGATTTGTCATGGACCCAATGTCAAGTCTACAGAGTTGAAAGTTCATAGAGAATTGGCTGTTCTGCTGGAACGTGGTAACTAATCTGTATAATCCAAGAAGAACAAGTGGAAATGTTGGTCCTCTGTGACACTGCACAGCTTCTCATCAGATAGTTTGGCAGCATATATTTTCCTGAGGATTTTTAATTTTTTTCCAGGTATCTTATCTGAGGTGTTGGTTGCTATCAGCAGGATCTTTTGTGAAATTACATTTTTCTCCATGATTCAAAAATGTTATTGGAATTTATCCACCTGTGGATTTGTTTCTATGAATATTGCTTATAAGCCAATTGAATCTATTTACTTTTCATTTTAAGGTGTTTAGCTTTGAGTTTGAGAAAAATTTTCCTTAATTATGGATTTGATCACTGCTTCTCTTTCTAGAACTGCAATTGTGCATTTTTTTTTTTTTCTATCCTTGGGAGTGACTCTAATTTATAGCTTCTGTATTTATCACCTGTCCTCTTACCAGTTTGGGTCCTTTGTCCTTAACTCTGTTGTGGAAGAGCTTATCAAGTTTGTTTGAAATCACTGCTTGAAAATTTCCATGCCATTACTGCTTTTAAATATCTACCCTGAAGACGGTAATTTCGCCATTGTCATCTCTGTCTCTCCCATTTTTGTGTGCCTGTGTTTGTGTGTTTTGTTTGTTTTATTTTACTTCCACTTACTGCCTTTGTTGCTAATTCATTTTTTGTCTTTTTGTTTCATCTCATCCGTTAATATGCATCTGCTTGTTAGTTTTATTTAACCTTTTGCTTTATAGGATATAATTCTTGTATACTTAATTGGATTATTTTCTGGTTCCTGGATTGTTTCATTTTCAGAAGTATATTCTTCTCCCAAGTTTTTATGACCTTTTCTTTTCTTAAAAATTTTCATTTGAGGATATGTGTTTTTATTGATTTTAGAGAGTGAGAAAGGGGGGGGGGGAGAGAGAGAGAAACATGGGGAACATGAATTGGTTGCCTCTCATACCTATCCCAACCGGGGATTGAACCTGCAACCTTTTGGTGCTCCAACCAACTGAGCTACCCGGTCAAGGCTAACCTTTTCTTTTTTCTTACTCCATAGTCCCCCTGTCCTTCTGTCCCATTTAGTTGTTTTCGTTTTTATCCTTTTCCTATCCTCAAATGAGGAGGATCCATTCCCACTTGCGGTTTGTAAAGACACAGGTGTGTGTGTAGCATCCTTGGTTCTGTTATCCCTGATGGTCCATTCAAAGCAATCTTGCCAGTTCACTTTCCCAGAGGGAAATTATTTAGGCTGGATTCGTAGCATAACACTTGATTTCCTTGTGTTGGTGTGAACTTCCTGGAGTTGTAGGAATTTTGATAGTGGTAATATTGAAATGGCCCATAAAAGCTTTTCTGTAGGCTAGTCAAACTGGGATAATTTCTGAGACCAGATATAGAGCACCAAGTATCAACCTTTTTTTAAGGAGGAATTTGAGGCATTACCCACATTTTTCAGGTAGGATGAAGGTAAGGGGAGGAATGGCCTGTGGAGATTCATCACTGGGGCAGGAAAAATCAGCGCCTAGTAAATCACCAGTGAGGCAGCTCATTTGCAGACAAGAGCAGCTCATGTGTAATCCATGGAATTGGGCTGATTATGCTCAGGGATATGCTTCTTGGGAAAAGGAGGATATCTCTCAGACTCCGGGCCAGCACTGGCAGGGGCTTCTAGCATCTTATAGACGAGTCTGCTGGCAAAACTGGTCTTCAACTCATTCTTCTGTGACATGAGTACGTGGGGCTGGATGCGGAATGTACTTTGCCCTGAGTCAGTCTGGCTATGACCCATTCCCCTTTTTGTTTGTAGAGGCCAGCTCTTTACTATCTCTTTCCCCATTGGCCATCCTTTAATACATGTGATTTTGAGGGCAGCTCCCAAGGTCTTCATGTGTCTGGAATTAATATAATGAAGACTGGTAAAGAAAACATAATGGAGAGATATAACAGCACACCTGGGTAGCAAAATACTATTTTCCACGTTCCTGGGTCTTTGAAAGTTCTAGTTAGTGAAGAACTCAAGAAATCTTATAGAAGATGGCCCAAATATAAGACAAAAACACAAAACAACGACAACAAAAATCCCCAACAACAAATGAACAAACAAAGCAAAAGCACAATAAATTATGACTGTTTTTACTACTACTGTTATTATTAGTATCACCAAGATATTTGGGTTTCAGACATGACACATAACATTTCCCTACTGGGAGAGCAACAGAGATATATAGGAAGTAATTATCCCCCTTCTCTCATTTCTCCTACACTCTGTACTTCCATTTCCCTCTACACAAGAAACCCCCTTCGGCCATTTCCGTTCAATGTGCATGTCATACCTATCGAGGATCCCGTGATAAGTGAGATTTAGAGCAATCAGTACAGTTTTACCAGGTAGTGAAACCACAGCCTCGTTTCAGTGGGCATCATTTGTCAAATAATTGGCCTTCATAGCCATTGGTAACTTAATCTTGAATTCTACCAGATGTCCTATGTGAGGGATAGAACATTTTCATTTTCCTTCAAAAGCAGGGCTAGCCCATGTACTTGGGACACATGGGGTTCCCTCTGCCCTCCCTCATCACAACAAGCCTATGGGACATGCAATCAAAGCAGGGTCAGGATCACCCAGATGTTCCGAAATCTGTTACTCAGCATGCGCGGTGGCGGGAAAAATAAGGCTATTGACTTTCAAAAAAAGAAAAAAAAAGAAAAATGCAAACTCCTTTCCCAAAGCTAAGCAAAAGAAGGGGAGTAAACCATTTCCTAGTTAAAGGAGAGAAGAGCGGAATGTGGCTCACTGCATTTAGGAAATGGAAGGAGAAGTGCTGATGTGCAAAGATACGTCTCACTTTCCTACTCCGAGAGTTACCCTTTGAGGACATTCCTGCACAGGGTGCCTTATAAGTTATGCACGGGTTTTGGGTTTGCTCCACAACCTTTCTCGTTCGCATCTGACTTACAGATCTGCCATGCATTTTGCCAATTTTAAATTCTTGGGGTATCCTCAACACAGCAGTCACCATGATCCTGCTAAAACTTCAGTCATGCAGGATGGGGCAAATGCAGGTTTACAGTTGGAAAATACGATAATTAATACACAATAATACATGAGTAATTTCTGTGTTTCTCGGACTCATGACTTTAAACTTGCGTTTGCCCCACCCTGTTTTATGCCAGCGCTCTGCTCAAACCTGGAGAAGTGTTCCCTTCTCCTTCTGTAAAAAAGGTCAATGTCAGAAGACAGCCTCATAATCTCTTCCGGTACCTGCTCAACCCCTCTTCATCCTCTCTCTCACTTGACGCCAGCTGCCCTTTGGTTCCTTGAGCCCGATGGGTATTCTCCTGCCTTTTACCTTTGCTTATCCGTCTTCTTCTTGGAATTTTCTTCTCAAGATACTTGCTTTGCCCTGACCGGTTTGGCTCAGTGGATAGTGTCGGCCTGTGGACTGAAGGGTCCTGGGTTCGATTCTGATCAAGGGCATGTACCTTGGTTGTGGGCACATCCCCAGTAGGGGGTGTGCAGGAGGCGGCTGATTGATGTTTCTCTCTCATTGATGTTTCTAACTCTCTATCCATCTCCCTTCTTCTCTGTAAAAAATCAATAAAATATATTTACAAACAAAAAAAGATACTTGCTTTGCTCAACCATTGACTCCTTTACCTTCCCAGTGAGGACTGCTTGGAACACCCCATGTAAAAATGCACCCCCTTCCTTCAACACCCCCTACCCTCTAGCCTGCTTTATTTTTGTATGGATCACTTGTTACTGTTTAACCCACTCTATATTTTATGTTTTCTTTGTGTCTGTCTTGCCCTCTAAAGTGTAAGTGCCAAGATGGCCAGGATTTTTATGTTTTGTTTTCCACTGTGTTCTTACCACCTAGAATAGCTCCTAGTAGGCACTCAATAAATATTTGCAGGCTTAATTGATTTAGGAATCGCTTGCTCAGCCAAGAGGTTTCGGGGAGAAGTGTTTTTCTCCCAAATTACCTTTTGAACAGGGAGTGGACTATGGGAGGGATCCTCCAGGCCTGTGGTGGGTAGAAGTCGCTGTCTATTCCCAGTGCTTCAGTGCTGTTGGGTTCATGTCCCCCTGCAATTCGAACTACTTTGATGTGAAGGGTAGGCATGAAATGGCCTTTCAGCTTTGTGACTGCTCATTGCTGCTGAGAAAGCGAATGAAACTCACTTCATTTTACTGCATTTCCTCTTCACATTTCATTTTTTCCCTCCCCCATGCTGTTCTTTCTTTATTTTGCACAGCACGTTGATCTTGAATTACTCTTGGAAGAGGCGGGCTAGAGATGCCCTTAGATGGTATTGCAATGGGATTCTTCTCCTTTCCCACCCTTGAGATGCACTCCTCTCTTTGAAGAGAGGGCCCGGATGTTGATGAGATCTCGCAGGAACCAGCTGGAAGGTGGACAAGAACAACACTGCAAGGCTCAGACCCCGGTCACCGTTGGGCCCACACGGAGACAGATGAGGGAGAGTGGGAGGTGTCTTTGGAGACACCTTGTCCACGGTTGGAAGATTGTCGAGAAGCTCCTGATGGATGAGATGCTAGGCTTCTGCTGCGGCCTTGCATCCCTGCGCCACGCTGCAGACCAGCCACATCTGTGGCTGATGGGAAGCAGATGTTCTACTTTGCAGGGAGAAAGCATCCAGAAATAGGGAACCGAGGACTCAGACGCCCTTTCTCTTTTGTTCCCCCTCAAACACCAATCGAGGAGGGAAAATTACACCTGAGTAATGACCCTGCAAGAGGGCTTAACTACAACAGGTTGAAACCAATCCCATGTTTTAAGGATTTGTGTAATTTAAAAAGAAAAAAAACACGTTATGCGCTTTAAAGTTAGGTTCAGCCAATTGGATGGTTTCAGGAATTTTTTTTTTTTTTTACGTCAAGTTCTATTACTGCTGTTTCTGTAATATTTCTTTGCCTCTGTCTCCTCATGTTAATTCTTGTTGTCACTCAGATTCTCTTGCCTCTTTTTCTGCCAACTTGCTTTCTCACCTCCTCTTCCCCACTACAAGTCATCCTATATGCTGCTGCTAGATTAATTACAGAAATCTAAGGCCTGAGCATGTCATGCTATTCCTCCAAAACCTTCGGTGGCTCCCTGTTGTCTACCGGATGGAGTCCATGTCCCTCAATCTTAAATTTATATCCTTTGAAACGTAGACCCAAGCAGTATCACTTCAGTCCGTCTCCCACTATATTTGTTCCACTCAAGTTAAATATTTATACCACTAAGAACTGTTTTCCTTCCTCCCTCCCTCCCTCCCTCCCTTCCTACTTCCTTCCTTCCTTTTTTCCTTCTTTCTTCCCCTCCCTCCCTCCCTCCCTCCCTCCCTCCCTCCCTCCCTCCCTCCCTTCCTTCCTTCCTTCTTTCCTTCCTTCCTGTGTTTCTTTAAACTACCTTGGGTTTCTTTCCTGTGTGTTTGGAAACTTCATCGCATCAACTCTATTAGTTTGCCGGGACTGCCATAATAAAATATCACAAGCTGGGTGGCTTAAACAACAGGAGTGTATTTTCTCACAGCCCTGGAGGCAGGAAGTCTACGATTGCACACTCACACCCATTGTGGAATGATTACCACCATCAAGCTTATTAACATTCACATAGTTACCTTTTGTAGCTATGCAGTGAAAATGCTTGAGCTCTCTTCTTCTAGAATATTTCAAGTACACAATTTATTATCAATTGTAGTCACTGTGTTGTTTTTACATTAGGCCTCCAGAATGTATTCATCTTATTACTTAACATTTGCAACCTTTGACTGTCTTCCCTTTTCCCCCATCCCTCAGCCCCTGGTAAGCACCATTCTACTCTGTTGCTATGAATTCTACTTTTGAAAATTCCACATATAAGTGAAATCATGCAGTATTTTTCCTTCTATTTGTCATATATTTCACTTAGCATAATGTCATTTAGGTTCATCCATGCTGTCTCAAATTATACATTTCCTTTTTTGTAAGGATGAATTTTATATATAAAAATAATTTATATATATCATTGTCTTTACCCATTCATCTGTGCACAGACACTCAGGTTATTTCCATATCCTGGCTACTGTGAATAAGGCTGCAGTACACGTGGGCTGCACATCTCTCTTTGAGATAGTGATTTTATTTCTTTTGGATATATATTTTGAGGTGGGATTGCTGGATCATATGGTAGTTCTGTTTTTAATTTTTTGAGGAATTTCCATACCATTTCCTATAATGACTGTACCAATTTATAATCCCACCAACAGTGTATAAGGGTTCCCTTTTCACTATGCCCCCACCAACATTTATCTTTTGACTTTTTGGCAGTAACTATCCTAACAGGTTTAAGGCGATTACTCATTTGGTTTTGATTTTCGTTTCTTCAGGATTAGTGATATTGAGCCTGTTTTTATATATCTGTTGGCTATTTGTATGTCTCTTTTGGAAAAGAAGCTATAGTAAATATTGCTTCCTGAAAATATATGGAATATGCTGATAAATACTATTTTTGGTCATCAGTATTATTTTGGAATAGCAAAATACCAGTATCTGGTTTTATGTGCCCCTTTTCCTTAAATCTATTTATGGCGTGTAATTTATCAAATCACTTTAAATTACTTTTCACATATGAATGTGTAGTTGGTGAAATCTCTTTTTTTCCCCATTGGAAAATTGCTGAGGTATCAAACCACAAAGTGTTTCTATTAAGGCAGTATTCTCAATGCTAGGTTTAGGTTTGGCTCAAAATACCTACGGTGCATCGATAAGGATTTTTACAGAAATAAAATTCAGTCTAAGTTCTTACCCACAAACATTCTTGTCTTGTAAACATTTTTCTACCACTTAGTTAGATTTGAAAAACAGAGCACTTCTCATGGTCTCACCATAAAAAAATTTAGGAAGTATATTTGAATTTTTCTACATTTTATGTCCCAGTTGAATTTAAAAGGAAGTTATGGAATATTTGCTGCATACAGAACAGTGCAGAAGGTCCAAGGGATATTGGAGTAAGATAGGATCACGGATTTCAGAACTTCACAGTCTAGTAGCCTGATATCTCTGTACAAATAAATTTCCTGTAAGAGATATCAGATGAGAGCATGTTAAATAAAACAAAGACGAGGAAAGGACCTCTCATCTCCTTGGTAATAAATATTCAACAGCCTAGCTCCCCCTGACAGAGGTGGTCTACCACACCACCTAGGAAAGCCCTGGGCATGTTTCTCGCCAAGAAAAGTCTCTGAGGACAATAAAGTCCTGAACCAGCATCTCCAAACGAATGAGCCTTTCAAGACATGCTGAAATTGGCGAAGGGTACGGTCGGCCATGGTACTGATGTGTATATTGCATGGCACATAGCTGGCTCAGTTCTACATGACTTAAAATCTTAAACTGTTATGAGGGAAAAAACATTTTCAACATGCTTTTTCCAAGTCCCACACATAAAAAAAAAGCACAAATCCAAGATACATGCATCCTGCTGGGCATCCATTCCCCTATGTGTGGGCACTGACTTCTCTGTCTGGAATTTGCTTGTGTGTAGGAAGCATGAAGTATGTTAGCTTTTGGAAATTTGATAAGTGAAAGAAGTGCAGAATTCTAACCTCCTCTGTGAATGTCAAGAAAGGAGAATTTTGTGGTGTGTGTTTCAACTTTATTGTGAGAATAGGCAGCGTCATCTGCTATCAGACTACCTGCATTTGAATTATTGAATTACTGTGCATGGAATTTAAGAAAAACAATGTAGATGGTGTGAAATAATCAGTATTTAGTAGAACAAAGATAAATAGTGGAGGGAGCCCAAAAAGAAGTTAAATATGCTAGCACAACTGGCATGGCCCAGTGGTTGAGCATCAACCTCTGAACCAGGAGGTCATGGTTCAATTCCTGGTCAGGGCACATGCCCGGGTTGTGGGCTTGATCCTCAGTGTGGGGCGTGCAGGAGGCAGCCGATCAGTGAGTCTCTCATCACTGATGTTTCTACCTTTCTCTCCCTCTCTGAAATCAATAACATATATTAAAAAAAGAAGTTAGATATACTAGATATTCATGGCATTAAGAACAAGAAAGGGCTCTAGGGATATAGCCCACATGACTGTGAGAATGGAAAGAAAGCAGAAAATCTGCTGGGATTTAAATGTGGGATATGGGTACATAAAGGTGGCCTTCTGAAAGTCAGACATCACTCATGCTTTTCCCTTTTCCCCTCTCTCTTTCATTCCACTTCATCTTTATAGACACCTAGTCCTTTCCATTCAAACTCCCACACCGTCGTGTGACCTGGTAAGTGTTTTGAGATTATAGACAGATGATCTGTTCTTCTCAGTAATAAACAGAGTGGAGAGAATGAGTTTACCTAAGCTGATGGAGAAGGTTTGAAGGTGTAGAAGCAAAACCAACTGACTCAAAAGGGAACATGCATCATTAAAGCCTTGAGGAATCGAAGTGTTCTCTAGTAGATGAGCTCCCTGCTGACCTTCGTATGGAACTTGGGGATCTTTAAGTAAGTTGCTCCTAGGTCATTCCCCAATAACTTTCTGAGTGTTTCAAATATTTCAGAGTGAAAGACCACATCCAAAAACAAGGGAGAGAGTAAAAGTGGAGGAGGAGAACATTGGGGGTAAAAAACTTGGCAAAAAGGGACTTAAACAAAGAATAATAAAATAAAACTAGATTAATTCAAGGTGTGCTTTGGCAGATTGACTCAAAGAACCACGGGGGCAGCACTGAGAGGGCTCACCCATCCGCGCCCTAAAGGCAGGAACGGGTATCTTTCTGTGTGTTACCGGAGAATTGAGCTGCGTAGTTCTAACCCACGCTGTCTGATTTTAGATTATAAATCAAGCTTTCTTCCCCCCATGCTTCTTTGCACAAGTTTTGTAAAAAGGATGCAGCTCTATTTGGGATCGAGGCTTTTCCTCTTTGGGGAACAGCAGCAAATGCGTCTGCTGCGTGGCCATTGTTTCTGACAGTTCATTTATGCAGATGAAACAATCCATTCTTTTGGTGAATCAGTGGACTCGGTGGCTTCCACTTTGTACTTCTTGAAAAATATACAGCATTTCAGGCCTCTGGATTTACATTCCACAGGCTTTCGGTATAATGGAATAGTTTCGGGTCCCCCGAGAGCAGGCATATGGCTCTGTGAGAGTGTTGATGGCTTTCTGTGACACGGGCCTGTGCATTTCTACATGCTCGCACTTGGAGCAGCGCTTTAAAAAGCTCTTTGACATATAATGTGCGAAGAAAGGCTTCTCAATGACCATTTATGAGAGGAGTTGCTTCTGGACTTAGGTCTGAGGGCTAAAATGTGGCCAGCCCATCTCCTCCTCCAGACAAGGGTGCTTCTAAATTGAGGAGACATATTTTTAGTTTTATCTATTTTTAAATTTATCTTTATTGTTGAAAGTATTACAGATGCCTCTTTTGTTTGTTTTTGCCCCCTCACCCACCTCTCCCAAGCCTTTACCACACTATTGTCTGTGTCCATGAACTATGCATATATGCATATACTAGTACAGTCCCTGGTTAGAGAACGAATATTTTTAAAAGCAATTTGATGGCCCTAGCTGGTTTGGCACAGTGGATAGAGCATCAGCCCGCAGAATGAAGGGTCTCAGGTTTGATTCTGGTCAAAGGCATGGACCTTGGTTGCAGGCTCGATCCCCAGTAGGGGGCGTGCAGGAGGCAGCTGATTGGTGTTTCTCATCGATGATGTCTCTAACTCTCTATCCCTCTCTTTTCTTCTCTGTAAAAAAAATCAATAAAAATATACATAAAAACACACACAATTTGATGTAAACCTTACTTTGGAATAAACATCTCTAAAGCTCAAATTTTTCCCCTTCTGTGTCCAGTTAGGTGTTGGTAAAAATGAATATTTAGTACACAGAAAATAATTATATGTGAGGTGGGAGAGAGTTTATCAATGAGCCATTGCCTCACATGGCCCCACAAAAAATATCATTCCCTATTGTATTTAACTAGAGGCCTGGTGCATGAAATTCATGCACTCCGGGCATCCCTCAGCCTGGCCTGTGTCCTCTCGCAGTCCGGGAGCCTTCGGGGGATGTCCGACTGCCCGACATAGGGGAGCGGGCTTAAGCTGGAAGGTGGACATCCTTAGCGCTGCCATGGAGGTGGGAGAGGCTCCTGCCACCGCAGCTGCGCTCCCCAGCTGTGACCCTGGCTTCTGGCTGAGCGGTGCTCCCCCTGTGGGAGCACACTGACCACCAGGGGGCAGTTCCTGCATTGAGCGTCTGCCCCCTGGTGGTCAGTGCACGTCATAGTGACCGGTCATTCCTCCCTTGGGTCGATTTGCAAATTAGCCTTTTATTATATAGGATAATGATGTTATGGTGGGGTCCTTCTTATATGACTCTATCAGGGAGTTAACCACATTGTTGCCACCAGGGTCCTGCCAGGTCTCTCCTATCCAATAGCTTGAAGCAGACTGGCTCCTTGGGGAACAGAAGCACCGTGAAGAAACAGTTAGTGACCAATCTATGCATTTTTATTTATTTATTTATTTATTTAAATACATTTTATTGCTGAAAGTATTACGTATGCATTTATCTAAAAATCTATGCATTTTTAGATAAAAATTCAGTATCCACTTCATGACCTTGAAAGATATTTGCGTGTACATAGAGGAAGAGCTTGAAACCAGCGTAAAGACTTTGTTTAAATGGTTGATTAATAAATGAGGGTAAAGATTTTGCTTTTAGTTCCAGTCTGCTTATAGTTAGTTTCACAGACAGCGATATTAGACAAGCCCATCAGGTGATTGAAGGAGACGGACTCCATTCCTTCTCCAGGAGCCTTGGCAAGATATCCTGCATCCTTGGCGAGCACTGACTTGAACCAGGCTTAGGGGAAGAAATAAAAGATCAGAATGCTTAATTGCATTTGGGATCAAGTGACACAGATGTGGCACAGAGAGAGATTCTTGACTAGCCTGATTCATGAATGGGGAAAATAGACGCAGAGATTCATCCCCTGTTAGAATTAATTACTCTTTGCTATGTCCCTAAAGGAAAGTAATTTTGTAGCCATTATCTTATAATGCCTTTTTTTCCATAGTCAGTTCTTGGCATGTCTGTGTGCTTTGCTGTAAAGCAGGGAGCTGTGAGCCTGTGGGAAAGTGCCCGATGGGGTCAATGACTGAGCACTGAGTTGAATTATTGAAACAATTGTGTAGGGCTCGCAAGAAAGCACCAAACGTTTTAATCACCCGAGAGCCTCAAGGGCTCTGAGTGCCCCAGCATCTCCCGATATTGCTCCAATTGACCCCAGGAACCAGCCTCGGGCAGCTGTTTTCTTTGACATATTGTTCTCTAATACGATTAGAGCAGAGCATGTAGGTTTGAGTATGTGATTGGAAATCTGACTGCTTAGTTCAAAGCACTGCTTCATAAGTTACTAACTTGGGAGGTCATCGAAACTCGGCTTTCCTTTATGAGCCTCAATTTCTTCAATGGTAGAATGGGGGCAACAGCATTATTTAGCTCACTGTGTATCAGTTGGAATACCTTCTGCTGAAAGTACTAGGAAACCCCAATTCAAACTGGCCTACCCAGGAATGACATTTATTACCTCACACAGGTGGAGTCAGGGAAGTAGTTTGGTTCAAGGTGAAGTATCATCAATAACTCAACAGTGCCACCCAGGACTCAATTAAAAAAATTTTTTCAATTACCATTTACATTCAATAGTATTTTGTATTAATTTCAGGTGTACAGCATAGTGGTTACACAGTCATCTACTTTAAAAAGTGTTACTCCAACATTTCCAGTACCCACCTGGCACCTTATAGTTATTACAGTATTATTGACTATACTAGAGATCTGGTGCACAAACTCATGCACAGGTGGGGTCCCTTGGCGTGGCCTGCGGGTATTGGGCTGCAACCAGCAGTCCAACAACACGTTCTGCTCCTGCCTGCTGCTCTTGCTTATCCCAGCCCTGCTGCGCCTGCTGCAGGCTTGCGCCCAGTCAGTCTTGGTTGGGAGAGGCTTGTGCCACCATAGTGGTGCTCTCCAGTTGTGAGCCCTGTATCTGCCACCTGTCCTGAGAGGGTATGGGGGGTGTGGGACGCGACCAGCCCTCCGGGCAGGGCAGGCAGTGGGATCCAGATCAGTCCTGCTGACGTTCGCGCCGGTTGTCGGGAGCCACCTGGCGGCATTTTTATATCATTTTTTCCTTACAGAGTGTCTAGGGAGGGGAAGCGGCTGCAATGCCTGAAGCTGACTTCCAGGAGGCTGGCAGTGCTGTCAGGATCGCGCTGGCGATGCCTATCTGTTGGTGCCTGGTCCATTCTCCAGAGATTGGACCTGCAGGATTACTGAGGGAGTGCGTGGCTGCTGCTGGGCTGGTGGGCCGCAGGGAGAGGTCGGTCAGCTGAGCGGCACTCCCGCTGTGGGAGCGCACTGACCACCAGGGGGCAGCTCCTGCATTGAGCATCTGCCTCCTCTTGATCAGTGCACATCATAGTGACCGGTCAACCGGTTGTTTGGTCAATTGATCCCTTAGGCTTTTATATATAGAGATTCCCTGTGCTGTACTTAGCATCCTTGGGACTATTTGTAACGACCAATCTGTAGTTCTCAATTGCTTCACATTTTTCAGCCAGTCATTTTTAATTCCTATCTCTCTGCTGGGCCATTTTCCTGGTGGCAGTGTGGTTGCATTAACTGCAGACTTCATACCCAGGAATATTAGTGTGATGTGAGAAGAAAGATGGTCTGGTTCTTGTACATCCTTTTTAGGAGTAAGGAAGTTATTCTTGAAAGCCACTCAGCAAACTTCCTTTCTATCTTATTGGATGGGATTTGGTCACATGCCCATACTCAAATCAATACCGAAAATAGAAATAAGGTTACAATGCTTATCTTAACATATTGCATGCCAGCAGTATTATTGCTAGCTTTACCCAGTGGCCAGGTAAGTTTCTATTCAATGAGTACAAAAAAAGTTTTACAAATATCATACTTTAAGAAGATATTAGCTTGTAAGAACATGTAATAAATAACTTCAAAATGCAATGGGTATTTAATTTTAAGGCGTGCCTTTAACATTTAAGTAAAACACTGTGTCATATGAAAACACGAGAATGCTCGTGATCTGCCCGCAGTGTGTTAAGGTAATCACTTAGAAAAGGTTTCAAAAAGCAACCAACAGGGCTACCGTACTTGAGATTTTGTTAAGTGTTTACATGGATACTGCGCATAAAGCACTTCAAACAATCTCAGGGACAATATAAACTCTCGGTGAATTGTTATCTATCACTAGCTAGTGACCGATTTACTGATTTATATTAATGTGAAATTATAGATATTACTTGATAGGTTTCGCTAAACATTTTTGTTCCAAGGAACCATGAGACATTAACTCAAAATAATAAATGACTTAATGGTAGATTTGCAAACATCAGTGAGCTGAATATGGAACCTTTTTTTGTGGGCTTGGGGTACTTTCATAGAAATCCATGCATTTTTTTAGTGAGAAGAGTTAGAATTTCTACTACTGTGAACTTAATGAAAGTAACAGGAGGAAGAAAAAGAAGAACAGAACAAAATTTAGCACCACGTGGCCATAGCCCCTTCCCATTCTCGAGCCTAGTGAATTACCTGATCGTTATGGCTACTGCAGCCCACGCCAATGACCATAGAGTCTGTCCTTTCTCCTAGCAACCCTCACGCTACCCCCCGACTTCCTGATGCAACGGCCAGCTTCAGGACAACATCAGGTACAGCCCGTTTAGCTCCAGCCGCTGGGGAAGGCACTCCTGCAAGTAATCAATGTGGTTCTTGTATTGTCTCCAAGATCCTTCAGAGTCCTAACCACATAGAGGAGAAGGAGAAGGAATAGGCCCAAGGGCTTAGGATTGCTTGGTGCAGAGGGAAGCAGGAATGTGCGTGAGCTGCCTCACCAATCATCTGCGAGGAGCTCCGAGGTGAATAAAGGATCTGCCCATAGTGACTAATGAGGTGTCATGCCGCGAGTTTCCCCCCTCCTACTGTACATTTTATTTGTCAAGAGGATAAATTCCAAATAGAGAACAGGTTGTAGCTTGACCTCAGGGTTCAAGGAAGGGTCCTAATGTGACCGCAGACTTTTAAGATATGGCATAGGCATTTTCTACATATTCTTGTACAAGATCACCTGGGGCAAGACTTGTAGTTTTTTTTGCATCACCCCCTTTTCCACCCCCCCACCCCCAACTCAGGCTCATGACTAATAAACAACAGGGGAATTTCTGGGACTTAGTGATGGGAAGTTTGGTTGAAAGGGGCAGTGCAGGTGCCTCTAAAACCCATACCTCAAATGTGCCAAGACTGTGGCGCCTACAAGATTGGTTTGGGAGTCTTACAAGACCAGCCATTCTCTGGGAAGTTTCCAAGAACTTCCTGTTACTAGTCAGGCAAAAGGAGCAAGATGAAGAAAAAGTAAAAACAACTTCATTTCTTTTGGGGAGTTCAGCATAATTTTTGTGGTCCAAGGCAGAGTTTTGAAAATGCCAAGCTTGCAAGAAATGTCACCTTTTTGGTAGTGCTGTGGGCAGACAGATGGTTCCTGGTACTGCTGATGGTGGTGGTGGTC
Organism: Plecotus auritus; assembly: GCF_963455305.1. Taxonomy (NCBI): domain Eukaryota; kingdom Metazoa; phylum Chordata; class Mammalia; order Chiroptera; family Vespertilionidae; genus Plecotus; species Plecotus auritus. Next base: position 6,067,030 of record NC_137774.1, read on the forward strand.
TTGTGGGCATAGTAGGGAGAAAATCCTTCATCACGCTGTTTCAGAATACTTGCAATACATCAGCAAACTCATATCAATTCTGAATTTAACCAGTGACTTCTCTTTATGGCTTTGAGCTTAGTTGCAGGATCATACACTGATATTCTCTCTAATAGTAAATGCATATTAATGAAGGAAATATATCTCATGCATACTCATGGAATTACCCCTTTCAGTACTTACTTTGGGACTTTTAAAGAAAAGAAATAAAGATAGAGGAAAAGCCGCTCTTTTTGTTATTGCAAAGTCTCCTGAAAGTCTTATCTTTTTTTCCTCCCAGAAAGGAAAAGAATATTTTTAAATGTTTAGTTACCACCGGTTGAGCTCCAGATCAGAAAACACTCACCTATGCTTCTTGACAAAGTTATTCAAAAAATGTTCTCTCTTAGAAATGAATGTTTTGCCTCCTTTGCTAACTACAAGTACTGCATTTCAAAACTCACAGGAGTACCTAATGTATAGGAGACTTAATGTATTTTAACATAAAAATAGCAGAAGAGAACACCAGTTCTAAAAACCTGTTCAATACAACCTTGTATAATGCATTTTTAAACAGAGTCCTCTTGCTAGCTTGGCTCCCGATCAGGGAGAAAGAAAACAAATATTGTTGACCTTGGTAACCGGAAGTTTACCAACACCCTTCTGTCTATTTCACAGCCTCCTCCCTTGCTCTCCTCCCCCTATTCCCCCCAAACACACACACCGTCATACACATTTCCTAATTGTAACTGAGCGGCCAGTTTATTTGGAGGTTTGCTATGGTCAAGCCAGAGGCATAGAACATAGAGCAACATTGAAAAGGGAATGATCCTCCCAAGAGCGTATGTATAACAGTCTCTGGCAAGGACCCTCCGTCTGAGTGTGGCTGGAATCCAAGCAGCTCCTCTATCCCCACATAATGAAGGAACCCCAATTAGTAAGTGAGAAAGTATGAGTTTCAATTTCAGTATTATTTTGAATGTTATACATTGTTATAGTCACATCCCACATTCATTTATTCATGTGCTTATACATACAGTAAACATACATTGAATTTGAAATACCTGTAAGTTACTGGTCAAGAACTGGGGGTTTAAAGGGAAGGTGGGAGAGGGTGGGTGGGTGGGAAGTGATAAACCAAAGAACTTGTATGAATATATGCATAATCCCTGGACACAGGTAATAGGGTGGTGAAGGGGTGGGGTGGGGTGGGGTGGGGGTGAGGGCGGGCTAGAAGGAGTCAGTGGGGGGAAAACGGGACATATGTAATACTTTCAACAATAAAGATAAAAAAATAATAAAAAATAAAAACAGAAAACAAAGAACTAGGGGTTTAAAGATGAATATATTAGTACCTGCTTCCTGCTCTCAAGTCCCTCCCAGTTTGTAGGGGCTATGGGAGGGGAGACTCAGACGGACAGTTATAATAGAAAATGCTACAGTAAGTACAGATATAGAAATAGGAAGAGGGGGAGCCCTTGGTGCCTAGAAGAGGGCGAGTGGTTATCATAGCTTAGTGTGTGATCAGAAAAGTATTTCTGCAGAAAATAAGGTCTCACTGTACATTAAACTATGAGTAAAGAGATATTCATACGGAGGGGGTCATCAAAGGGAAGACACTCCAAGCTTCTGGGACAGTTTATGCCAAATCACGGAGACAAGCATATCCTGATAAATAGGAGATTGTAAGCAGTTCCGTGTTGCCACAGGCACCTCAAGGAGCGAGGATATTAGGAGATTAGGCTTTAGGAGGGGATGGGAGCATACCTCGGAGGGCTTTCCTAAGACATTTTAAGAGCTTGGATTAACTTTATGGAAAATCAAGAGCCAAAGAGTGTTTTAAACAACTGTGTGACATGGCTAAATTTTTGTTTTCAATAAAGTATTCTCTGGAGAGGATAGAGTTGAGCAGTTGATATGCTGGTCCATGTTGAACAACTCCCTGTCTGAAAACATAAAGTCTTGATTGTAGTGTTTGCCAATTTCCATGATGTAAATACTCCTGCCACGGCTGATGTCCAACTGCCGATGGGAGGGATGCCACTGAGCCCAGACTTGGGGAGGGAAGAGCACAGATGACCCTCCTGAGCCAGTACCGCTGATTCCAGCCCAGCTCTGAATCGGTGGGAATAGATTGGAAGAACGAAGTCACATTCGGAGGCTTGTGTAGTTCATGCAAAAGGTAACATGGGCTTGAACTAAAAAAGAGGCAGATACTACGGAGGAGAGAAGATGGCCAGGCTGGCCGAGGGGAGTGCCTGGATATGGAGGTTGAAACATGAATAGAGAGAGAGCTGGAAGAAAGCACATGTTAAATAGAGGAGTAGTCAGATGCGAAACATCCCAACAACACGTTCAATCAGTGGTGGTGCATGGGACCCTGCATCCTGGGAGCCAAGCAAGGGGTGGATATTGGACAGAGGTATAGATGTGGGAGTCATCACTAGGTCAGGGGTGGGGAACCTTTTTTGTGCTAACGACCATTTGGATATTTTTAACATCATTCTTAGGCCATACAAAATTATCAGCTTAAAAATTAGCCTGTTATATTTGGTCAAACCTTTAATTAACTCACCCCTACCTAATACCTTGGCAGGGCCAGACCAAACGATTTCTCAGGCCTAATACGACCCTCAGGCTGGACATTCCCCACCCCTGCTCTAGGCGATGATTACAAAGGTGAGTGGATAGTATTGGTCAGAGGCAGGAAGAGACTGTCCAGATGTTGAGCTACAGAATCCTGGTGTACCTTGGATGGGTTACAAGTATACAGACATGATACCTTTAACTTTGGGGCTGGTACTGGACATACTGGAGCCACAGAACTGGACTTGGGGTAGTAGAACCCCAGGACCAAGAGCCTGGGGCCACAAGCAGCTTTCTCCTTCCCCTCCTCAGGTACTGACCAAGTGTTCTCACCTTCTGAGTATTTTCGATGTGGAGAAATATGTGAAGTGCTGGCATATTTTACAACCACTGAATACATTCCCACTTAAGGGGAAGGTAAAGGAAAATAATCTTTAGAAGGAGAGAAAAAGAAAAGACCAGCAAAGGTGAATGAACCTGGAAAGAGTAATATCAAGTAAACCAAATATTTAAATTTGCAGAACCAACCTTCTTGCTGGTGATCAATCACCAATGCATGTCAGTTCATTTACTTATGATCTCTTTGAGTCATTTATCTGTTCAGTACATGCATGCATCAAGCCCCTGGGAAGTGTCAGGTGCTGGACTTTTCGAGCATTTCTTACTCATTTTGCTATGACTGACCACATCAAGCAAACAAACAGTGCAGCAAGGGAGAGGGCAGATCAGTCTTTCTGGGTTTAAAGATTTACAGATGACCGTAGGATTCCTATTATTTGGAGGAAGGTGCAGATCGACTCATGAGGGAGTTCTTCAAGGTCAAGGGGGTTCTTCTGACATTTTGAGGAGAAACCTCTTTTAGTTGTTTTATTCCTTCAGGAATACGTGAGTGCATACTGTGAGCCAGACCCTGGGCTGAGAATTCAGCAGACAGACGAAATCCTGCTCTTATGGACCTACAATCTATAGATGGGAGATAGACTTTACGCAAGCATATGGGATATCAGATGAGTGTAGTGGGGAAAAACATAACAGCTGTGATTCTGGCTATAGAATAATAAGATATAATATCATTATAATATTTTATATATTTATGGTTATATAAAATGTATTGCTTTTTGTTAACAATGTAACAAAAATAGAATAAACCTCAAATATATTAACGTTTGTTAATGTTGAATGTATATATATATACTAGTGTGTGTGTATATATATATATATATATATATATATAATAAAATATGTATTATATAGACTAGACAGTAAAGCTAATACCAAGGGGTAACGTGAAATATTAAGTGTAGGTTCCTCATTGTCCAGGGTTGTGGGGCAATAAAGATGAGTGAGGAGGTGGTACCGGGGATGTTGGTTTATGGCCACCAACAAGGAATTGCTTAACTTTAACATTCCTTCCAAGTTTGATCACTTCTTTTTTGCTGTAGAAATGATTTTAGAGTTGATTCCTGCCCACTGACAGCTGGATTACAGTGAAGAATTATTTTCACCAAGCCTCTAAAAGCCCGAACCTCTTCTCTCAGACCCTGGAAGGCAATTTCAGGTTTAGCTAGGAGGTTAGATTCCCAAGCGTCCTTTCTTCTTTATCTACCTCCTAGGTCAACCCGGGAAGGGAGAATCAACTGAGAAATCCTATCTAGTTAGCGTTGGGAAAAGGCTCTCAAACATAAAAAATGATGAAGTTGTTGGCAGTTAGCAGACTGCTAGGCAACAGATTGATGTTCTGATAAAAGGAAAGTGGTCCAGAAGACAATACTTGCTGATGAGGATGTGGAGCAGTAGGAACCCTTGTGCACTGCACTGCAGGTGGGAATGGAAAAGGGTGCAGCTGCTGTGGAAAACAGTACGGCAGCTCCTCAGACAGTGATGCTTAGAATTATCACATGACCCAGTGATTCCACTTCTGGGATTATGTCCAGAAGAGTTGATAGCAGGGACTTGAACCGATACTTGTACAGCCAGGCTCATAGCAACATCATTCACAATAGCCAAATGGTGGAAGAAACCCAGTGCCCATCAGTGGATAAATGCATAAGCAAAATGTGGTACATGTACATACACTATGGACTGTCACTCAAGTGTGAACAAGGAAGGAAATTCTGACAAGTGCAACATGGATGACACTTGAAGCTATTATGTGAAGTGAAATAAGTCAGGAATAAAAGGACAAAATATTTTACGATTCCATTTACACAGGTACCAAGAATATGTAGTAAAATTCATAGAGACAGAAAGTAAAATGGTGGTTGCCAGGGATGGAGGGGGTACATTGTTTCAGCTTAAGAAGATGGAAGAAGATCTGGAGATGAATGGTGGTGAAGATTGCACAGCAATGTGAATATACTTCATGCCAATGAAGTGTATGCTTAGAAATGGGTAAAATGGTAAATTTTATGTGTATTTTACCACAGTGAAAACAAATGAGAGAGAGAGGGGAGAGGAGAGAGAAGAAGATGAGGGGGGAGGAGAGAGGAGAGACAAGGAAGAGGAGAGGGGGAAGAGGAGAGGAAAGAAAAGAAATTTCCCAAACCAATAACCATAGAGACAATGAAATAGGACCATGAGGTTCAGATCCAGGCTAAAGACACATTCCTCAGAGGAGACTTCTTTTTGATTAGTGCTTCTGCAAACTGGGGATGAAGTATTTCACCCCATCTCCCGACCTTGGGTAGACAACTGGGTTATTTAGGCAGGGGCAAGCAAAATCACTGTGCTACCCATCCATTGTTAGAATTATGTTTTGTTTTGTTTCTTCTTGTTGTTCAGGACATAGCCTGTAAAATTGCTGGAGATAGTGTAATATTGAATGCCACGGTGCATGGTGCAGATGAACCAGGAAATTCTGTCCTAGAGTAGGTTGGTGTGCTGAAGGATGAAGGACTTTCCAATAGAAAAAAGCCTGCTATGCAAACATGCTCTCTGCAGTTATCAGTCGTTTCTCTACTGCACACAGCCCTCTCGCTTCCTCCCACGCGTCCAACTGCATGCGTCTATACTCCCGGGGGCACCCAGTTCTCACCTGTCTTCTGTAAGAACATGGTTTTTAGCCTAGGGATGGTGTGAAGTGTCTGATGGGAAGGTTTTAGGTCTTCATTTGCAGTCAGAATATAGTATTCTAAAGTTCAGTCTTTGATTATGCCCAACGATTTGGGCCGGTTGGCGTAGCCCTGAAGTGCAGCCTCACAACCAGCTTTGAAAGCAAAGGCAGGAGGAGGAAGCCAGAGCGCCTGCATCTTGTGATTTCTTTCATTGCTTCTCTCTCTTTCTCTCTTGCTTTTAAAGGAAAGATTGGCTTAAATGAAGAATAAATAAGGGAAAGGAATGGTGGTGAAGAGAAGGGTGAGGGTGGAGAAAAACACCAGGGTGTTTTTATTTTATTTTATTTTTCTATATAGCACTCTGGGAAGTTTTGAAGGGAAAAAAAAAAGATTTAAGAAGTGATACTTTTGAACTTCAGCCAAAAGCAAGCCATCAAAATGGGACACTGTCTCTTTAAGTGCAAGCCTGCACAAACGAAAGGAAATTAATTAAGTATCCGACGCTGGTGTGGCGCCATGGAAAGAATACACAATCTGGGTCCAGCATGCCAAATCTGAAATGAAAATGAAGGTGATCCGTCATATTTGGCTGTTTTTTTAAGACAGAATATATATTTTTGAAAGTTTACTAAGCAATTACCCAAATTAAAGAAACTGGAAAAGCAAACAGTGGTAAAAATGTTTTAATTTTTTAGAGGGTAAATTAGTTTTAAAATGTGTGCCTTTTATTATCTTAATACCAAAGAGAAAGGGAAAATGCCAGGGTGTTCCTTTAACTCCTTAATGGGGCACCTAGGAGGATTTATTTACTGCTTCTGCCGATGATAAAGTTTCCAAACTTAAGGGAAAACTTTAAGAAGCCTCAGGCTGCTTCTGAGCTCTAAGGATGGGAAACTTAGTATAGATTTCTGAATCTGAGATTTTGGAAAGCCTTTCTCCTCTCTTATACATGAGTCTCCAGGCTCCCCTCGCCCGCCTTACAAGATGTCGGCAGCCAGATGGGTTCTGTAGCCTACCACCCTTTGGGCCACTAAACTTTTGGCAGGTAAGATTCTGTATGAGTTTCTGCTAAAGGCTACGGGAAAAGATGAAAGGGCTTTAGCTAGAAATGGATTCATCTAGCCTGGTCAGCATGGCTCTGTGGTTGAGCGTCAGCCTATGAACCAGAAGGTCACTGTTCGATTCCCTTGTCAGGGCACATGCCCAGGTTGCGGGCTCGATCCCCAGTGTGGCTGGGGGCAGCCAATCAGTGATTCTTTCTCATCATTGATGTTTCTATCTCTCTCTCCCTTCCTTTCTGAAATCAATAAAAATATATTTTAAAAAAGAAATGGATTCATCTAGAAGATAATAGGACAAGTAGATGGTATGGTCACCTGCACTTTTATTGTCCTTCTTCAGCTCAGATGAGAATATCAGAGACAGCGTTCCTGGGATTTCCATCTTATGTCTCCACATCACAGAGTTTTCCCTGATACCATAGGAGGAAGTAACTGTCAGAAGGAGACATCTTCTAAAATAAATATAGTATTTAAGGAGCTTATTGAAGAGAAGGCTGTGTTAGGTTTGATTCTCCTGGTTGCAACAGACAGAAAATCCATGACAAAGGGTCTTGGGATAAAAGGTGGTTTGTTGTTACACCTTGAAAGTTCTACCAGAGGCCTGGCCTCAACCATGATTAAATTTGGCGCTTAGCTGTACATGTGCTGACTAGAGTCCTCACTTCCTAATTTTGGCAGTTCTTTCTCACTCTGGAATTTCATCCAGGTGACTTTGCCACTTAAATGTGCATATATTTCTATTTATTTGAATCTTCTCATATATTACTCAAGGGGTCGCACAATTATTAACTCAGGGAAGAGTGTTTTTATTTTGATGTGCTGGAGTAATGTAAGCTGGTAGTTTAGAATATAAGCCGCTATATTAATATTTTATTATACAGCATCACTGCCATTCTCTTCAGCATCTTCACTCGACATCCTACTGATTTCTTCTTGGTTTTCTTCCAGAATCTGATTGTGTTAATCCTCTCCTCACAACTCCAAAGCCCTATAAGGGAGAGGATTATTATCATTTATCTTTTCCAGAAAGCATAGGACTCGGAAGAAAATCACAGTTCCCAAATAGAACTTTAACCATAGAAAGAACCATACAAAGAAGGGGCTGATTTAAAATGGGCACAAGTGCAGACTTCTAAGGCGTGATTCTTAGAAGCCCAGTGTATGAAGAGGATACCCATAGGATTATTTAATAGAAATAACAAAAGCTTTGAAATCAGTACAGGTGAGTTCAAATCCAGGCTTTGCACCTTGAACTTTTCCACATCCTCAGTTTTGCCATCTTTACAATGGTGACAGTGTTTCAGGAATTAGAGACTGAGTGTAAATAAAGCACCTTGCCCAATATCTTAGAATGAGTGGAACACATTGAGGGTTAGCCCTCATTATTAGTACTGTTAATAATCTTTATTATTATCGAAGTGAGGTATATTGCTGACACGTCGATGTTGTTTATGTTATTAGAATAACATGCTTATGAGGCTGAGTAGGAACTTTCTGAAACAAATTAAACCAGAAGCATCAACAGCCTTTTCCCTAAATGCCTAAGACTTCGTGCAATATTGGTACAGATGTTAAAAGAACCACAATCTGTTTGTAGGTGCCCTTTCAAACAGAATGTGCCAGGACAGTGGTTCTCAAGCCCAGGTGAGCATGAGTAGCCTCTAGGACTTTTAAAAACATACAACCTTCTGGGCACCTTCCCTGAAATATTGATGGATGTGCCAGCTTGGTGCCCAGCTCTGGAGCCAGACTGCCTTGGTGTGGGTTCCAACTCTTCCATTACTCGCGAGGGAACTTTATGGAGTTATTTAGTTTCCCCTGCTTGAGTTTTGCCATCTGTAACATAGAAATAACACTTAATACTTGCCTGGTACATAGAAAGAACTCAAAAAATGCTTGCTTTCATTAGGAGGTGGGAGTGTGCATTAAAACCAAAACAACCTCCCTGACAAATCTGGGATTCATCCATTCTTGAGAATCATTGACCCTGAGACAGAATGTAATACGTTTTTCTGGATAAAAACATTATATCTCCCATTATACCTTCTTACATTCTTGACACTTTCTGAGATGTAAAAATACTTCGGTGTTTGAAATTAAGGTAGTGAGAGATCCCTTTGTCTTGAAGAAAATTAAATTAGATATAGTTTGAGATGTATATAAAACTGTATTTGCAAATATTTATACATATGCAATTCTGTCTTTTATCTAATTATATTGAAACTAGAGGCCCGGTGCATGAAATTCGTGCATGGGGGGGGGGGGGGGCAGTGTCCCTCAGCCCAGTCTGTACCCTTTCCAATCTGAGACCCCTTAAGGGATGTCCGACTGCCTGTTTAGGCCCAATCCCGCTGGACGGTTGGACATCCCTTGCACAATCTAGGACTGCTGGCTCCCAATTGCTCGCCTGCCTGCCTTCCTGATTGCCCCTAACCGCTTCTGCCTGCCAGCCTGATCACCCCCTAACCACTCCCCTGCCAGCCTGGTCGACGCCTAATTGCTCCCCGACTGGCCCGATTGCCCCCAACTTCCCTCCCTTGCCTACCTAGTCACCCCTAACTGCCCTCCTCTGCTGGCCCGGTCACCCCTAACTTCCCTCCCTGCAGTCGTGGTCCCCCCCAACTGCCCTCCTTTGCTGACCTGGTCTCCCCCAACTGCCCTCCTCTGCCGGCCTGGTCACCCCTAACTGCCCTCCCTGCTTGCCTGATCGCCCACAACTGCCCTCCCCTGCTGGTCTGGTCCCCCCAACTGCCCTTCCCTGCAGGCCTGGGTCCCCCCCAACTTCCCTCCCTTGCTGGCCTGGTCTCCCCCAACTGCCCTCCTTTGCTGGCCCGGTCACCCCTAACTGCCCTCCCTGCTTGCCTGATCGCCCACAGCTGCCCTCCCCTGCTGGCCTGGTCCCCCCAACTGCCCTCCCCTGCAGACCTGGTCCCCCCCCAACTGCCCTCCCCTGCAGGCCTGGGTCCCCCCCAACTGCCCTCCCTTGCTTGCCTGGTCCCCCCCAACTGCCCTCCCTTGCTGGCCTGGTCACCTCCAACTGCCCTCCTCTGCTGGCCTGGTCACCCCTAACTACCCACAACTGCCCTCCCCTGCAGGCCATCTTGTGGCGGCCATTTTGTGTCTACATGGGGGCAGCCATCTTTGACCACATGGAGGCAGCCATCTTTTGTGTTGGAGTGACAGTCAATTTGCATATTACTCTTTTATTAGATAGGATAACCTCCTTAAAGAGAAAGAATGAAAGAGAAATGGAGATAGACTTTAGGTTACAAGTTCAGCATTATATACTTCTCAGCACTGACCTTTTCTAGTGGTACTTAACTCATGTCAGGTGCAGAAGTTTCCAGGACAAGCCGTAACTTTGCACCAGGGATTAAAGAACCTCCACCTTGCCCACCAGCATGTCTCAGTGGTTAAGGGTCGACCTATGGCCCGGGAGGTCAGGGCACATGACTTGGTTGTAGGCTCCTCAGTGTGGGGTGTGCAGGAGGCAGCCGATCAATGATTCTCTCTCTCCCTCTCCCTTCCTCTCTGAAATAAATAAAAATATATCAAAAAGAAACTCCATTTAGTATTTGAAGTGTTAGCATTATATCCTCTTTGTGGCTTGTCCGGCTCCAAATATGTGAGTTGTTTCTGATTAGTAGGTTCTACCTTTACTCTTCCTTTTGGTGCAAGATCTGGGAGAGGGGCTCCTGTCTCAGTTTCCAGGTTTCCATTCTTGTCTTGGTTTCTCACCCCAGAAACTATAGAATTGTCACAAGCTGGTTTTCTAATTGCCAATGCTCTTTCCTGCAAACCCACCATCATGAGTGGGGTCCTCAACCAAATTTCCCTGTCGGCCTGGATCTTTGAACATTACATGCCCTCACATCCATGGGATCCATGTTTTGATTACATTTTATGATTTTAGTATTTTGAGTTTTCTCTCTTTTTTTACTTTGGCCTGTCTAGCTAAAGTTTTGACAATCTTGTTGATAGTAAAGAACCAATTTTTAGCTTTATTGTTTTTCTTTACTGCTTTTCTATTTTTATTTCACTTATTTCTGTACTAATCTTTATTATTTCATTTGTTCTGATTACCTGGGGTTTAGTTTGCTCTTCTTTTTCCAGATACTTAATGTGGAAGATTCAGTTATTGATCTTAGATTGTTCTTCCTTTTTAGTTATAAGCATAGACAGCTATCAATTCCCTTCTATGCAATATTTTAAATGTACTTCATGAATTATAGTATGTTGCATTTTTTCACTCATCTCAAAAGCATTTTCTAATTTCTCTTGTGACTCTTTTGATATATTGCTGATGTATGAGTTTAATTTCTACAGTTTGTGAATTTCCTCATTTTCATCTTTACTGATTTCTAATTTAATTCTATGTGGTCCAAGAACATACTTCGTATGTTTTCTATTCATATACATTCAATGTGGCTTGTTTTATGACCTCACATAAGTCTCTCCAGGAGAATATACCCTGTGTGATTGAAAAGAATGTGTGTTTTGCTGTTGCTAAGTGTTCTATTAAAGTCTGTTAGGTTTATTTGCTTTATGTTGTTCTTCTATTCAGTGTTAATCTTCTGCCTAATTATGATATCCATTATTTAAAGATTACTGTTGTTTAATTGTCTATTTTTCTTTCAATTTTATACTTTTTTTTTTGCGTCATGCATTTTGAGGCTCTGTTGTTAGGTGCATATATATTTATAATTATTATATCTTCCTGATAGATTGACCATTTTCATGAGAAAATGTTCTTTTTTTATATCTAGTAATATTTTTACTTTAAAATTAAATTTTGTCTGATATGTCTATACCAGTACATATTATCATATCACTTCAGCACACTTATAGTGTTGCTTGCATGGTATATCTTTTTTCCATTTTATTTACTTATATCATTAAATCTAAAGTATATCTCCTTTAAATAGCATATAGTTGAATGTTGTTAGGATTTTTTTCAATGAGATAATCTTTGTATTTTAACTGGATTATTAGTCCATTTATACTAGTGGATTGATATGATTGATGCACTCAATTCCTCTGCTTTTTGTTTTCTATATGTATCAAGAAATTTCTTGTTCCTCCGTTCTGCTTTTTCATTAAGTGGCTATTTCCTAGTAAAATTTTTAATTCCTATGATAATTTTTAAACTATTCCAAAATTTATTTTCATTGTGGTTCTTCTGGGGCTAATATGTATCTGTTAACTTATCAGAATTCACTTCAGTTTTATAATCATTTAATTCCAGTGAGACCTGGAAATTTTTACTCCTATATAGCTCTATTCTTCTATATAACCTCTCCTTTTTATGTGACATGCTCACACATTGTATGTTTAAATCTACATTGCAAAGTTAGCTATATGTTGTTATAATCATATATATTGAGCAGAACAAGACACCCGTCACACAGTCCATGTAAATTTGGCAGCTTGCTGACAATGTTGTAGAATTAAATGACCTGTTGGCGTGATCTGCACAGGAGAACATGAAATATACAGAAATGTCTAGGAAATTTCTAGACAGTAGTGCACTAAGGTGTTCCTGAACTAATTAATGTCATATTCAGTGTCACAGAAAATTTTTCTATGAATCCTGCCAATCATGCAAAAAAAAAAATCTATGTGTTTTGACACGTGTCACTTATGGAGAAAGTTATTACAGGAAGTGAGCGGCCTTCCTCATACTCTCCCCAGACGACTAGAGTGCAGTGATGGCTGCTGTCGCTGAGCAGTAGGAACAACATCAGTTTTCACGGAGTGCTTTTCTGCTGTCTGTGTTTTGACTGTCATCCTTTCAGAAGGAATGGGTTGGAACAAAAGGAATGGGCTTTCCTGTGGCTCGATGGGCCTGGGAGGTTTGTAGAGTAAATCACTAAAGGGTTTTATGATGAGATTGAAATATATTATTGATACGCTGAAGACCTCAGGGGTGTAAAACAAAAGCAAAGCAAACAGAGAATGTCTCCCCACTGACCCAAGTGAGGAATTTCCAGATGCTGTCACAGCAGGCTCCGTGGATGGAACCTTTGCTGCCTCTAGGAGTTCAACTTTGTGACCTTTCCTGGACACACACACACACACCCCGAACACATGCATGCACACACAACACAACACTGAACTCATACATGCACGCACACACCGGGCACGTGCATGCACACACACTCGCTCCCTTTTAATTTTGGGATTTTAAGCTTCTGATAGCATCTTCTTGACTCTTGGACAGTTAAATTAAAGCTTCAGATACATCTGTGATTTGAAGAGAAAGAGAGGAGAATTGCCCTTCTGCCAAAGGAAGGGTAAGTTCTGTGTTAAGATTAGATGGACAGCATTAGGGATGTTCTCTATAGTTTACAGTGTAAACGAATGTCAGAGTTGGAAGGGAAATCTGAGACCAAACCCTTAATATTATAGATGTAAAGTAACAGAAAGTTTAAGTGACTTGTACCCAGGCTCAGGCAACTGGTTAGTGGCAGAGCATAGATAAAAAACAGTCTTTCATTTCCTTTCTATACTAATTTTATCATCATAATTCCTGTTCAGTGTTTCTCAGTGCCAGTCTGAAAGACAGCGAGAATGACCCCAAACAGAAAATGATATGGGAATCAGTTCTTTGTTCCCTTTGTTTCCCTATAAAAGTCTTAGTCCAGGTTCTTTAGATTATGTTAATTTCAGGGTAACCCGTCCTTACTGAGTTCTGTGTTCCACAGACGTACCATGTGGCAGAAGCAAAGCAATCTGAGATTTTGAGACATGAATTTCTGCCTGTAGGTTCCATGGCTGAGTTATCTGGGATTGCACACAATTGCCTTTCTGTCTTACTTGCTGGAATCTGCAAGCTTCGGAGCCTGTACCTCAGAACTCTCTGTTCCTTCCAGCACACAGTATTCTTTAAGCCTATTTATTTTCTAAAATGCCTTACATCTATTTCTTCTCTAAAACCTAGTTTATGGCAAAGTATATAACTTGTACATCAAAATAAAATAACTACACACGAGATAGAAGCAAAAATATGGATTTTTCGAGTCAGGATAAACCTGGTTTCAAATCCTGGCTTCTGGACTTTGCAACATTGAGAAACGGAACCAGCAAATCTACAGCTTTGTTTTCTGGTGATGTCACTTATAAGGTGTGGACTCCATAGCATGGGTGTGAAGATAAAATAGAATAATACATTTAAGGGCCTCACACATTGTTGGTAAGAGGAATACTAATTTAAGCAGTTCTTTCCAGTTTTCTTGATTTAATGTTTCATCACAATTCTATATTTGGGCTAAGCCATCCTGTTCGAGAAATTAATAGTAAAAGTGCTTTGAAGAAAGATACAATGGAATATTACTCAGAAATAAAAAAATAATGAAATAGATGGACCTAGAGGGTATTACGCTAAGTGAAATAAGTCAGACAGAGAAAGACAAACACTGCACGAGTTCACTTCTTTGTGGAATCTAAAAAAAGCAAAACAGATAAAACAACAGAAATAGACCCATAGTGACCCCTAGATACAGAGAACAAACTGACGGCTGCCCGAGGGGAGGGAAGTGGAAGGATGGGTGAAAAACATGTAATTACAAAAAAGCTGTTTGAAAGGAAAAGTACCAATACAGAGTCAAATTAAAGGGGATAGTGATTGTCATCCTTTTGGCATTCATGCAATGATTAGATTATTTTCAGCGTTATTCCTGTCTTGATTGAATTTGGATGCAAAGGGAACTTCTAAAGGAATAGTGCAGTTTCCCTTTTTAGCTTTACAGTCCCTAAACCTCAAGGCTTTAAGTGGGCTGGTCCGTCCTGATGCTGTGTCACCACACATGTTGACCATGCAAAGGACCGTGGTTGCCTTTCAGAGCGTAAGACTTGTGCATTCCCCATCTGTGAGGGAATGGCTTTATACGGTAAAATCTGGACAGCCCTCCCGATGATCCATCTAAATCTCTCATTTTATAGATTTGGACATAGTATACAAGGTCCACTTGAAACACCAGTGAATAGATTTGGCACCTAGCAGACAGATGTTGAATAAATATTTGTCTAATTAAAGAAAGTGTGTATCTTTTGAACCTAAGTAGATTGTTTTGAGGGAAAGCAGGTTAAGAAAATTATCAAACAATGTGAAATGACAGTACGTGAGGCTTTTAAAAATTGTTATCTTAAGTTTTAATTTCTCTGGACATTTATTTTCCTTGACTTTAATTTTCTTTCAGCATATAGATGATAGATAGATCATTAATTCCAAAGCAATGGCAGACATTTTTTTAAAAGGTCCTTACTAAGACAACTGTTCTAGACGAACGCCTTCCTGTTTCTTTCTTTTCTTTTTTCCCCCCCTTTTTGCTCAGGGATGAGTGATTGTTTCCTTCCACAGATCATAATGAATCTCAAGGCCAGAACATGCATTTTAGCTCTAAGTCCTGTTGATTTAGCTCTTTTCTCTCTCTAACACAATGCACTTCAATACTATTTGCATTTTTTGGAGGGAATGACTTTTCTTTGATTATTGATTTATGCGTTTTTGGATATTGGTTTGGGTGCTTCCTTGCATCTGGTTTTTACAGCGATCTGAGCGGGAACATAAAGAGGCTATTTGAGAGGTATTTTCATCTTAGCCCAAAGCTTCTGGAACCTTCTGAGTGAATATATTCCCACAGGTATCATAATATTTCTGTAACCATTTAAATGGAAAAAAAATTGTAAAGACCAGCCATGGGATACTTACACACCTAGACCTGGGCTGTCTGTGCAAGAGAGGAAAGGAAGGATGTTGACCAAGCAGCTCCAGGGAAGCCATGTAGAAACATGGCTTCCCTGGAGCTGCTTGGTCACCGGGAGGCTAAGTTCTAGCCTGCACAGGGAAAGCACAAGGGCCTGATCCCAGGGCCTGATGTAGACACGAGCCTCGTCAGAGACTTAGAACCTGTACTGCAGGAGGCGCTGGAGTTGGTTCCTATTTTCTCCCTGGAATATGCTTTAACCAGAACACGTATCTTCGTTGAGTTTGTGAACCAGATTCAGTCAATGTCTTTAGACTTGCAGCTACTTACGAGCAGGGTTACATTTTAGAGATATAAATGTTTGGGTTTTAATGTTCCAAGGTCACAATTCACAATGCAGAGGCACCCTCACAGTGGTTACTGACTTAGGTGAATATTGCCAAATATTAGTAGGTGGGAAGGAGAGGAGTAGGATATCTACTGACAAGAGTGACTCTTTCACGTGTTTTTATGTTTTCTTATTTGTGTGTGCGTGTGTTCTGGATATTAGGACTTATATATGCCCAGCCTACGTCGTCAGAGATTTATTTGTGTCTTGGGTAAATAATAAAAACCCTCAGCAGATTCATGGACACTGTATTCCTCTTTCTTTCTTTTTCTTTTTCCTTATTTAAATTGTAAACAGTGTATCCTGCGAGGAGCTGGAGAAGCAATGGGTAGTCCAAAGCAAATAATTACCTTTGCTCTTTGTTTACAGCGAGGTTCAGAGAGCACTTCTTTTCCCTTTTCATTAAAAAAAAAAAAAAAATCCTCCTTTCTTTCTCCAGAAAAAGTTAAGAGTAAAAAATGATCTGTAGTCCCACTGACATTATTAATCAGGATGGAAGGGATTGGGCATCTGACTCACTGCCCCGTGCCCTCTGCCCGTCCCGAGTGAGGAATGTTAACTGCATTGTGCTGTAATGAGCCATACCCAAACTACTGTTTTCTGGTCCACTGTTTATTTGATGTCTTTATTGTAATGAAACTCAGATGGTGGGTGTTAACACTAGCAGTGTGCTGGGAGATCACGCTGGGAACCATTCTAATTAGCTGCAAGTGGGTCTCCGAATTAGAATGGAGGAAAGAACAAATTTTTAGTAACGACGTTAAATTGAAGCCCTCATTTATTTTCATTATGGCTAGACCAGAAGCGAGCTAATGTTTCCCAGGTCTTTCCAGGCGAGGCCTGTAGCTCAGCTCAGCTCAGCTCCATGGTAGCGTTCAGCTGTTTCCCATGCACTTCGGCCTGCCTTGCTCCAGGAAAGGGAATTCTAAGCTGAGGTTGGAGCGAGACACCCGGCTAGAATCCTCAGAGCGGAAGATGAAGCGCGCAGGAGTCGCGAGGAACTTCTGTTCAACTTTGACCGCTCCATCACAGAAAGAGTTATGTTCTTCTGAGTTCTGTGATCTAAAAACACCTTTTCCTGCCTGGCATATTCTCGGAAATGAAATCCTTTGGTTTTCGTTGCAAAGTGGCCAGTGGATTACATATTACCGTTCAGCACAGAACAGAGACCCCGGCCTAACAGGGAAATTGCTCGCTTTACTGAGCCGGTGTTTACACATCTTCTGGATTTGTGGGATTCATATTTGGGAAGCAACTAATTGGTCAATCAGAGGAGACTTGAACTATCGAGGCATACTTGGTGTAGAGGGTATCTCTAAATCGTATTTTCTGTAGCACAGAACATCGTTTTAATGGTTACAGCATGTAGCCAGCTGCCTCCCAAGGCTGCTTTGGGGATGTAATTCTAGGACGTGAATTTGTAAGGCGTGATTTATAGAAGCTGCTGACGTCTTACGGAGGGATCACAAGTTCTTCTCTGCAGAGGCACCTCCATGCACCTATTTTCTTACCACTCCAAGTCGGGGGTGACTTTAGTGAGAGTTTAATAAAAACAGAGCTTAAAATATTTGATGATCGCTGTATAAAACCTAAAATACGTTTTGCAGAAAATAGAGTGCAGTATTTATTATCCTGTACAGGAAGGCTTTTTGTTTCTGTTTTTTAAAATATAACAATATTAATAATGAGACTTTTCCTTCCGAATGGGAGTGAATTATATATCTGACAAGACACTTGTACTTAAAACATATTAAAAACTCTTAAAAGCTAATAATAGATATATAACCCAACTAAAACTGTAGAAACAAATTTTTCCTCAAAGAAAAGATGCAAACTCCTACTCAGCACACGAAAAGATGCTCGACATCGTTAGTTACCAGGGAGAAACAGAGCCACAGTGAAACACTTCCTTCTCACTGGGATTGCCATAGTCAGAGGACAGTAACAGTTACTGCTGGGAGGCAGAGAGATGGAAACTCGTACTCTGCTGGTGGGCATGGAAAATGCTACAGCTGCTTTGGAAAACAGTCTGGCAGTTTCTCAAAAAGTCAAACGTAGAATTGCCATATAACCCAGAAATTCTACCTGGAGGCATATACCCAAGGAAAATTAAAATGTATCTGTACTCAAAAACTTGTACATGGATGTTTAACAATAGCATTATCACAATAGCCAAAGGATGGAAATAGTGCAAATGTCCATCAGCTGATCCATAATAGTGTCAATAATAAAAGAAATACAAATAGAACAGGAAAAAAAACAGCAACAAAAAACCCCCACAAAAAACAAATGTTCATCAACTGAAGAATGGGTAAACAACATATGCTATATTCATACAATGGAATATTATTCAGCCATAAAGGAATGAAGCACTGATACATGATACAACATACATGAATTGTGAAAATATTATGCTAAGTGAAATAAATAAGTCATAACCCATGTTGTATGGTCCCATCCATATTACCAATCAAAAACTTGCTTGCAGGACATTAGTGTATAGAGTTTGAGAGGAATTGATGGGTAGGACATGGATCAGAGAAGATACAACTCCAAGAGAAATAGTTTTGATAGGAAAGACCTCACAATTAAATATGGTAAGTGGTATTTATGGGATGTCTTTTATTGTCATGTAGCAAAAATTTAAAAATTGAATTAACATATTTTAATAGTTGTAACAAATAAACTTTACTTAAGTGTAGGACTATTTTTCTTTAGTAAAGTGACTACAGTGGGAAAAAGTGAGGACCCAAGAATATGATGTGTTCAGAGAGTAAAACAAAAATCTTAAGAAATAAATATTTGTATCCTCCCAAAATTCATATGTTGAAATCAGAAGCCCCAATGTGATTATTTTAAGAGACGGGGTCTTTGGGAGGAGATCAGGTCACGAGGGTGGAGCCTTCACCCAGGGGATTAGTGCCCTTATAAAAGAGACTAGGAGTTCCCTTGCTCCTTCTGCCATGTGAGGACACAGCAAGAAGATGGCCACCTGGGAATGAGGAAGCTGGATCTCATCAGGCACCAAATGGGCTGACACCTTGATCTTGGACTTGCTAGTCTCCAGAACTATGAGAAGTAAGTATCTGTTGTTTAAGCCATCTGGTCTATGGCATGTTTTGCTATAAGTAGCCTGAACAGACTAAGACAAAATATAAGACAAAACAAACTTGCATGACAATAAATTTGAGGATAGAGATGGAAGGGAGCTGAGATGAAAAGGGTTAAGGATAGGTCAGGACAGGAGGCAAAGGAGAAATGTGACCAATGAGAAATGTCAAAGGTCGGGGTGTCTGGGTAAAGTTATAGAAAAAGGATGATTGGCATTCAGGGATATTGCCATAACCTTCCTCACAGTCAAAACCTTCATGAGAATCTACATATAAATGCCTTTTTATGTTGTTGGTTGGGAGAAAAGACAAACAGCTGAGTTCCATGCCTGAAGCAGAGGGGAGAAAATGCTTGCATGAGACGAGTTACAAGCAAAATGAACCGAGACCGAAAGTTCAACAAGAGGAAAGAATTTGAAGCAAGATATGACCATGAGAACATGAGAGTCTGGTGTTTTGCAGAAGTCTTGGGGGAAGCTAGGCATATCCCACAGGATGTGGACAAGGGGCTCAAGCCAATTTTATTTAAATCTCAAAGGATCGGGTGACCTTAGGCGACATGGCCTTGCTGCTTTCCTTTGCCCGATGCAGACGACCTGATGCTCATTGAGTTTTCTTTCCTTTTAATAAGCTTCCTGCTGATCCAATAATATGCTGGCTGAGTGCATTGCTGAGACCACCATGGAACACCACCTCCTGGTGTGCTTGTGGGAAGAGGCACTCGAAGGGGATGCTGATTCTGGACCGAGGGCTTTCCACTTGGAATCCTGGTCCCAAGCTACAGCCCCATTGGAAGGACCCCTGAGGAGTAGACCAATGCACACCAGTATCCAGTCACCTGTTGGCAGACGCCAATGAACAGTGAAACAAGGAACTCTCAGAATAACTGAGTTTATGGTAGTTGGCTGGGACAGGGTTTGAAAAAATAAATATCACCTTCTTCCTCAGAATGCACAATCCCTGTGTATCTGTGGATTAGACAGAAGAAATTATTTTATGGGAAACAATCCTGGTAATTACCACGGAAATCTCAGTGGTAAATGAAAAGGATGCATGTGTGCAGAGACTATTGTCTGCGTTTGTTGTACAAGGACAGATGGCACCGGGATGGATAAGTCGTGTAGAACACATGACTGAAATGCTAGAGAGGTCTTCGGTGAGATACTGTGAAGTATGTGGGATTGATTTCTTGAGGAGTTTACTTTATACCTTTTACTTACCTTTAAAAATTATATAGTTCATTCCAATTAGCAACAAAGGGTCCCTCCAAAGTAAAAGGGGATAAAATGAAGTAACACTTAGCTTAGGTTGATAAGTCTTTCTTTAGGAGTTTGGAATTATCTGTGACCTTTTCTTTTTCTTAACGGTCTAGAATGGCATAAATCTTATCTCTTATGGTAGTTACTTGCATGTTGTTTGATAGTAGTAAAATTAATTTATGCTAAAAAAAGATAAGGTCCCCGAATATCGAGTGAGCCGAGCTGGATGTACCTTTAAATGTGGCTCAAAGCACGGCCAAGTAGATTTTAAAATTCAGCAGTGGTTGCTATTCAGATGGTTGTTCTAGTACCATTGCCAGTAAAAACTCAGTGAGAGGTCTCATGTATCACACATTGGGTTTGAAAAACTATGTTGAGGGTAACAAGGCAATCACTTCTTGATCTCTCTCTGTCGCTCTCTGTCTTACACACGCGCGTGTGCACACACACACACACACCCAACTACCTACCTGGAGGTATCACATATTTCAAAAGTATCTCCAATTGCTATTGACCTTTCTGATGTTCTGAGTAGACAGGGTCAGTACAGGCAGGAATTGTTCTACCCCCTCATCTTCTCATTTGCAGACACACATGATAAAAATTAAAAATTATTTTTAAAATGAGTAATTCATGCCTGAGCTCTTTTGACCCTTTCTTTTCTCATAAGTGAATTATAATCCATTTTTGGGAGGTATAGTTCAAGCTGTGACATGCAGAAGGGAAGGGTAGAGGGCTTGAGAGTTGGATTCAGAAACTATTGTGATGAAGCTTCCACCTAGACATTGAACTCAAAGAATTCTCTATAAAGGAGCTTAAATAGACATTGGAGGAGATGGGACTAGTAGATAGTCCACTGTGATTATTACCTTGGCGGTTTCTTCCTCATTGACTCCTCAAAGGTCTGTTGCACTGATGGCTCCGTGACACACTGAGCAGTGAAAGTGGCATTAGTGATAGCTCCCATAACTGAGTACCAGGCTCATGCAAAGAACTTCTGAAAATTTGTGTGACTGAATTCTTACCAACCTAGAGAGCACATGTCATTATTCCTGTTTCATAGATAGACAAATAATGACTTAAATGAAACGACTACTTCCTTTCCACATAGTGTCATTGAAAGAGAATGGATTTAGAATAAGACTTCTTCAGCTGACCCAGGATGGAGGGGACATCACCCCTTGTAAACGTATGGAAGGAGAATCTTGGTTGAGGGGGAACGTAGACATGACTGCTCCTACATGAAAATGAAGACAAATTAGAGTCAGTTGGGTTTATGTGCCACATGCAAGGGACATGGCAGGCCCTCTCTGCTCTACAAGTAAAATCAGACTTTGTTTTCTCAGCTTGCAAAGAGGGGGGAAATCATGAGACTGGAAAGAGCCTGGGATTTTTTTACTGAAACAGACGTGAGATTTAAGCCCTGCTCTAATATTTACTTTCTGTAAAGACTTCAATGGTTACAAACTCATAGGTAAATTGGACTCTTTATTTTAGATTAGAGATAATGTTTACAAAGTGCTTATTATATATTGTATATATACATTATGTATTTTCAAGTGCTCTAGACATGGAAGCTGTTTTTAGTTTTATTTTATCCCTGCACTTAGGAAAGTTTTCCAGAGGTATTTATTGTCCATTATGGTAGATTTTGAATGCATTTATTTGAGCCATCCTGTGGATCAATAACCTGTAAATGTGTCCATAAATTTCTTGACTCTACTTCCGTTTATCCTTCTGCCAGTATCTGCACCTGGGATAACCTGTTCCTTACATTTTTACCTAATCTGTTAGATGTGCTTCCTGTCACTGCTCCAGAACTACACACCTAAAGGCTAGCTTTTCAGGGTTTGATGCCAAATCTGTGTTTGATGCCAGTCTGGTTTTTAACTTCTGCCCTTTTGACGTTCATCTCCCCCAATCCCCATCATCTAGTCTGTTCTCAAGAACACTTCTCAGGATGCCTTCTCCTCTCCTGATAGTAGATCTTTATTTATGAGACCAAGGATGACAAGGGGATTGATCATTAATGTCCATGCCAACTTTAGCTTCTCCATCACTTGAAGTTTGTTTTACTAGATCTATTAAAACGATCTTGTTACTATTTGATTTGGTTTACTATCTAAATGGGCTATGGTAGCCAAATGGCTTTCCAGATTTCTACTTAAACAGGACAGTTTTTATTGGAAAAGGGCTTTTGGATTTCCAGTTATGATCCAGGTTTCAGGAGCCTTTTCCGTTGTACCCATATAAAAGTGGAGTTCTAGTACACAGACTTTTATAGAGTGAATGTGAAATTGGGCATTTAGTACTTGACGTCAATCCAGCATATGGGAACACCTTCCTTTATCTGCCATAGTCAATAGTTAATCCGTTTCACATGGTATAAGTGCCAATATTTGAAATGTTAACTCTTAAATGGAAATAGAACAGAAGTGCATCATGCTTCCCATATTTTTAAATAGCTGTTTTTCTGATCATAAACTCATAGACATACATTAGAAGCAATTTAAAGTAAAAAGAAGCATGTGAAAAAAAGCAAAAATCACTCACAATCTACCTCTTGGATATTAGACTTTGCTGTCCATCATTCCGTACTTTCCTCTAAGCATTCAAATATTGAGTAAAGAGCATCCTCTTGAATATACCTTTTGTTATAAAATCTATTTTTTCAGCTTTTGGGTATATAATTTACAGCCCCCCAGTTGATAAATTTTGAGAAGTATACCTCATTGAGTTATGTCCAGTGCACATTCTTATAATTACCACCACAGCCATGGCCTAGAATAGTGGTCGGCAAACTCATTAGTCAAAGAGAGCCAAATATCAACAGTACAGCGATTGAAATTTCTTTTGAGAGCCAAATTTTTTAAATTTAAACTTCTTGTAATGCCACTTCTTCAAAACAGACTCGCACAGGCCGTGGTATTTTGTGGAAGAGCCACACTCAAGGGGCCAAAGAGCCGCATGTGGCTCGAGAGCCGCAGTTTGCCGACCCCTGACCTAGAACAATTTCATCATCCCCAAATAGTTGTCAGCTCCATTTACAGTATATTCCCTCTCCATCCCTGGCAACAGCTGTCAACAACTGTTACCATTTTGTAGTTTGCTTTTTGGATGGCTCACTGCTGGTGTATAGATACACAACTGATGTTTGTTTGCATGTTGCTCTTGTGCTCTGCAACTTTGCTCAGTTCCTTTGTTAATTCCAGTATTTTCTTTTGACGGGTTCTTTGCGGTTTTCCCAATATAGGATTGCATCATCTGTAGATAGAGATAGTTTTACTTCTTCTTTTATGTTTGGATGCTTTTTTCCCCTTCCTAATTACTCCTACTAGAACTTCCAGCACTCCGTTGAAAAGCCGTGGTGAAAGCGGCATCTGTGTCTTGTTCCTGATCTTAGGGAAAACCTTTCAGTCTGTCACCACTGAGTATGATATTACCTGTGGATTTTTTAAAATAAATGCCATTTGTCATGGTGATGCATTTTTTCGTCTAGTCCTAGTTTTCTAATTTTTTAAAAATCCTGAAATGATAATGGATTTTATCAAACGACTTTTCTTCATCAGTTGAGATGATCATGTGTTTTGATCTGTTACATTGATTGATTTTTCTTATGTTGAACTACCCTTGAATTGTTGGGATTAAGCTCACTTGATAATGGTGTATACTTTTTTTTCAGTACGATTTTGGGTTTAGATTGCTAGTATTTTGTTGAGGATTTCTACATTGAAAGTCACAAGGGATATTGACCTGTAGTTTTCTTGTGGCTTCCTTGTCTGGCTTTGGTATCAGTGTAGTGCTGGCCTTAAGGAGTGACTTAGAGACTGTTCTATGCTCTCTCCCTGATTGGAAGAGTTTGTGAACAGTTGCTAATTCTTCTTTAAATTTTATAATTACCAGAGAAACTATCTTTTCTATTTTGGGAGGTTACTGATTCAATCTTTTTTTTTTTTAAAACATATTTTATTGATATTTTACAGAGAGGAAGGGAGAGGGATAGAGAGCCAGAAACATCGATGAGAGAGAAACATCGATCAGCTGCCTCCTGCACACCCCCCACTGGGGACGTGCCCGCAACCCAGGTACATGCCCTTGACCGGAATCGAACCTGGGACCCCTCAGTCCGCAGGCCGACGCTCTATCCACTGAGCCAAACCGGTTTTGGCTGATTCAATCTTTTTACTTGGTATAGATCTGTTCCGATTTGTGATTTCTTCTTGAGTCTTTATTGGTAATTGATGTGTTTCTGGAAAATTTTCTGTTTCACCTGGGTTCTCTAACTGGTTGGCATACTATTATTCATAAGATTCTGTTATAGCTCTGTTTATTTCTGTGATGTTGGCTGTAATGTTTCCACGTTCATTTCTGATTTTAGTTAGTGGTATCTTTTCTCTCCTTTTTTCTTGTTCTAGGTAAAGGTTTGTTGATTCTATTGATCTTTTCAAAGAACCAGTTTTTGTTTTTGTGATTCTCTCTGTTGTTTGCTATTCTCTTTTGCATTGATCTCTGTTTCATTGTTTATTACTTCCTCTCTTCTGCTACCTTTTGGTTAGCTTTTCTTTTTCTAGTTCCTTAAGGTTTAAAGCTCTGATCAGTTGACCGAGGAAGAAAAAACTCAAGCCTGGTTTATAGATGGTTCTTTGAGACATGCAGGCCCCGCCCAAAAGTAAATAGCTATAGTACTTACTCTCCGGGACACCCCTGAACGACAGTGGTGAAGGGAAATCTTCCCAATGTGCAGCATTCTGAACACTGCTTCTCAGAGAAGAAATGGCCAGGTGTGTTATTATAGTCTGATTCATGGGTTTTGGCCAATAATCTGGCTGCATTAAGAGGGGTTTGGAAGGAACATGCTTGGAAAACTGGCAACCAGGAAATTTGGGGAAGAAGTATGTGGATGGATCTCTCTGGGCAGGCAAAAAATGTGAAGGTATTGGTGTTCCATGTGAATGCTCAGGAAAGGATGACCTTGGCAGAGAAGGGTTTTAATAATCAAGTATGCAGGGTGATGCTTCCTGTGGTTACCACTCAGCCTCTTTCCCCTGGCACTGCTCTCATTGTCCAGTGGGCTTTTGAACAAAGTGGCCAAGATCATAATTCCTTATGTGAGGATGAATTATGATCTTAGAGATTAATTATAATTTAAGGAGATGTGCATAGGTATCAAGTTGACAAGTGGTGGACTGGGGCTGGTTAATTTTATGTTTCAACTAGATGGTTAGATATTTGGTTAAACATTATTTCTGGGTATGCCTGTGAGGATGTTTCTGGATGAGGTTAACGTTTTCTGTCCCAAGACCCCATCTGAGAAACTACATTACATTTACCTGTCATGTATCCTTAGGCTCCTCCTAGCTTTGACAATTTCTCAGACTTGGCTTGTTTTTGACGACCTTGATGGTTTTAAGGGATATTATATTGATCAGGTATTTTATAGGGTTCCCTTTGTTTGGTATTTTACTGATGATTATTACACTGAGGTTCTGGGGTTCGTGGAGGAAGCCTGCAGAGGTAAAGTATCATTTTTATAACATCAGATCAAGAGTACATCCTATAACATGTATCGCTGGTCATGTTGACCTTGCCCAACTTACTGACATGGTATTTGTCAGGTTTCTTGACTATAAAGTTGCTCTGTATTTCCATACTGTGTTTTGTTAGAATGATGTCACCATGTACAGCCTACGCATAAGCAGTGGGGAATTATACTCTCTCCATCCCCCTTGTGGTGGATAATCTACATCGATTATTTGGAAATTTTGTGCATATGGGAGATTTGTCTATTTCCTCACCATCTTATTTATTCAATCATTTCTTTATATCAGTATGGAATCATGGATATTAATTTTAATCTATGTATTATAATCAATACTACTTAACTTATTTTCTTATTCACACTATTCCTGTTTTAGCCACTGGGAACTCTTTTTGTTGGTTCCCGTGTCCCTTTTACACGCCCCCCCCCCCCAATCAATGTGGTTGTTTTTCTTTGCACTTCCTTACTTCTGGCACTCAGAAAGTGTATTTCCTACCCCAGCCATGGCATCAGCCATTTTCCCAAGGAAGCCTTCCCTCCTTTTATTGAAGAAAATGAGATCTGCATGCTTTGGATCAATAATATTCAAAATGGTTTTAATTTAGATATAGTATTTTTCATTTCTAGTAGGACCCTTTGGGTTATTGTTGTATTTCACTTTTTTTTCCCGTAAGGATCATATTTTTCTCTACATTCTTGGACAGATAAAGTACCTTTGTAACAGCTGTTTTATCCCAAGTATTATGAACTCTTTCTTCTACTCTGGCTTGTGAGAATAGGCACCATTCTCCGTCACGAGTGGACTCTGGGAATTTTTCTGTCTACTCGGTTCCAATATTTCCTCTCCGTGCCTCTGGCAGTTTTCTCTCACATACGCACAGGTTAGTAACCAGTCAGTGCCCCGAGGGGACCACTCTGCAGAACTTCAGTGCCTTCGCCGCACAGCTCTCTCCTTTCTTTCTGTGCCACCTTGAATTTTGTTCTGTTCCCTCCACTCAGTGAGAGCGTTGGCTGTCTTTGGGTTCTCTGTCCCCTCCCAGTGCAGTTGGATAAGTACCCTCAGGAGTAAACGGGACTTCTCAGGACTGCCTGTGCTCATGCCCACTCGCTCAAGGGTTGGGGTACTAGGATGCCCCTTGTCAGATGTCGGGAAGCCTCGTCTCGTGTGTTTTGTCTGATGTTCTTGTTGCTCATTGTGAAAAAGCAAATCCAGCCTTTGTTACTTCATGGTCCCTGGGAGGGAAAGTCAACAAGCTATTTTAAATATAAATACAAATTCTGAGCGCTTTCCATGTCATTAAATATTCCTGTGAAATATGATTTTAATTACTGCATATGTTTCCATCATACACCTGGTTCAACTATTTTCTCATCTGGTCCTTAGCCTTTGAACTTTGGTTATGGTGTTTTTCATGAGCAGAAATTCATATGTAGACAAATATAACAGCCTTTACTTCATGGTTTCAGATTTTGTGTTTGCGATTAGAAAGGCAAGATAAATATTTGCCTGTGCCTTTTATTCTGGCTAGTATGGGATTTTATTTTTTTACATTAAATTCATAAATCCAGCTGGGATTTATTTTCATACATGATGTGAGGTAATCATTTACATTAATTTTTTCCAAAGGAATAAAAACATGAGAATATAGAAAAAATGCAGTAAGAAGATAAAGACCCCACCCAATTCCCATTTCTCTTTCCTCTGCTTCTGAGGCTTTAGTAACATGCATTTTAAATAATTTTTCCTTATTCCCCAAATGTTTTATTTATATATATGTATATATATATATATATATATATATATATATATATATATGCATGTGTGTGTGTGTGTGTGTGTGTGTATTTGCAGTGTTCTTTGATCAGTTTATTTTGCTGATCTATTTTCCACTTTACTCATCTCTACTTCAGCTCTATCTCATCAGCTCTTGAACCCATTTATTGAATTATATATATATTGTAGCCTTCCCCCCTCTGAAATTCTAGAAAATTTTAGTTCATTTTTATATATTTCAGTTCTCTCACAATCTATTTTCTTGGACATACTAACAATAGTTATTATAAATCAGGGATTTGAACTAAAAAAGCTGGATCATTAAAAATGCCTTTTTTTTCTTCCCCTTATCTTATGGTCATTTCATCTTATTTTCTGCCATTCTTGATGACTAAAAGCTGGAAATTTTGCATTAAAAAGTGGAAAGGCCCTAGATTCATCTCCCAAAGTGGACTTGATTTTCTAATCATAGGAGAACTGATCTGGAGCGATCACCTTTATCCAATTAGGTCCTGAACGCCGTGCAGGCTTTGTTTCAGGTTTTGTGAAGACTGTTTCCTGTTGCCCTCGCTCCCAGGGCACAGCCCTGCAGGGTCTGCAACTGAAGGCTTATAGTGTTTCCAGGATCCCACCTCCCCGGGATACCCTGAGCCCTTTCTCCTGGTCTCCAGAGTCCTGCAGTGTGGTTCTGCCCACTTCTCTAACCATATTCCATCCGAACCCTCACCATAACCATAAGCCTTCGCTCCAATCTCACCATTCTGTTGTTGCTTCAACACTTAGGCTTCTTTGTGCCCGGGATTTGTTGTGAAAGCGCTCAGGTCGGCCCAGCAGCTTCTCATCACAGTGAGCCCGCCTGCTCCCCACTCCGCCAGGGCGCAGGTTAAATGTCACATCTGCAGAGCACTCCTCCCCTCAGCTTTTTCCAGCTCATCAACCTTTTTGGTTTGCTGCAAGGCATTTAAAACAGTTCCCCCTCCTCCCCTTGTTTATTATTTCTGTGGTTTTCTGTATCTTCCCTGGTGTAGAAGGTAAACGCCACAAAAACAAGGACCTCGAATACATTGTTGGCTGCTTTATTCCAGGAGCGAGAGCTGTTCTGTGCAATACAGAAACTACTAGCTGCACATGGCCATCAAGCACTTGAAATGTGTCTATTCCAAACTGAGATAAAATACATCCCCAGTTTTGGAGACAAAAAATAATGTAAAGTATGTTAATAATTTTTATATTGGTTATGTTGAAATCATACCATTTTGGACATATTAGGTTAAACAAAATATATTGTTGAAGTTAATTATACCTATTTCGTTTTTTACTATTTTTAATGAGGCTAATACACATTTTAAAATATATATGCAGCCGACCTTAGTGACTGGCATTGGTTTCTAGCAGACAAAGTTGACCTATGATAATTACTGGCCAGGGAAGAGTCACCCTTTTGATTTTGCCTTTCCCCTATTTTCTTAATACAACAAGTGGGGGGAAAGTGCCATTTTTTTTGTGGGTCCAAAGTTCTGAACTGTTACAGGAAAAGAAAAAAAGAGAAAAAGAAAAGAAAAAGGCGACTATTGAGGAAATAAGTTTCCTTTTCCTACTTTAAATAGTCTTAGACTTCAGTGTTTCTTAATTTGCTAATCTGTTAAATGTTTTTCAATAATTGTTTGGTTTTTCTGTATTTTTCCTATTTTAAGGTATGAACCCTTGCTTTTTTTAAATGTAAACTTTTCTTGAAACTACCCTCTTACTTATTGTTATCATTAACCTACCATGTGTTATATAAGCAGAAGCAAAGATATTGGACATTTATATCTGAATAGTAACAGCTAAGCATTGAATAAAACTTAAACTCTACTAAGAAGAAAGTATTGCACACTTGTGACATCTATTTTGGATGGCCATAGGGCACTTGATTTTTTTTTTGAAACTTTTGGCCTTTGTTTTCTAGAAAACATATTAGTAGGTTAAGACCCCTAAAATATTTCTTGGTCAGAGAGGTGTAGCTTTTTCAAAAAATAAGAATGATAATAATGGTGAGAGACCTCTTAGATAAGATACAATGTAACATTAATTTCTCATGAGACTGTTCCCTTGAAGGTTTGAAACCATTTTTGGATTTTCTTTAGCTGAAACTTTTTTGATTGGGGTTTGATCAACTATTGTAAAATTATTGATTAAACCAAGCAACTTCCAGTCCTGGAGATATGATTCCTTGAGGAGACATATACAGAGGCAGTTATGCTTGCAAAACAGCCGCATAAATGGACAGACATATACATGAAAATGAAGGTATGTTTTTAGAAGGCAGCTGAAACACCTAACGGTTTAGGGAAAACTAGTGGAACATATGAGCTGTGATTTTATTATTTAAAGATTTTTCAGGAAACGGAAAATAATGGCAAATCACACCCATCAAGTTCCAGTAACTGAAAACATTTATTCTCAGTCTATAAGGAGCTGAAACAGGACCTTTTATTCTTGGACAGACATTTTGCGGCTCTGGTCTTTAAGAAAAGCTGAATTTTTTTCTTCTTCTTTTCTCTCTAATGAGAAAGTAGTGTCTGGGGGCAGACTAACCTGATTTTGAAGGCTGCTTGGTAATATGCAGCATGGCAGAAATAGAACTTTTTCGACCTGGGGAAAGGATGCAGTTGCAGAAAGTCTTAGTTATCATAAAATTCACTTGTTGGCTCATAGATAATTATCATAACAGCTGCTAAGCATTAAAAAGCTGTAAATATTGTCCAACGTGTTTATTTATGAGGACTTTATGTAAGTAACAATGAGGATTGGGTAAGAAAATATTTTCTGGCTATTTTAAGGTTCTAGTTTGTCCCACAAAGGTAAATAAGGAAGATGGTAAAAACAACATCTATTTAAAAAAAAAATTGTAGAATTTCAGTCTTTAAAAAAAAAAAGTGGGGGAGAGGGCTCACATTTTGATTAAGGCAAAAGTTGGGCCAGTTCTAATTTGGGAAAATACAACTCGGTTAGAAAAAGTCTCAAAAGAAGGTGTAAAATAATTGGAACTTTGAAATAACAAATCAAGACAGGGAAAATGTGCAAGGAGTTAGTCTTTAGCAAGACCACAAATTATCAGGGTATCAAAATATCTGCCCAGGGTCCCAAAACTATTTAAGATGAAAATAACTTGAAGGCAAAGCAAGGAAAAAAACAGTTTGAAACTTGAAAACTAATTGCCTTCAATTCATGGATTAGAAGGCTGGCTGACCAAACACATTTACCAGCCAAAAGCTCTACTTTTCTAATGAGAAACAAAACCTCCTCTTCTTAAGATGACCTCCTTTAGCTGCATAGATTCAGCATGGCTGTGCATTGCTACTTTTATGTTAAATAGATAGATTTTAGTGTTTCTGAGCAAAGGCATGGGACCTTAAAACCAGGCTCAGTTTCAAGTTTCTGGGACTTTTTAAAATTTACAGAGAAAATTGAAGGAATTTGCTGTTGTCATTGTCTTGAATTTACCATGAATAACTCCTCTCATTTTTTTTTTAGTGTATGATGTCCTGTCTTTCATGTAGGGGACCTTACTCCTGTTCACCTGTTTGAAAATCAGTAAGCTCTTGTTTATAAGTCTCCTTCATAGAATTTCTCAAGGTTGGCAGAGAGAGAAGACTCATACGAAAGAATTCTCACCTGCCTCGCACACTGTGCCTGTGGGAATGAGTCTGACTGTAAACAGCCTCACATCCCACCAAGAGTGGCTCTGTTCTCCCCACATAACAAGAAGTTAGGGCTGTTTCACTGGTTCAACAAAAATCACAAAAAATGTTCATGCTTTCTCTCTTTCTGCTCCACTAGATCAAACAACCTTCATTTTGTCCTTGGTCATAATGGCTTCTGAAGAGATGGGTGAAGGGAGAGAGGGCAAGTTGGTGATCCCTACTGATTGGTTCATCACGAGCTTTCCCATGAGTCCCCATCCCGTAATCCCATAATCCAGTGATCATTCAACACGCTGGGTCACATGGCCACTGCAGCTGCAAGGGAGGTGGTCAGTTAGGAACAAGGTTAAAGAACGGGCTTAATCCAGAGTGCCTGGGTTTGGGCACCTGGCATCCAGACCAAGATTGGGATGTGTTATCAACAAAGGAGGAGTCATGGAACACGTGGTAGGAAATGTTCCCCCACACATCACTTGCAATAAGATTCGAGGCATTGTAAAGTTTTCCTATCAGTGGTGGGCTGTATGTTGAATTTAAGGAAAGATGGCCCATTGATGGATTTGATGTGAGGTAACAGAGTAAGAGAGGAATGGAGGTCAAGGTGTAGATCTTTGATGATCACCTTGGGTTGATGATTGGGGAAATAAAAGATTTGGAGAAAAAACATCCTAATCTTTGGCCAGGTTCAAGTAAGATGCTTGCTCGATGCATATTTCACATCCAACTCTTGATTAGCGGAAGACAAGCAGCTCAGCCCTAGTCCCTGGAATGTGAGCGTCATAAGCATATAAAAGGTAATTAAACCACAGTCAGTAGCACTTCACCCAGTGAGGGAAGGTATAGAGAAAATAAAAGAGCTGAGGACGTTTGGGTTGAGAAAGAAGTATAGGACAGTGTCAGTGAAGCAGCAAGAAAACCCGCTGTCACAGAATTAAAAAGACAGACAATTCAGCTGTACCAAGTCCTTTTGCGAGGCGGAGCAAAAATGATTACAGACAGTTGGCTGCTGTATTTGGCAACATGAAGCTCATGCTTGATGATAGTAAGAGCTGTTTTATGGAACTTAAATCAAATGTTAAGTTCCATAGCAGTCAACTGAGGAAAAAACGCAAGGTGAAGAGTGTAGAGAGCACAACTATACAGGCACTTGGTGAGTTTCCTTCTGAGAGTGAGCAGAGCAACAGAACTGTGTCTTGAACAATACATCCTATGTTATGAAGTCCCAAGATCTTTGTGAAAACGCCTTGCAAAAGGTGGAGTCATTAGATGAAAAAATAATTATATATCTGCTCCCTTGCAATATGAGTGTAGGCAAGGCACTCATGCATGTGTATGGATGCTCTGTTCATGTGTATTTCTGAGGAAGACTAAGAAGGTGCATCTGTGATTCATTCTAATGGGAGGACTACCCTGGTGCTCCCATGTCCTCATGGATGGCTACACTAGATTCGGAATCCCAGCCTCCTCTGCACACCTCCGCTGTCTTCAAGACCTTAGAAAACCAGAGGCCAACACGTCACCTTCCTTCTCTGCTTTGACCTTCCTCCCCGATCCCATTTCTAACGCAAAAATTATTCTTGGATTTTGTTCCAGTCAAATAGTTCAACCTTAGTAAAACGAATCCCGTGGGGCAAACACTGGATCCTGGGAGAAAACCAATTCCTGTGGGTAGGGGGTACATTTTTTGAAAGGTGGTTGCAAGGACCCACAGCAGAATTTAGAAATAATATTTTATTTTCCACAGGAATGCTCAGACTCTGTGAATAGGCATGCAAGACTTGGAAATAGGGCTAACTCCCCTTCCCCCTGTAAGATGTGTGACTTTTTGGTTGCATTTTACTTACAGAAAAAATTGTATTTCTAAGATAGCAGGGGGGAAATGAACGCTAAATTGCAATTCCTATTTAGAGCAACCATTCACTGAAGCTGGTCATGCTTCCTGTGATTTGTGTCATTACAGGAGCAGTGGAGAGAATGCAGCTCTGGGGGAGTGAACAGGGTCCCTGTCTCCCCTTCCCTCATCTTTCCATTAATCTCCAGATCGAGTGAGAATAGTCCTTGGGAAGGCTAGTGTCAGGAGCAAATGTGTGAGCGTGCAGGCAAGAGGCGTGGCAACATGAGCACCCTGTCTTGAGGAGCTCATTCTACCAGGAGGACAGAGACTGTTCTGAGATAGTCCCTCCCTGCTTTCCAAAATAGAGTAAGGGAAGGTGGCCCTTCTCCATTGAGCAACATGGACATGGGGGCTCATCATCAAGACCTAGAATCATAGTGGTGATGAGTAAGAGTTACTTAGCAGCGAGGCCAAGTGCCCTTTGTGCTCTTTGGGGGCACATAGACTTAGATTTGGGTTCTAGAATTTTCTGGCTCATCAAGCATCGGCCATTTCCCAAAACACTGATGCTTCATGTTCACAGTTCAGTGTGTGGCCGGCTCTCACATGGAACCTGCGAGCATGTGAGACTTTATGCCACTCCCCACCCAGGACTGCCAGTTTACCTCCAAAGGTCTTCCACTTGGGTAAGGACAGCAGAAAACCTAGCCTCAGAGAACGCCGGGGTATTGTAGGAAATGCCGGAGCCCAGATTGCACTGTCTGGCTTTCTGTGGTTAAATAAGACCTCTGCTGACACTTGACTTAAGTGTGATTATCCCCAGTTGAAAATCTGAGACCCAGACCGTTTAGCAGTGGATTGGTGCCGCATGTGGCCGGGGTACCCCATGAAAGTGTTGACTGTGAGAGGCTAGCGCGCTGCACCTGAAATTCATAACTCCAGAAGCGGGCTTGGATGCACTCCTCGGTTGTAGGGCTGTCTGGCCACTGAATGATGGATGAGAGGCCTGAGTGGATGAGAATGTCGATTCCCTGAAATGTGTAAAATGTACATTTCCCTTTTTTTTTTTCCAATTTAAACTA
The DNA here is from genome assembly GCF_963455305.1 of Plecotus auritus. Classification (NCBI taxonomy): domain Eukaryota; kingdom Metazoa; phylum Chordata; class Mammalia; order Chiroptera; family Vespertilionidae; genus Plecotus; species Plecotus auritus. Next base: position 6,101,125 of record NC_137774.1, read on the forward strand.
CCAATGTGTATGGTCAGTGTATTTAAAAGGCTGGTAACGTGAGTCTTTGTTAGTGTTTCTCTGTGTTTTATTTCCCTTTGCTTTCCTGGAACAACTAACTCTAATGAAACCTGACGTCTTCGTGCTAAAATATGTTGATGCTCCCACTCTGTCGTTACTGCACACTGAAAATGTGCATAAACTCTCTGCTAAAACCACCGGTCGTACCGTGTTTAGAACTTCTTGGGTTTCTCAAAGGTAATCATGGGCCCAGCCTATTTGTTTTCTTATCAAAATGGGGAGCAGCCAGGCATGAATGAAGGTGAGCAAGATTGGAATTAATATCTGGTCCTTGTAGTGGATACTGTGATGTGTCTCCCTCATCTCACCTTCTGGACCCGCTCATTTCCCCTGTTGGTGATGACTGCTGATGGATCCTAAGACAATTGCTCTGAGGAGATAACTGCCTTGTCTGAGGTCCCAACCCAAGGCTAGCCCATATTCAATAAAACATCCACAGGGCAGCAGAAAGGCTGGTCCATCATGCCTTAGTTGGGAACAACTCTGAAGGGTCTTCCTAACTCTAGCGCTGTCTTCGGGGAACTGATGCCTTTGTTACAATGCATTTTTGTTCAACATTTCCCTCTGCCCTCCTGCTTTCCCCCCACTCCTTCATAGGTGATGGTTCCCCAGAGCACCCCTAAAACATGTACTGCATGCAAATCTCCATTTCAGAGTCTGGTTCCTGGACAACCTAGACCACGCCCATTTTACAGGGTTTAGAAGATGAGCAAGCCCCGGGGAATCCAACACTAAACATGAAACCCAGCTTCAACAGACCAATGTGCCCCTTTCCCCTGCCTCCTTTGGTAAACAGCCAGATGGACAGCCATTTACACATATCTCTCTAGGACCACGAGGCTTGCGAAGAAGCTGAGAGGAACTGGTTGTCACCAGGGTTTGATAAACTTGCTTACACCCCAGGGGTGTTATTGGGTACCACTCTTTACTTTCTGATAGTTGGTGGCAGCAGGATGACATCCTAGGGAAGTAGTCCTCAAACAGGAGACACTTGTTAGAAACGTGCATTTCCAGACCCTCCTCATGGGATCAGGATCCCTAGGTGTGTGTCTGGTCGTCTGTGTTTAAAAATCCTTCCAGCCTGGCTGGCGTGGCTCAGTGGTTGAGTGTCAACCTATGAACCAGGAGATCATGGGTTTAATTCTCGGTCAGGGCACATGCCTGGATTGTGGGCTTGATCCCCCATAGGGGGTGTGCCGGAGGCAGCCAATCAATGATTCTTTCTCAGAGAGAGATCGATGTTTCTATCTCTCTCTCCATCTCCCTTCCTCTCTGAAATCAATAAAAATGTATTAAAAATAATCATTCCACTCTTACATTCAGGCAAGTTTGAGGAAATTCAACTATGATACCCCCCAAACAAAATCTATCAGAGGCTACTACTGAGAGAAACTATATTTATAGAAATAACAACAAATCATCTGCATAAAGTTACCTTTTGTTATCAGCCACCTTCCTGACAGGCTCTTTGGCCCAAACAACTACCTTGTCTGGTCCCATATATTGGTTACTGAGAAAACCGCAGGGATGAAAATAACAAACACATTGCGTGTGCAGTTTTTCAAAGCACTGTTTGTTCAGGATGAAAATTAAGGCACCCTGGTGAGACAGCAATCAAGTCCCTCTGAGGCTGGCAAGGCAGGTGACCCAGTGCCTCCCTTTTGAGCTCAGGATGTGGAATAGATGACGATCAAGTAACTAGGACGCCTGTCTGTGTAGATTGAAGCTGAGGCTCGATGTCTGCCGATAGGCTCACGAGCTCTTCCTTCTCCCTGTTTCCAGAACTTCCCATATTCCTTCCAAGATGACTGGAGTTCTTCCTTAATTTGTTCCTGTGTTACTAAAAGCACAGCCAAATGCTGGTTAATGTATTGTACACGTAGCCATATGGCAAGCTAATTCACTTAATTCATGGCAGTGGAACGTTGTGCTGCTTTTAAAAAACAAAAAGTTGTTAATGATTTTTAGAGAGAGAGGAAGAGAGAGGGAGAGAGAGGTAGAAACATCGATGAGAGAGAAACATTGACTGGCTGCCTCCATGCCCCTTCCTGGGGATCGAGCCCATAACCTGGGCATGTGCCTTGACCGAGAATCGAACCAGCGACCTCTTGGTTCATGGGTCATCACTCGACCACTGAGACACATCAGCCAGGTGGTGTTTTCTTGGCAACTCATTTGGATAAACTATGTTTATTTACACACGTATATCCCATTCCTTTAAATTGTAACAGGTTCTTTATATAACAAGTTAGTTTTCATGACAAGTGTAATAATAAAGTCACGTGTGCCATTCTTGCTGGCTCTGCTAGGAAGTTAGCAGTTGCAGACTCCAAAATTAGATTTCATTACTCTGTCTTTCATGACGGTACTGGGAATAGCAACGTTTCACCACCTTTAAATAGTGATAACCAAGAAGCCTGTGGAAAATCACCTTCATTACATCTGTGGTACCGAAATCTGCTGCTCCAAGCTCTAATAGTTCCTGTAGGTGTCCCAGGGAGGCAGAGCCCAGGCGGCCCCAGGCATGCCTCTCTGACAGTCTCAAGACGTCCCAGACGCTGATTTCCTATCCTTTTGACACTTGTATGGGGTTGGCGTTTCCTTCATAAACATACTTGGTTTTCCTCAGGATCATTCACTGGTTTTTCTCTGACAAATTTACAGTCCTGGGTGGATTTACAATCGAAAGATAAAATCTTGGACAAGTTTCTTTTTCCTCCTACTCTTGACTTGAAGCTGCTTTGCTAATTAAACGTTTCAATCTGATCGTGAAGGCTATGAGGAACATTTTTACTGAGAAACGGTTCAGAAGCTATGCGGTGTGTTTTGCAGCAGGGGGAGGGGGATGCACAAGTCCATATGTGATTGCCTAGAGCAGTGGTTCTCAACCTTTCTAATGCTGCGACCCTTTAATACAGTTCCTCATGTTGTGTAAATATCTGTGTTGTCCGACGGTCTTAGGCAACCCTGCTAGCGGTTGAGAACTGCTGCTGTAGAGCCTAAGACCGTCGGACAACACAGATATTTACATTACGATTCATTAACGGCAGCAAAATTACAGTTATGAAGTAGCAACGAAAATAATTTTATGGCTGGGGGTCACCACAACACGAGGAACTGTATTAAAGGGTCGCGGCATTAGAAAGGTTGAGAACCACTGGCCTAGAGCTTCAGATCGAATGGACAGTTTTACCGATTGTTCAAATAGTTGAGCCACTTCAATTTGTTTATCTCTCTCTGTGAGATGGCTTTATAACCTGGATAAAATTACTTGTGTTGATATAGATCATGGAAATACATAGAACAACAATATAGACACAGATAAGCAATATATGGACATATGGTACCTAGACATTCATCAGCGTGAACAGTAAGATGCATAGATCAAAATTTGCTGTGTATTTTAACCAATATTTACTGTCAGCACACCTTTGGCAATGAAAAAAAAAGCAGTGCCATAGAGCATATGAAACAGTGCCTTGAGCAGTTCATAATTCTAGTAGATAAACCAATAACCCTAATGTTTTAGTTTCAGAGCATCTAACCCAGCCATGAGCAAACTATGGCCCGCGGGCCGGATCCGGCTGTTCTATCCGGTTCTCTTGCTCTCCCCTCCGCTCCTTTACTTTGAATTTATATTAGTTCACACAAACACTCCATCCATGCTTTTGTTCCGGCCCTCCGGTCCAGTTTAAGAACCCATTGTGGCCCTCGAGTCAAAAAGGTTGCCCACCCCTGATCTAACCTGACACCAACATAACATTGTAAAGCAACTTTTATTTCCTTTCCATGGTATCAAACACAGCAAAAAACAAAAACTGAATCAGTACGTTTAGATCATTTCATCTGGATGAATTGAAGGATCTTGAGACTGTACTAAAACTAGCAGGGAAGAAATGGGAAAAGTTGGGTGAAGTTTCAGTTGAGCCTATATTTTGGATTTGGTGATCAGTGGGACTGAATGGATCTTAAACTCCATGAGGGCAGGGACCTTGCTTGTGGTTAATGGTGGCATTTCAACAATAAACAGAGGAGGGCAGGTATTCGATTAATATTTGTTCAGTAAATAAGTGGAAGAAAAATGAAAGAGATACATTTATCTGAATTTCCTAGGATGGGCAGTGGTTCTCTAAACCTGTACCGGTCAGTATGGTAGCCACCCGTGGCTATTGAAATGCTAACTACTTCGTTAAATAAGGTCAGTTGATTTACTAGCCCACCACATTTCCAGTACTCCATAGCCATGTGTCACTAGCGACGGCCACAATGTAGATATAAAATATTTCCAGCATCACAGAGCGTCCTGTTGGTGAGCACTGCTCTAAGTATAATAGAAACTTTACATGGAGCAGCAGCACTGGGGATAACTGGCCCCTACTAATGTTCTCTGTTCCAGCTACTCTTGGACAAGTTGGCTGACTCTGCCAATGTGACATGTTTCAAATCCCAACTCAACTTTCTTTTACATAGAGCTCCCCTCCAAGGTCCCTACTTCCATTCTTAGCATCACCTTTCTCCCCTAACCGAATCTGAGAACATTAATTTTCTCTCTTTCTCTTCATATAGTCATGTTAAAGCCCTGTAGGTTTTTAAAAATTCCTTTACAGTGTCTGTTGAATGGATTCCTTCCTCCTCATTCCTGCCATATAGTGACTTACATAATTTGGAATGTACACTGACATTTATAATAAGGGGACATAGTTTGTCAAAAGAGCAAGCATTCTGATTTCAGGGGGGGAGAAGATGTACAAAAAAGGCAAATTGTCACCAACTCTGTCCTTGAACTTTGTACCTTCTGGACATTAGCTGGCTGTCAGACACGCGTTTTGCAATTATTCTCTCCTAGCTTGTGGCTTGCTCTTTCGTTTTTATAATAGTATCTTTTAAAGTGCAAAAGATTTCAATTTTGGTGAAGTCCAACTTAACTTTTAAACGTTTTTTAAAGTTTGTGCTTTTTGTGTCCTATTTAAGAAATTTTAACCAAATTCCTGTCATGAGTGTTTGCTCCTCTGTCTTCTAAAGCAGCGGCCGCCAACCCTTCGGACTTCACGGACCACCGGTTGGCGAGCTCTGTTCTAAAGTTATTGTAACTTGAACTTACATTTACATCTAATGTCTAATTTAACTTAAGTTTTTCATGTAGTGTAGTTTTGTATGTAGGCTCATTGTTTTATTTATGACTAATTGTTTTGGTAAAATTTGTTGAAAAGATTACCTTTTACCCATTAATTGTCCGGTGTTTTTTTCCTTGAACATTGATTGATAACTTATGTATGGCTCTCTCTCTGGACTCTCCTTTCTTTTTCATTAGTTATAAGTTCATCTTTATGCCGATATCATACAGTCTGAGTTACCGTAACTTTATTATTAACTTTGAAATCAGCTAGTGTACATTTTTCGACTTCGTTCTTGTCTTTCATGGAGGGAGGGTTTTCTAGGTCTTTTGCATTTCCACATGCATTTTAGAATCAGATTGTGGGTTTCTACGTACATGAAAAGCCTGCTTGGATTTTGACTGAAATTGCATTGAATTTGGGGGAGTTTGTTAAAATTGTGGCTACCAGGACTCAGTTCCTATAAATTCTATTCCAATAACCCTGGAAAGAAACCCTGGGATCTGTGTATTGATTAAGTACCACACGCGAACATGAAGCTATGCTCTGTGTTGCAAAGATAACACTTCGGAGGCAGCAGGGTTGATTTTGGAAAAAAATAATTATCCCAGAATTTATATTAGGGTGAAGGCTGATCCCGGACAGCCTCTGTGCATCTGTGTATCTGTGTGTCTGTGTGAGAGCTTCAGTGTGAGAGTTGACATGTGTAGGTAAAGATGGTGGGCAAGGAATCCCTTGACCTCTAGGTACAGCAAGATCCCCAGTATTTTCCTTTGGGTGTGTTGAAACTTCGGGGAAAAGAGAAGGCTTGTGTAATAGTTCTCCAAACCCAGTACTCATATGGGAAAGTTAGATTTACTTTAATAAAAAGAGAGATTTATGAAAGTTGGGGAAAATATATGGAATGTGTGAGTGAGGGCAATTTTGAAATTCGAGACCCTGGAGATTTCCTTAAAACAAAGAAGAGACCTATTTATCTAGAATTGTTTGGATTAAGGCTCCTTGGTAGGGTGGGAGAGGGAGGGATGGATGCAGACATCCTCAGGGATCCTTTCAGCTTTGTCTCCATAATTCTACATGAATAATTAGCCTTTGAGGCAGTTAACCCTTAGCCGGGTTTCTTTCCACAAACTCACCCCAATACTCTCTCCCCAGGACAGTCACCTTCCCTACTGCTAAATGTGTTTAGAAGATACCTGGTGTTCACTTCTCCGGGGATCTTTTTTAGAGCATTTTTAAAAATTCCTTGACTGGAAACCAATAATGTAGGAAGTGTTGGTTATGTGAAATTATGGCATACCAACTCAAGAAATAGCCAAGAAAAGGATATTTTGTGAGTGTGTGTGTGTGTGTGTGTGTGTGTGTGTAATTATAAACCTCTGAGCTTTTTACCTGGAAACCCTTTTCAGGTTCAGGTTAAACGATTTTCTATGTGACTATCAATGAAATTGTGTAACTTGCACATGTCTTAGAATTGGGCTCTTGCCCAGCAGATTTCAATTTATAAAAGAGAAGAGGCCCACTTCTCAATTCCAAATTGCCACAGTGCCTTCCTATAAGCTTATCTTGTGCACAGGGCTTTCAGGGTGGGGAAAAGCTACACATCATTTAGCATTTTTTGATATTTTCACTTTTCCCCCTTGTGAAACAGAATACTACAGTGCCTAGGAGCTTAGTCATCAGAGTATGACACACTCTTGTACAAGTTTCAACCCTGACAGATGTGTCTATGAAATCCAGCCACTCTGTCTACCAGCCATGCAACCTTGGCAACAACTTACACGCTCTGGATCTTGCTGATCTTGCCTCCAAAATGGGCGCAAATAAAAAAAAATAATAATAATACATTCTTCTTGAGGTTGTTAGGACTGAGGCATTGTAGCATAGTATGTATGCATAGTAAATACTTAATAAGAGTGTTGACTATTATTTTTAATATTAGTAACTTTGATCTCAGGAGGATCATTAACCATGGCTACATGAAGTTTAAGAGAAAATAGAACTTTGGGTTTGTCATAATTTTATATGATTTTAATAATTTATTCAGCTGTGATCATTCTTAACTTGGTGATAAAGTTTGTGTACATGTTTGTTGCCCTGTTTACTTAGGGAACAGATTAAAAACAATTCCTTCTGCTACATTCCCCGGAGCATATGGGGTGAAGTTGTCGGAGAAGCAGCCCTGTCACAAACCTAGGCCTTAAATGTGAAACATCTGCCTTTGACTCATTAATGGTTAAGATGAAACTAACAATCCTGTCCCTTTCCAGTGTCTGTGTTTGGGGGAGAGAACCACAGGGAGTGAGCCTTGAGGAAAAATATTGATTCCCCTTTAGCAAGCTCTGTTGAAATGCACAGTTGTAGGCCTTGTTATTTTTAAGTGTCTGGATTTTCTTTATGAATTCATTAAAAAATATTTTAGCGGCTCTGGTGGCCCAGTATCTCATTCCAACATAAACTTACCACTGGAAAGCACATACCATTTGGCTCACCTTTTCAATTCATGGCTTAATAATAATGACAAATTACAGGTGCTGAAATGATGTTAGAGCCATTAGCATAACTGATTCAGGGCTCATATTATTATTCTTTTCTCTAGACCTTCTTAATATATGCCCATCTCTCTCCCAATTGGCAGTTAATGTCTCACGTGCCGGAATTCAGTTTCAATAACCTGAAAATGATATTACCTTTCCTAATTGGTAGTAAGATGGACCTGTCATCCTATCTCATTTTCAACTTCTCTACAAGAGTAATGTCTATATTATTGGGATTTCAAGTGGTACTCATGGTGGAGCAGGCTCCATCACCCTTAACAGAGAATGTCTCTCCTTAATCTATATTTCTCTAGATCTCTTGATTCTCTCCTGAAAGATCATACGCAATATGTGAAAAATAGCTGTATAAAATAGTCATCCATTTTTTTAGTTTATTTTCCAATGTTCTTTGACATTGATTATAGAAACTACAGCCGGCTTTAGGAATCTCATATATTAACCTTATACAATGTGACCGTGGTAAATTCACTATTCAAGTTCTCATACCTTTCTTATAGATTTTCTTTGGAAGTTCTATGTATATGATCATGTCATCAATGAGTAAAGAGTGCTGCATCTTCCTTTCCAATCTGCATGCTTTTTTTCCCCCCTTGTCATATTGCATTGGCTAGGAATGCCAATACAGTGTTGAGCAGAAATGGTCAGAACTGACACCTTTACATTGTTTCTGTATTAGGTAGAAAACATTGAGTCTTTTATTATTAAAAGACTATTTACTATTAAATTTTATTATATATATGTATGTATGCATATATATATATATATATATATATATATATATATTTCTTATAAAGTTGAGGAAGCTCCCATTTCTATTTTACTGAGATTATTGATAACAAATGGATATTTAATTTTGTAAAATGTATTTTCTGCCTCTATTAAGATGGTCATGATTTTAATCTTTTGTTCTGTTAATATTGTAAATTATATCAATTGAGTTTTGAAAATGAATCTATTTTTACATCGTTGGGATAAAACCCATTGGATGATGATGCACCATCAAGTTTACATATTTCTGAATTCGATTTGCTGAAATTTTGTTTGGAAATTTTGCTTCCATGTTTGTGACAAAAGTTGATCAAAGTTTTGTTTCTCCAATGTTCTTGTATGGTTTTGTTATCAATGCAATGCCTGCCTTATATAATGTTTTGGAAAATGCTATTTAGTTATTTTCTTTCTGAAATATTTTGCATGGAATTAGTTATATGTCTTCCTTAAATCTCTGATAGAAGTCACCAGTAAAGCCAAATGAGTTTGCAAATTTCTTTTAGGAAAGATACTTAATTACAAATTCAATTCGCTTAATCACTAGTGGGCTATTTAGGTGGTCTCTTTCTTCTAATGTTAGTTTTCGCTAATTTGTTTTTCAAAGTATTGGCCCATTACACCTAAATTTTCAAATTCATTAGAATAATTATTCATAATATTCTCTTATGATTCTTTAATTTCTAAAAATGGCATAGTGATATATCTCCTTTATTCCTGATTTTAGTAATTTTTAGTGATCTGGGTAGAGGCTTATCAATTTTATTCATTTATAAGAAACTAGCTGTGGTAGTGTTGATTTTTATTATTTCTGCATTTTCTCTTTCATTGCTTTCTGCTGTCATCTTCATTATTTCCTTACTTTTATTTATGTTGGATTTAATTTGGTCTCTTCCCCTCCTGCTCCTTCTTTCTCCTCCACTTCTTCCAACTCTCCTCTTCCTCATTTTCTTTCAATTCTTAAGGTGGAAGCAAGCTTGTATCGTTGATTTTGGACTTTTTAAAAAATATGAGCACTTAAAACTACCTTTTGTATTCTAGGCATTCCTTTAACTGTAACTTACAGATTTTGATGTTTTATTTTCATGTTTATACAATTAGAAATATTTACTATAGCCTGTGATGTGTTTCTCCATGAATTATTTAGAAGTATGTTCTTTAATTTCCAAATATTTGATTTTACGACAGAAATATTTATTATTGTTTCCAAATTTTGTTCCATTTTTGTCAGTGAACATATGCGGTTTGATTTCAATCCTTGTTAACTTATTTTAGAGCCAAGCATGTAGTTTTTCTTGGTGAATAGTCCATGTGCCTTTGTAAAGAGTTTGCACTCTCTGGATTTGGGTTGTATTTTTCTATAAACTAAATCAGTTGATAGTTATGTCAACCAACTGAACTTCTATCTATTTATTCTGCCAAGTATTGAGATGGAACTACTGAACTATTTAACTATAACGATGCACTTGTCTTTTTTTTCCCCATTCACTTATCTTAGATTTTGCTTGAAATTATTTTGGTAGTTGAAAATCTGATAGAAAGTCTGATAGAACATCATCTACACTGCAGGGGATGGGGAACCCTTTTTTCTGTCAAGGGCCATTTGGATATTTATAACATCATAAAGAAGGACCAAACAAAATTATCAACTTAAAAATTAACCTACTATAGTTGGTCAAACATTTAATTAACTCACCCCTAGTGCCTTGGCAGGGCCAGACCAAATGATTTTTTGGGCCTTTTATGGCCCTCAGACCGGACATTACCCACCCTGACAGATACCAAGTGCTTCTGAATGAAAATAAAGTCTTTCTAATTGGGGATGTGTGCAGAGGGAGCAGTGTGTGGGACAAAGCACTCCGTGGAAAAGTCAGGCAGGAGGCAGTCATCAGGAATGTTTACCTATACTTTGAGAAGCCACTAATGTAGAGGGAAGACTGACTGATGTTAGAAAGAAGTGTTAGGTACAAGCAGGTTTTCAGTCAGATGGAGCAGGGAATCCACGGAGGGCTTGGACTGGAGGCACCGAAGCAGGAGGGCTTATTAGCTGAGTAGCTGACTGGTATAAGGAATGGGTATTAATGCACAGGGCTCATTTTGGATGACACCGTGTCAAGTGCAATGAGACAGGCTGAGTGCGCTAAGCCACAGATACCCAGTGGTGTTTATTGATAATACCACCCACCAGGTCACACTGAGATTAATCTGGGTAGTAAATGTAATATAATTAGTCAAGCAATTTGGAGTTCAAAATCTGCTTCTGTGGCGTATTACCACACAGGCACATATTTCTTGCATTCTGATCTTAAATGAGATACGTGACCTTTTTATGTCTGTTTCCTTATTTTTTTAAAAATGGGATGATACCTCTTTCCCAAGGTGGTTAGATGCAAGATATCATGAAATGGAACATATAAAACATACAGCTCAGCATATAGTAGTGCAGTAGGTGGGTTTTCTTTCTTTCTTCTCTTCTTCTTCTTCTTCTTTTTTTTTATTTTTTATTTTTTACAATTGTTAGATTTCTTCCTTCCTGTGTAAAGATAGGCAGACTTAGGATGACTAAAGAAAAAGAGAATATGCAACTCCGAGGCATTTATGCTAAGTTGAAATAAAGAATTAAAAAACAGCGCTATTTTTCTCTCAAAAAGTCTCTAATCTTGGCCCAAACTCTTCTCCCTGCTAGAAAAGTAAAACCCCACTGAGAGAGGGTAGTGTGTGCCCCTTTCCGGCAAATGCCACTGCCGCCCAGGATTGCTTTCTTGGTTGAAGGAAGCCAATGCCTGCTGAGATTTCTGCCTTATGGGGTCCGTCCTTTGCCCATCACACCACAGTTTTTTTCTGGGAGTAAAGACTGAGGTAAAGTATTCTTAGATCCTCAGAGAGACTTCAGAGTAGGTCTTCCCCCCCCCCCCCTCCATTTTCTTACTTCGCCCATTTAATAGAAATTCTTATTCAGCCATGTGCAACGATTTTTAAAAGATCTGTTTATAACCATTTAACCCTGATTATCTTATAAGCTACAATTATCCCCATGTATGCCATTACATACACCAAACATGCATCACCTTGCAACTCTATAGTCTTCGTCTCCTTCCTTATCCTCCTTCGTGGCCCCCTTTGCGCAGCCATCTGCTCTTAGCAAATCAAGAATGACAGCACATCACTTGTAGCAGTACTTCCACACCCTTCCCTGTCCCTGCACAACTGTGGTTAAATCATCTTCATTTCACCATTTTACCAGCTGCCAAAGACCATAGCAATCAAAACTGATAAATCCCAAAGTGCTTCCATTAACCAATCAGGGGCTGTCACTGTTGTCAAGTCTTCCCTGAGAGAGGCCATTTTTGGTAGCTTGGAATTCCTGTGTATATGTCCACTGGGGATAGATATGTTTAGCCAGTTAAAAAAAGGGGGGGGGGTTTGACTCTGTAGTTAGTTGCAGAAACTAGTTCTAGGAGTCTCCCAAAAACTACTCTCTACCTCTTTCAAAATTTAAACCAGGTTTGGTAATTTTCTTGTTGCTCCTTGCTTGTTCCAGGAGGTGATTACACTTACTTGTCTTAAACACAGTGAAGAAGAAACAAGCTTTGAAATTCCACACTTGGAGACAATCAGGGAAGCCAGGAGAGAATTTGTAGCAATCTGAACGCGCATCAAGACACAGTAACTATCAACAGGGCAGCAATGAGTGACACATGTTGCTGCATGCGATCCTCCGCTGCTCAACAGCACCGAGTTTGACGTTTAAATTGCAGGCAGCCCTGGGTCCGTTCCAGGAGCTGCCCGTGGTTGAATGCTGTTCTGATCACTTGCTTGAGGGGCGCCGTGGGGGGAAAGAGAGAGAAAGAGAGAGAGAGAAAAGAAAAATCAAATTGTTCTCGGAAATCATGTTTAATGTAGAAATCTGGTTAATATTAAAATGCAATCTGCAGTTTTCAAGTATTCTATTCCTCAAGGAAAATATTTCCTGTTCAAGGGGCAGGAGCAGTAAGCAGTCTCTTATTACATCACTTCCTATGTCAGGCCCAACTAGCATTCAAAATGTATTACTGTATTGATAATGCTAATTTCAAAATGATGCTGCTTTTTTTTTTTTTTTCCTTATCCTCTTTGGTTAAAGGGTCTGGGCAAAATTCCAATCATATGGATCAATTTAGCTTTAGATGGCGCTAGCCAAACTGATATTTCATGCACGGGTAGAATGTGGTTCCTCCGCGTGCTGCGTGCTCAGGAATAGCAAGCCATGTGTCTTCTCTACTCCTAGCGTAGCATTCTGGTTCCAAACGTTTCCCAAGAGACCAGCTATCTCAGAGGTTTTAGGAAAGCAGCAGCAGCAGCAGCAGCAGGAGGGAGAGGCATCCCGTCTTTCCCTACACACACGCCGTCTTCCATCTTTGACTTACCCGAGAGTCAGGGATTGATTTCTGGAGCTCAACCTTGTGCCATGCTCAAATCAACGTGGTATTTTCCCTGTCGGCTTGGCTGGCTTTACGGCATCAGCTCTCATCACCAGGAGGACATGTGGATGTAACCACTGGTATTTATTCTTTCTTCATCCAAATTTTTTTCCTCCTGAAATGACTTAAAACATGAAAACTGATGACTTATTAGAATGGAGTCTTTTCAAATAGCTGTCTCCCGCATAGTTACTCAATGTTCTTACCTTTTCATTAAAAAAAAAACGAAAAACAAAAAAACACAACACACAAAATGTCAGCCCTGCTGCTGGCTCAGTGGTTGAGTGTTGACTCATGAAGCAGGAGGTCAAGGTTCGATGCCTGGGTCAGGGCAAATGCCCAGGTTGCAGGCTCAATACCAGGTAGGTCAAATGCAGCAGGCAGCCTATCAATGATTCTCTCTCATTATTGATGTTTCTATCCCTCTCTCCTTTTTCCTTTCTCTCTCTGAAATCAATAAAAACATATATTTTTTAAAAAAGTCACTCACAGAAAATCAGTACGGAACACCCAAAGTTCTACACCAGAAGGTAACCAATTCATTTGTCTTGAAGCCTTCCAGACCTTGGAGCCAGTGGGTGGCCTGCTAGGCAAAGAGGTCCTACTCATGATGGCATGCACAGTTCTCTGAAGGGCTCCCAGAGAGAACGCTTAGTTGCAGCTAGGTACTACTCATTCAACCTTTTAATTTAGTTATTGGAGGATTTCCTCCAGACAGGAAATACTTTATGCTAAATCCATAGTGTAGACCTGTCCATGTTTGCTATTTTTTTTTCTACTCATAAATTCTGTGCTATGCAATGAACATTTTCTTTTAATGCTAACAATGATAAGTTTAGGGCTCATACTTTGCCATACAATGTTGGGTGCTACTCAACTATGATTAAAAATTGAGACTTTATTCATACCTATTTGTAATCCCTCTTAAGAAAGGGAAGGAGGAAAAGAGGGAGGAAGGGAGGAAAAGAAAAGATATGTCTGAGTGTGTTTGGTTGGGGGTGGTATTCTAAGTTTTCTGAGGAGTGGTATAATAGGGTATGAACCAGATATTAGACAGATGACTCTAAAAACAGTGATGATGATGTCCTGGGAAAGCAAGACCATGAACTTAGGAGACCAGTGAGAAATCTCTTGGAAAAAAAAAGATAAGAAAAGAATATGATATGGTTTAGGCCGGGGTGCAAGGAACAGGGGGTGCATACATTGCACAGACAACACGGGGAAGACCTGTTGATTGATTTTGTCCTGGGAAGAGAGATAAAAGCTGGTCTGAAGTGAGGAGGTATGGGGGAAGTTGGGGAGAATCAGATTAGTTAATTTTAAGGGAATATTGAGTCAATATGTCAGCACACTCTACACTTGGAAATATTCTGTGGAGTCAGACATTTAGATGTGGACTTGGGAAAAACATCGGGATGGGGCACAGATTTGGGGATCATCAGATTATTTGGGGAACACTGTGCGAGAGAAGGAGATGGGTCAACAGAGACCCAAGAAGAGGAATTTAGCAGATTGGAGGGGGAGATTAAGAAAGGAGACAGAAGATACAGACTTCACAACTGTTTTGAATTTCTGAATAAAGGAGACTTTAACATGCTATTGTGGGTTAAGGGAAAGAAGCCAGAGAGAGAGAGAGAGAGAGAGAGAGAGAGAGGGAACTTGAATATATAAACAGACACAAAGAATCATTGACTTGTCAAGATCTACGTCAAAGGAGACTAGAGAGCATGAAATCAAGAATGGTGGGAAAAACTTGACTGGTAAAGGAATGGGATACATATTTTTTAAAGACAGGATATAATGCGGAGAAAATATTGGAGACATTTGAAAGTGGTATAAAGGAGGATTTGTGACATGTTTGTTTTTTTCAATGTTGTGAGGGGCAGGCAGAGGAGATAATCCACAGTAGCCAGTGTTTGCAAAAGGTGAGACAAGAAGAAAAAGATTACCGAAGAGAAACCCCGAGGAAACATCTCTATATGATGATTTTTTCTATAGCGGCAATGCTGTTGGAATGGAAGAACGTAATGGGAAAATGAAGATGACGAAGGAAGATGAGACCAAAGGAGAATAAAGGAGAGAAAAAGAACAGGAAGAGGAGTCTATGGAGACTAATGGTTGAGGCCAATCAGCAACTATTTCCATTGCGTTCACTGGTGTTTCCATTTTTGATTGTATGTTGCTTGGCACGGCCTAACCCAGAAAGCACTGTATCCTTTTAAGATGCTCTAGTGTGAAGACCTATGAGTATTGAGTACAATTTTACAACAGTTATTTACCCAGCCTAGATAGTAGCTTGTTACCAACCTGCCTCAGTGGAATCTGGTAAGAATGAAAGTATGATGGCATTCTGCGCTAGACCCATTGAGATAGTACCTGGCACCGGTTTTATTCCTTATCAACCGAGCTTTTACTAAGTGCTTACTAGAGGCCAGGTGGTGTTCTAGGCCAGACGTTAGCCGACTTTCTCACTAACAAACACAGAGCTGAGCAGTTTCAACAGGACCATATGGTCTCCAGAGCCCAACATATGTATTAAGCTGCCCTATACAGAAAAAAGTTTGCTGAATCCCGTGAAACATGCTGGAGGTCCATCAGGAAACATGTTAACACAGCTTTATATACTCATGGGAGCTTTGGCTAGGGAGGGATCCATTTTCAAATCGCGATGAAAATTTGTGTATTTTAGTACTGAGCGATTGCTCATAAAATGTGATGCATTGAAAGGCAATATCGATCTAATTCCAAACCATCAGGATGTCATGGCCAACGCCAGAGAAAGAAGCCCTGTTTGAAGACTCGTGGTTTAACGTCTCCCCACGGAGTGATGGGCATGTTGGTTTCCAGATGGTTTCCGTGTCCCGAGACAGCATCCTTCCCGCCGTGTGCAGCTGAGCCTGCTGAAAGGGGTGTTTGGGTGAGCATGTACCTTTCCAAGGCTGCTGGATAGCAGATGATAGGATACAAGGCGTTCTTGGTCCGCTCCCAGATTCTCAACAAGTTTCCATGTGGGTGGATGTGCACTGTTGATTTCTAAATTATACCTTAGCAGAAAGAGTGTAAAAATAACTGAGTGATGGTAAGTTTTAAAGAGGCAGCTAGCTGCCTCATTCCATTGAATGCTTCCTCCTCAGAGGGAGAGGGAGACCGAGAAATCCCGGCTCAGCCTATCCAGCGCTGCCTCGTTTTAATGAAGAACCTGCTCTTCTATTTGGCACTTTTCTTTTTTAAAAAAACTTAACCAGACTGTTTTTAACTTGTCCTCCTTTGGAATGAAACACAGACAGGCTGCTCAGCCTAGCTTGTCTAGCCCGAAGGAGGAAGATGGTTATTATATTCCAATGCTTAGATACTGTCTCCGTGTATCAAAATTGGAGAACTGATTCGTAGCTGAGGGAGTAATCAGTGGGCGACAGCCAGCTTGTGACAAAATAGAGAGACATGTCTGCATCAAAGCAGAGTAATTAGTATTTTTTTCCTACTGTGACAGACTCTCTTTGACTCCAATTTCCAAATTAATAGTTTGCCTAAGTAAATAAAATATGACAACTGTCATTAGTGGCCATACACAAATTCTGTCACAATTTCTTTTACGTCTCCTTGGATTTCTGTATTCTTAGTCCAGAGGGATGGTCTCTGGGATAAAAAGGAGCAGACAGAATTTGCGGAGGAGGGAGGGCATGACACCAAAGACAGGCAAAATATTCGAGATATGCCACCGGTTATTTTGAGTCAAGTCAGACTTTTGGGCTCAGTTGACTTACTTCCTGCCATGAATGGGCAGGGCAGCGCATTGACAAGCCGGTATCTGTAAAAGCCATGGTAAGTGGAAGAATGCCTGACGACTGAGAGTGGGCAGGCGTTTGGATGTCCAGCGTGGATCCTTCAAGCTTGCCTTCAAAGGAGAAACTCTGGAACTGGGATGACAGAAAGGAATGGCTTCCAAGGCCTAAGAAGAATCCATGCACTGGTACCCAGCCTGGCTGTCCTGAGCATGAGCAACTCACACCGAAAAAATTGCTGGACTTTCATAACAAGACACTATGGCAGGGATTGGCCTGTATGAGGACATTGAATGTTGTTCAGGTGATGTTCCAGGTAAAGAGCTCTCAGGTGATTAGTATCCACCGCCTGTGCACATGCCCAGTGGAAAGGTACCTGGAGAATATAAGGTGTAAGTTAGGTATGGGGCTGTGTAGTATTTCAGCCAAAGAATATGTGCACGGAGAGTTCCTTTCCTAGCTTTCCCTTTTTCTGTTTTGACTCTCTCACAGGTATTAATGTGTGTGTTCCTTGCCTTTCCTTACCTCATATAAAGCACAGCTTTTATAAAGCTCAGGGGAAGTCAGGAGAAACTTTGTAAATGTCTTGGCTTATGATACTGAAAGAGGAACTCAGGACCCAACCTTAGCCCATTTCTTATGGAAACCAACAGCTGGGGAAGTTGAAAATGTGATCATACTTCACATTTGATCAATTAATAAAATCCTTATTGTCTTGTTTACAACGTATAAATTGACAAGGGTCAAGAAGAATGAGAAAGCCGAAACCGGTTTGGCTCAGTGGATAGAGCGTTGGCCTGCGGACTGAAGGGTACTGGGTTCGATTCCGGTCAAGGGCATGCACCTTGGTTGCGGGCACATCCCCAGTGGGAGGTGTGCAGGAGGCAGCTGATCGATGTTTCTCTCTCATCGATGTTTCTAGCTCTCTATCCCTCTCCCTTCCTCTCTGTAAAATATCAATAAAATATATTAAAAAAAAAAAAGAATGAGAAAATGGCAGGATTTATTGTGGAATCTCTTAACCATCACTAGATTCAAAACTTAAATATGTGTATCTATGTTAGATCAACATTTGAGACTTTAGCTGCACAATACAACTCAAGGACTGCTTCTAGTAATGCCACACAAAATGTACATAAGATTTCAGCACATTATATGGTGTTACTAATCGTCTTGTAGCATAAGTATGTAAAGTTGTGGTATAAAATATAAATATTATGGTATTATTATCTAAACTCAGAAAGCTTCATTTTCTGATTGGAAGATTATAGGACTGGATAGTAAAAGAGCTATGTTCCAAAATCATTTTACCATCTCTAACCCAACTTGACTGCCACAAGTCATCTTTTATATGCAGGGAGAATGACAATAACTCTATTTTGTCCAGGTCTGCTTAACAAAAAATATTAGCAAAAAAAAAAAAAAATCTTCAAGAAAGAACGGCATTGTAGAAAGAACAACATTGGTTAAATTATTATGATGTATTATGCCATCGAACCCACTTTATAACCAGTCTAGAACGTACTTAGAGTCTTTCTGTTATTACTGCACATGCATTAATTTTATTCAACATAAAACAAATGGGGGAAGACAACTAGATTTTCTTTCCAGATGGTGTGAAAACAGCAAGGTCAAACTTGAAGAAAGGCTGGGCCTTTTTTTGCAGAGAACTTAAAATTTATCACCTCTCATTTAAGTTATAAAACTTGTTTTTCCTGGATTTTTTCTGGCTTCGGATCCATTGGAAGAGAAAAGTATAGATCTTCGAAGCGAATCTGTCTGCTCAGTATTGATGGCTGCCTCTTCCTCCTGCTCTTCTCCTGGAGTTGATTTCTTTCTTTGGGTTTCAGATCAGCATCACAATAGGCTGGAATGCCTGGATTTAGTGGCAGATGTGGAGGGCGAGCAGCTCATTTTTCAAGGACTTCGCAGTCTGTTCTCTGCCTTAACCTGCTCCAACAGTTCCTTCTCCTGCAACTTCTCAGTACGTTGGTAATTAGGTCCCCAGAATTTTCATAATTTGTAAACACGGTAAAATGGCTGTCAGGCATTCAGTAGGGTGAAAGTGGACAGAAAAAAAAAAAAAAAAAGACCAGCTTCCTCCAACCATTTCCATTTGACGTGGGGAAAAAGCTGGGCCCGTGCCCACGGCAGTTAAATGGTCAGGCGCACGCCTCAGAGTGATTTTTCTTCAGGTGTCACTGCCACACACAAGTACCATGTGTTCTGCCTTGGCTCCGGCGGGCCGGGCTGGTCCTCCAGGACTCTGAAGGCTGTACCCCCAGCCCCAGATTTACATCCATTTCTCTCTGCCAAGGTGAAGGCGGGAAAAACCACACATGTTTTCCTTTCTCCCTTTTCTCGGCCGAGCTGATTGCCTCCGGATGAACCATCTTCCACCTCGGCGCACGCTGGTATTTCACCTGGCACCATGGCCAGGGGTGGCTACGGCCCACGGAGGGGAGCACGCAATGGAAAACCAGTCTTCGTGGTAACGCAAGCTGAAACCGCCAGACAGCCATCCCTTTCTCGTGTGCAGTCCCAGCTGCCAGCTGGAGGACTGGGATCTGGAGAGAGAAAATGTTGGGAAAAGCTAAGAGCAAGAGCAAGGAAGGGTAGGAAGAATGCTGGAGGACTAGAGGATGCTCTGGCCTGAGACACCTTTCCTAACTGTTCATATACTTTCTCTAATGCACAACTAAGTAGTAGCAATAACAGTAATGTCAACAATACGGTAACACTAATAACAACTAAATGCCTGTCATTTCCTATGAATCAGGCAGTATTTTAAGGGTTTTGGTAATACTCTCAATAACAGTATTACCCAAATTTTTAGTTTACAGATGAGGAAGCTGAGGTACAGAAATAGCACCTTAGCTTCCTCTTCACTGTAATAGCAGTAACGTTACTGCAAGACCTTCCTAATCGTCTCCACCTACGGTCTGGACTAGTCTATTGGCACAAGACATCTCAAGATGCCACACTTGTTTGGTCAGTGATTTGCCATGGAAGTCTGTTAGGCGAATGTTATATTCCCATGTCTGGAGTGTAGTAGATAAAACAATTCTTTTTCCATTTTTTTTTTCAAATTTACAAAATAATCAACATTCTCAAAAAGGATGAGAGCATGTATATGTTTGTGTGAGTAGAAAGGGTTTGAGACTTGTCTAGATTCAAGAAATTGCTACCCAGTTTTGTGGATGAGACTACAAGATCACGGAGGCTTAAGGACACCCTCCTGCTGATCTCTCCTGCTTCTTATTTTGCTTGGTCAGCTAGGATGCTTTCATCGGCAAGTGGCACAAGTAAGGGAATCAGTTGGATCTTGGTGCATAACACACCAACCAGAAACTCAGCAGCTTAAAACAGCGAACACTTACTAGTATTATTGCTCATGACACCATGGGTCAGCTGGGCAGATTTTCTGGTCTTGGCGAGGCTCACTCATGTCTGTGGTTAGCTGGAAGTTGGATAGTTCTGCTGATCTTGGCTTGGCTCTCTCATGTTTGGGTGTTGGCTCCCGGTAGACTAGGATGGCCTTCGCTGAGACAACTAGGCTCTCTTCCATGTGAATCTCTCATTCTCTACAGGTTGGTAGTCATGACAATGGAAGAATTCTAAGAGGGAGCAGAGACACTCAAGGTCTCCTGTAGTCTAGGCTCAGAACCAGCACACCACCACTTTTGTCACTTTCTATTGAATAAAGCAGTTCTCACAGTCAGAGTGGGCATATCCTACAGTCACAAGGCAAAGAGCATGGATCTGTGGATGTCATTCATGGAATCCATCTGTGCAGTCGACCTGCAACAGTACACCAAATAAAATTTGCTTAAACCTTACACATTAATTATCTCACATGATAGAAAGCCAAGATTCAATGTCGACTATAGAGTCTGTTAGCTGAATGATCAATAATAACATCAAGGACACAGACACTTTCCATCTCTCTTCTCAGCCATTCTCAGTCTATTGCCTCATCCCCAGGCTGGCTCATTTCAAGGTCTCATATGGTCATCAGCAATAATGAAAGACATGTGCTTCAGTGTTCACATTTGATAGATTCCTTTACTCAGGAGCCCAGAGAAATTCTCTTTTTGTGTTGTGCTGGTTCAAATTGACTTATGCCTCCCCTTTTCTAAACGAATCACTTGCTTTGTGCTGCAAGTAAAAGACATAGAAGATAAAGGGTAGGAGAAGCTAAAGGAGGAATAAATGGTGATGAAAGGATACCTGACTTGGAGGGTAAACACACAATGCGGTATATAGAGGATGTATTTGAAAATTGTATACCTGAAATCTGTGTAATTTTATTAACCAGTGTCACCCCAATAAATTCAATTTTTAAAAGTGGCTTAAATAACAGAGGCCATCCATCTCTCTTTTAGAAAGAAGTCTAGAGTTCTCACATGTACAAAGAAGAAAAGAGTTATGGCAATCTTAGGATAGATTCATCAGGTTAATAATGTCATTAGAAAGTCAAGCTCATCCCATTTTTCTCTTTCACCTTAAGTGCTAACATTTTCTCCCTTCATACTATAGCTCCACCAGTTTTATTCTTAGTCAACACCCAAATATTAGAAGAAGGAATATGGGGAAGAGAATTAGCCTCATGTCTTCTCTCTGTATATTAGGTGTAAAATTCTATCTCAAAAGTCCCTGAGCAGATGTCCCCTTATGTCGAATTGACCACATTGCTACTTCTAGCTGCAAGGGAAGCTGGGTAAATGAATACATGCATCTGCTCTCTCTCTCTCTCTCTCTCTCTCTCTCTCTCTCTTTCGGGAGGGAGACTATTTCTGCATGAATGAAAGGATAAAACATTTAAATATTTTTTCTGTTCTGTATGCTAAACTTTGTGTGTCTCACAAATGTCAACACACTAAAATGCTGTCTCTTTAAATAAAGGTCTGCTATACCCTGAGTGCCTGATTGAATCAACTAGGCAGTTAAAGGTGTGGATATTTCTTATTCTTTGACCAGAGGACAAAGAGGTATTTCTGAAAAGCAGGAAGGATCAGTACATTCAGACATTACTGATAGATTGAGACATATATTTCATTGGTGGAAAGTTTTCAGACCAAAAAATTTATTCATTGTCTGGGACTAAGTCATGTAGTCATGTGTAAATGAGACTAAACACTTATCCTCTGTGGAGTCAAGTATTCAGTGTGAAATTAGCCTTAGTTGCCATCCTCTTGCAGAGAGGCCTTCCATTCATAAAACGTGCATTAGAAGGGTCTAGCATTGCGGTCCCTGTGCATCATGTATTGACTAGGCTTTGCTCTGTCCTTTCATCTATCGTTCATCACATTTTATTGAGTGAGTGTGTGTGTGTGTGTGTGTGTGTGTGTGTGTGTGTGTGTGTGTGTTTTCATAGAATCCTCTTCTTGGGCTGGCTGTCACTTAGCATACAAAGAATTATAAATTTGCTTAAAATCCCACAAATGAGTTGTTGAATGAGTATGCTATTATTTCCAAGTTTTTCCTTGCATCTAAACAGGCGTATACTCAACCCAAAAGGCCAGATAGCTAAAGAAATGATTTAGGGACACAGAGGTCTTCTAATCACTTAGCATAGATGAAGTATGAGCAGAATAGAGTCTCATGTCTCAATGATTTCCGATTACCTTGGGATTATAACAGATAGATTCACCACCTCCTAAACAGGGTTCTTCCTGCCTACTGATTGGCACCTTTAAAAGCCACAGGTAAGGGGAAATATGGAAAACGATCTGGCTAAGAGCATGCTCCCAGACTTTCTACCTCGCTTGTTTCCCCCTAATGGAATATGAATGATGGGTTATGAGTCACCCATCATCAACCACCATCCTAAGCTCAGCTATCAAATGCTGGCGTGGAGGAATGAGAGGCATGCACTGTAGAAGAAGAGTGTATGTCAGAGAAGCTCAGAAACAAAGGGTACCTGAAGGTCAGTAAATACTTTTCTCTTGTTAGCTAAGACCGGGCTTCCTTTTTGAGGGGGCTGTGATTCAGCCTCTTCAGTTAGAAGCTTAGGGGAACAACATAAATGATTAGTTCATCCCCCGGTTGGAGGTTATTGTTGCAGGAATGGTTTTAATATACCCAGGGATTTGGCTTCAATTCTTGCTTTCAAACTCCAGCAAGTCTTGAATTGTTTATTGAATCTATGTTGAGAAACAGAACCCAGAGATGAAGCTAATAATTGGCAAGAATCCCAATCCTTTGTGTCATTATGGTCATTAATTAGGGTAAGGTTTATATAGGGAAAGGTTGCTGATTTGAATCACTTGTTTCCACATTTTTTGGGGATGGGGTTATAATTGGGAGTTCTATTTTTCTATAGATAAACAGACATTGCATTGGAAGCCTAAATGATGCAAACTTAGTAATTTGTTTCACTGGCACTTCAGTCAAAGGAAAATAAATCATATTTTCCTGATGGTTATTTTCAACCTTAAAGCTTTATTTTATCAATCAGCAGAATACTTAGTATAAGGAAAACTTTATGGAAAATTCACAATAAAATGAATTTCTACCCTGTATGTACCATTCACCTTCTTTCTAGGTAACTAGAGGCTGATGTCACATCTTATGTGGAGGTTGGGTGGATTTCATTAGAGAATAAACAGTTTCCCAGTGTCCTGTAGATATTCTTGGCTCATTCATAGGAAGGGAGAGGGTCCTGGCCCTGTGACCTCCTAGGAGCTCTGCATCTTAGAAATTTAGGTATGCATTGACAGGTTTTAAACTTCTCTTTTATATGTTTTAATTAATACAGAAGTCTGACTTCTCCTAATTCAGATGGTATAGTAAATATGAGCAGAATGTTAATTCACAAATGTCATCTGTATTTCTTATTTTCCTTCTAGTTGTGCCCATGGTGACGTGGTAACACAGTAAACAGGGAAGCCTTGTGTTCTAATCTGATAGTTGGTTCTGAATGAGCACATTTATATATTTTTTGAGATTAGTTACATTTGGGGTTAGATAGAACAATGGAAAAGAGTTTCCATTTTTTGGTCTCCCCCAACGTCTACATGGTTCATTTTTTCACTTTGTATCGGAAATGAAACCATGTCCGATAGCACGAGGTCTCAGGAGTTATAAGCAATGGCCTCCATGTTACCCTTTTTGAGATATTTACACAGAAAGCTCAGGAGGTTTTGTAAATTGGAAATCCCAGTGCATGGCAGGGTGGGGTGGTGTTGTCTAATGCGTACTAATGACAATAGGGTGTGTGGGTGTGATGTATGGCAAGATCCCACAGGGCATCTATCCTCAGCACTTGACGTGCCAGGATTGCTCACCACACCCTGTCTTCGTTTGGAAACTTCACAGAATGGGGTACTCTCAGGCCAAAGCCTACACGAGTCTCCTTCTCTGAATAGAAAAAGCACACGTGAAACCAAATCTATGTGCATTTCTACTCTGGCCTGTTAGGGAGATAGATAAACAAGGGGTCTAGATTCCAGCATGGCGGCCGTTTCTTTGGAGGCTGGATTGATGAGAGATCGGCAGGGAAAGATTGCTGAGACGTGTGTCTGGAAGAGCGTTCAGAGGCATTTCATTTCACAGCCTTGCCTTGGGAATTAATTCCCTATTTAGATTAGCATTATTGCATCTTTCCATCTACATGTAATAGATGGGATTTAAAAACCACCAGTTCATAGTAATTTCTGAGCAAATCAGCTGTACTCATGGCATTTTCCTGTTAGTTGTAAAAAAAAAAAAGGTGTGTAAGGAGTGTGTGTGTGTGATGTGTGTGATGTATGAGATTACTTGGCCTGGATAAAAGCCTCAGAAAAATAAGCGAGTAACTCTCAGAAGTTAGGGTATCCCATTAACCTCATTCTTCCCTTCTTTTCCCCTCCTCCGTTAATTAGCAGATATTTAAGATCTGGATCTTCATAGATGTCTCTTTTCAATTATATTTATTTCATCTGTATCAAGAATGTTTTGGAAAAAAAAATAAAGGTAATGGGATTCAAAATTAGTCAACTAAAAGTAAGATTGAGAGGTTTTCTAGCCCAATGATAGTAACAAGATTTTCCCAGAGCTGGATTTCTTTGGTAAACCTGATCAGCTAATTTAATTACAGTGATGATGGTATGAATATTAAAATAACGTTGTGTGTGGCAGGAGAAGGGTGTGATTTTCTGCTTACATTTTTACCTTGTTGCCGAAAACAGCAATCACCGTTAATTCTTTTAGCAGATTTTTCAATATTTATCTACATGTCTTTAATTAATGTTTGATAATATCACTGTTTCTTGATTATTTAATTTTAATAATTATTTCTTGAACTCTCACTGTGGAAAATGGGGATGTGACTATTGCTTATCCATTGCTTATAAGAATCCTATTGCCCCTTCTTTCCAATATTACTATCGGTTACTTATTATTAGATCAATATCCGTTCCTACATATTATTATACCTATGAAAATAGTAGTCCCAGCTGAGCCATAGTATACTATAATATTATTTCCTTTGTAATAGTTGTCTTTTGTTTAAACTTATCATTAATCTGTGCTCCATGTTTGCCTCAGCTCTGTATACATTTCTCAATATGATAATAGACATTTGGTAGTCTATCAATTTCATTTTCTGACATGATCTTCCAGAACATTCTGACACACTGTCCTCCAGATTGATTGCTCTCTACATTGGATGTGCAGCTCCTGTACTGGGATCTCTCTTGACCATCATCCAGATTCCCCTCACCTCCGCCAAGTCAGTTTCCTGTTTTCCAGAACTCTTGTCCCCTTTTCCATCCAGGAATAAAACATTGGTAGTTTCCGTAGGAGAGTAAAATTTTGCATCCTCATATATCTGAAGATACCCTGAATTGAGAATTTAGTAGGATGTGTAATTTTTGTGTTGGAAATGACTTTTCCTAAAACTTTCGAAGACTTTTTTTTCCCCAGAGCCTTTGTTCATTTAGAGGTACTGTTGAAAAATCTATTATCATAGACTCCAGAACTTTTTTCTTACTACAAAATTATAGGCTTCTTTGTTGCTAGAGTTGGCATTTCATGATGGTGTGTACAGGGGTTCATTGTTCAATCACTGTTGTAGGGACTCTTCTAACCTGGAAACGTATCTCCTGTTTTGGATTGTTGTTGGAATATTTATCTGATTATCTCCCAAAGGATCCACTTTCAAATACTATCACACTGGAGGTTAGATTTTAACATACGACACACATTCATTCCATAAGAGTTCCTATTCATTAGTGGTACAAGAAAGCAATGACATTCTTTTCCTTGAGAAATGTACAGTGTGGCTTAGGAGAATGACATGGAGCCTAGAATTACTTTCCAACGCAAGATTATATTTGAATGCCCCTGCAATTCCACAGCAGAAGGAGAACATCTCTGGCCTACTGCCTAAATCCTGACAATAAAACACATTCCCTTGCTCCCTCTCCATGGCCAACATTACCTGCTACCTGCACTATCTGCAATAATCTTCCAACAGGTCTTTCTTATATTTCTCCTGCCTGACCACCATTCATTTACCTGGCACAGCCGCTGAGTGTGCACTTGCACAAATATCCATCGGAGAATGAGAATTCTTCAAATACTTCTGATCATTTCAAATTGCTCTTTAGTGATCTCTAAGCTCTTCCCATGGCCTGCAAGCTGCCATGTGATGTGATCTTACATGTCTACCTCACCCTTCAGCGCGCTCTCTCTCTTCCTTTTCCTACTGCTCACTGGCCAGGCAGGCCCTTCTTCCTCCCTGATCCCCAGGCCAGCCCAGCCTTCTGCCTCCAGAGCTTCACACTTGTGTTTCCTCTGTCTGGAATGCCCTTTGCCTGCTCTTTCCACCGTCGTCTCCTCCATCTTTATACATTCAGATACCTTACAAGTCATATTCACTTGATTCAGGCAGCTTGCAACCCGAAGCAGAACTAAGGCCCTGACTTCTGTAATTGGCTCCGGAGACTCGCAGCACTTATAGTTAGATGTCCGTCAACAGTTCCCTGAACTAAGCAGGTGACTGTTGTTTGCTTTTGGGGGATGACTGAGAGAACAGTAGCAAGATGAAAGAAACACACATCCACCTTGGGTCTCTTCTGTCAGTGGGTTACTTAGATATCACCTTTGTACATGCAAATTATCATGCAAACTGGGAGAGTGTTACGTATGAGAAGACATGGGTGTCTGGAGGAAAGCCTACATCAAATGGATCATTTGCAGTGTGGCTATATGTTTAATTATGTTATATAACTAAGTTTGTATCCAGCCTACCTTCAGACTATATGATGGTGCCTAGGGTATAGCAAATTCTCAATAAATTATCTTGAACTGAACATGTAAATACCAGAAGCATATGAATTCTATATTGATAACACTATTTCAGTTTTGAGGTGCCCTGCCTGGCACAAACAGCAAGAAACATTTATTTGCATATCCTGTTTTAAAGATCTGGAATGTTCCAATATTTGAGGGCTGCCTGCATGGTGGTAACCAAAGTGATAGACATAAAGAAGGACATTCCCCAAATCCTTCAGTCTCTGTTTTTAAGTTAATCCTCTCACCTACAAAAAAAGGATAGTTGAGAGAAAGATAGGTCTGAAGAGGGAAAAGACAAGTAGATTTTTATTAAACTTGTTGCTTTTTTAAAATGCACTTGTTTCTTTATTTTTAAAGGAATATATAGAAAGACAATAGCATTATCTGAAAACAAGGTAAGGGAGGTAGAAATGCAACCATAACTTATAGTTAGAACCATACAAATAACTCAAGAAGTTAACCTGAATTAGATTACATGTTATTACTTAGAAATGCTTGCCATTTTAAATCCTTAAGTATACAAATGTAACAAATTTGCCATTTTGGGCAAAAGTTGAGGAGCAAGACCCAGTGGCTTCTTATCAGGTGAACCACACCTTTATCATGTGACCCATCAAATCCATTTCTAGGCATGTCCCCAAGAGAAATGAACAGCTGTGCACAAGAGCCTTGCACAAGAATGTTTATAACAGCTTAATTCAGAACAGTCCCAACTAGAAACAACCCACATGCTGTTTCAGCCTGTGCATGAGCAGGCAATCTGTGGTATATTCACATAGTAGAATACTACTCAGCAGTATAAAGGCTCGATTCTGTCCCATGTAACAGCATGGATGGATTTCAAAACCTTACCCTGAGCAAAGAAGCCAGATTCAGAACCCTTCATGCTGTATGATTCCACGTTCTGTGGAAGACCAAACTGTAAATATTTCAGTCCCTGTGGTCCATGGGGCCTTAGTTGCAATTATTAAACTCTACCATTGTAGTACAAGAACAGGCATAGACAACATGCGAACAAATGAGCAGGACTGAATCACAATAAAACTTTTGGACATTGAAATTTTAATATCAAACATTTCATGTCTATTAAAATATCGTTATTCTTTTGTTTTCGCTTTTCCCAACCATTTAAATATGAAAAGCAAAAAAGAAAGGAAGGGAGGAAGGAAGGAAGGAAGGAAGGAAGGAAGGAAGGAAGGAAGGAAAGAAGGAAGGAAGGAAAAACATTTGTAGCTTGTGGACATTACAAAAAAAAAAGAGTAGTGGGGCTAGGTGTGCAAACGCTTTGTTCTAAACTGAATTGTGCTCCTATAAAAGTCAGGAAGCAGGTAAGTGGTTGTCAGGGGCCAGGGATGGGTTAGGGTCGATTGCACAGGGACACAAAGGTAAGTCTTGGGGGTGATGGAAATGTAATGGAAATAGCTTGTTTTTTTTTTATCAGAATGGTTGCTACGTAAGAGTATACTTATATTTGTTAAAACTCACCCATTGTATAGAGATTTACAAAAATAAATATTTTTATGGATTACAGAGAGGAAGGGAGAGGGAGAGAGAGATAGAAACATCAGTGACAAGAATCATTGATTGGTTGTCTCCTGCATGACTCCTACTGGGGATCGAGCTCCCAACCTGGGCATCTAGATGCCCTCACTGGGAATCGAACCCTGACCTCCTGGTTCATAGGTCAATGCTCAACCACTGAGCCTCGCCAGCTGGGCTGAATGGACATTTTATTACATACAATTTATAGCTCAATAAAGTTGATCTTCCAAAGAAGTGAAGAGAAAAATACAAACTGCAGCTAGAGATAGATGTATTTATTTTACCTTATCCTCCCCCAAAATATTGACTAACTTGAAAGCTATTTCACACGACATTGAGCCTAACTTAGGAAATACCAGAACCTTCTCACGTCACTAGATAAGGCCAGTTTCTACTTGGGAAAAACTTGAAGGCAAAGGAAAGAGTTAGCTCTTTAGTCAGTTGAATCTATAGTTCCAGGATCCAAATTTAGAGCCTTTTCTAAATTAATGTGATTCAGAACTGCTGCTTTTATCATTTGTAAAATGTATTGCACAACCATGGGAATGTGCTAAGAAATGAAGGAATCCAAAATATATTTTAAAACGTCATATTGACCTGAAGGTTGACAGTCACATTACATCACAAATCAAGCCTGACATCAATTTAATTGTAATACTAGGACTATGCTAAAGGCTTTACCTGCTTTTTCTACTAAGATTACCAAAATATCCGTATGAAGTGTATACCTTCATCATGCTCATTTTCACATGGGGCTTAGCTTAAATAGCTTGGTTAGAATCACACAGCTAGAAAGGGTCCCAGCCTGCGTTGAATCTGGCTCACTAACCCTGGAGCCTTCCGCTCGATAAGACAGAAAATGTTTTCTCTCCCAGAAGACTCGATTACAAAAAAATAATCTGGCCCTATATCCTTTGGGAATTTAAGGATATGAGAATATAAGTGCCCTAATTTTCTAAGCCAAAGACCAAAAAATGCCTTGGCCCTTACTAAGTGTGTGAAAAATGTGGAGTGAACAAATGAATGAAAAATGGTTCCCAGAATGTCTTGCCATACTTCCTCAGCTGCTCTCTTTTTGCAAAATGTTAAATTATTTTTTTTATTGAGCTGAAATTCACATGACATAAAAACCATTTTAAACTGTCTATAATTCAGTGGCATTTAATATATTTACCATGTTGTGCAGCCATCACCTCTGTCTAGTTCTTACCTAATTTAAAAAAATAAATAAATTTTAGTTTCTCTGCATTATTTTTCTGTCTTAAAACCCAGGCCAGCAAGGAGTGTTTTGGGTCATAACTGCTACCTTATCTGTAGTGTAAAAGCCCCTGAGACATTTGCGGCTTACAGATCTGGGTACCACCAACAAAGACTTTCCCGGCGGTTGAATGAAGAACACATTCGCAAGTCAAGACAATCTTTGTCAAGATCAGGTCCTTGCTGGTATGCAAGCTGCCTTGCTGATATCTGTCCAGTTGCCTTTACCCTCCTTGCATATGTCATTCCACTTCGATCACTCACAGGATTTGCTGACTTTCTGGGAAATGAGTAAGAGTGTTTCATTCAACCCTGGGCATGCCCGGGACTGGGCTACAACGCTTAGGGTTCTCTTCACTGTCTTCACCTAGCGATATAGGGAAACCTTGACTTGAAAGTGGTTGCACGCTGTCAGGTGGTGTGGAAGTTGGAAATTGTAGCCACCTGGGCTGTGGTATTACTCATCGGCTTGTTTTATGGCCTAGGATGGGTGCCAGATGAAAGCTGCTTGGGCAGGCGGAGCGCTGGCCCAGGTGAGAGTTTATAATGGCATTCTGATAAGAAAAGGGCCATTGGGCAAACCACCACTGGGCTCTGAACGTTCCCCGGAGATTGTTATCAGCAGCCGACATCTGTTTACTTCCTTAACCTTACGACAACTGAGCAAGTCCCCAGATGTGTGCACACCAAGGAGGAGGGGGAAGGATGGTGCGGGATGCCGTCTTTTATCAGTGGTGGCTATCGTTCTGTTTCTTCTTAATTGCTGCTTGTTTTTTTTTCCTAGAGTAAGATACATCTGTTTGTGTGAAACTGCTTTCTCATGATATGTTTTTGGAACCTACTATGGGAGAAGAGAAAAGGAAATAAAAATGAGGAAGGAAAAAAAATTCAAAGTCTTTTACTAATCAGTTCTATCAACTCAGCCTTCCTCCCAGACTGTGCACCTGTTGCTTTCAAGTTCCCTTCAGGAGTGACTAAGAAAATGACTTTATTATATTGTGACCTTCAGTCTAAATCCCCCTTTATGAAGCGGTGGCATTAGTGAGACTCCAAGGATTTTGAACACTATTCATCGGTACAGTGAAAGCATCTGGGGACAATGCCTATTTTTATGAGGGAAGAAATAACACCCAAGAAAAGAGATTAATCTCTAACTTGTTAAAAATGTCTAGAAAAGTTTGTTGCATAATTAAGATACATCGAGGAAACGTCATTGACATGTGATGTCTGTTATACTCTCTCATTACTTCACCCCACTTCCACCCCCTGGGTGTCACCCTGTTCCAGCTTTACAAATCAGATTTCCAATTTAAACAGGAATTATTCATTATGTAAGCAGTTTCATTTGTACAGTGTAGCTCAGCAGCTACACTCTGTTTAAGGCAGGTTGGACATTCTAATAATTCGTTCTAATGAACCACTCCTTTCTGATAATGGGTCGTCTTGGCATATCCCCCAAGGGAACTTTGAAGTTGGTTCAAGTTACCAACTGGAATCAGGGTAACTTGTTTAGATGCTGCTTAGAAGTTTCTGTCCCTGGAGCCCCCAGAATAGTCATCTTTCCTGATCATATCTTTCTTATCCGTACACTTAACTGTCCCTTTTGACATTTTTCTTAAAAACATTTCATCTCAGATGGTTTCCCTATGTAGCTAACGTTTTTTTTTAAAAAAATATATTTTTATTGCTTTCAGAGAGGAAGGGGGGGTGGAGAGAGAGAGAGAGGGAAATAGAGAAACATCAATGATGATGAGAGAGAATCATTGATTGGCTTCCTCCTGTATGCCCTGCACTGGGGATCAAGCCCGCAACCTCTGCATGTGCCCTGACCGGGAATCCAGAGGTGACCTCCGAGTTCATAGGTCGACGCTCAACCACTGAGTCATGACGGCCAGGCTACTTAATGTTTTCTTGTGCTACCCAGAGAGCATCATTTCATAAAGTGGCCCCAGAACAGGGACAGTAAATGAGCTGCACGCACACACACACACACACACGCATTTCAAGCTAAGATAGAAATGATGTTTCTCATACTCTACTATTTTTGAATATCCACGTGACTTTTCTCACTTCATCCAAATAATCAAGCAGTGTATACATTACCTGGGGAAAAAAAAGATTGATTTTGTTGACCTGCTACTTGCCTGTTGCTTCCACTCCAACTTTTCTTGGTCTAATTCAAGGGTGGGCAAACTTTTTGACTCGAGGGCCACAATGGGTTCTTAAACTGGACCGGAGGGCCGGAACAAAAGCATGGATGGAGTGTTTGTGTGAACTAATATAAATTCAAAGTAAAGGAGCGGAGGGGAGAGCAAGAGAACCCTCCGCTCTTTCGGCTCCGCGGGCCGGATAGAACAGCCGAATGGGCCGGATCCGGCCCGCGGGCCGTAGTTTGCCCACGGCTGGTCTAATTAGAGGTGAGTCAGAGAAATGTTTCTCTGAAAAATTGTGAAGATCTGGAACGTCAAAATAGTGTTCAGATTGTGGATGCTCTAACTCGACCTGACTTCAGACATCCTGGCCATTTATTTTGTCAAGGATCTGGCTGTCATTGCGATGTGAACTCTCAGCAGTGCCACCTCCTTTCAGAGCTTGTTGGGTCCTGAAGATACACATTCGAACCCTGGAAACCACAAGCTCTAATAATATTTCATTGTTATCCCCGGTTGTAATTCTATACCACTGAGGGGGTGGAGGAGCGGGAACTGTTATCACCCAGGGTAGCATTTCATAACATCTTTGCGCAGACAGAAATAACCTCCTTCAAAAGCATGCGGGGACACTTTGATGTGGCAACATATTGGTCTCTGGAAGTCACTCATCACTTTCCCCAGGCATTTGTTTCTTCCTGTTTCTGTCATTCTTGAAATACCTACCTTTTGTCACCAGCTTCTAGTCCTTATTCAGCAGGGTGGTGGGGGACCCGCTGGCCATGCAAGTGTCGCCCGAGGCCCTCTGCAGGGTCCAAATCTGTAGCGGGACTTGAGACATGCCCATTACCAAGGCTTTTTTGAAAGGATGATTTTAAAAAGTTTCCTCTGTCCCAGCTGGTGTGGCTCAGTGGTTGAGCATTGACCTATGAACCAGGAGTTCACAGTTCCATTCCTGGTCAGGGCACATGCCCCGGTTGCAGGCTTGATCCCCAGTGTGGGGCATGCAGGAGGCGGCCAATCAGTTATTCTCTCTCATCATTGATGTTTTTATTCCTCCCTCCCTCTCTGAAATATCTGTGTCTATATATATCGTGTTTTCCCGAAAATAAGACAGTGTCTTATATTAATTTTTGCCCCCAAAGACACGCTAGGTCTTATTTTCAGGGGATGTCTTATTTTTCCATGAAGAAGAATACAGTACACATTCATTGTTAAATGAAAATAAAGGAAATTTATTACCTGTATACGGTACGGTAGTACGGTAGTTGTCAACACAAACCAGACAAACTGTGAATCCTACAGCATCAAGAATTTACTCATTTATTCAATGACAATCATGTCATCATCTTCTGGAACATCATCATAACAATCCAATTCCTGAATTTCCTGGTGAATTTCTTGTGACTCCATTTCTTTCAGAATCAGTGGACCAAATCTCTCATGTTTAGCAATAGCACTGTCTTTAAATGAGTACTTCTTGTCAAGGTAGCCTGCTCGCAGTGCATTTGCAATGCAACTGTCAGTGATTTTCTCCCATGAATTCTTCACCCAAGTCACAACTTCTTGCAGTTTAGGTTTCACAAAGTTTCCACGCTGATTTCTCTCTATTCTATTTTCAATGTAGTCATTAATTTCCATGCGCAAATTGTCTTTGAATGGCTTGTTTATTGCAATATCAAGAGTCTGGAGATAGGCCGTCATTCCTGCGGGAATCATTATCTGATCTATTTTTCTTTCGTGAAGAAATGTCTTCACGTCTTTAGCGCGGTGAGTGCTGGCTGCATCCCAGACTAGCAGACCTCTTTGGCTCCCTCGCATAACAAGCGGCAGCATTAAATCGACCCACTTCCTTATAACTGCTTGTGTGGCCCAGGCTTTTTCAGTTTCAGGAATAAAAACGCCCAAAACACATTCAATCTTTTCCTTCTTGCCCTTAGAAATGATTAAAGGTGGGATTTTAGTGCCATCCAGACGAATTGCCAAAATACAGGAAACACGTGCACTTTCGTAAGCAGTGGAGGGAATGTATGCTAAGGAGGCACCCCGCTGTTCAATTGTTGTTTGAGATGATTGGCCCATAAACACTGCAGTTTCATCCATAGCAATCATGTTGGAAAGATTGTATTTAGAGAAGTCAGCATCATCAATAAAGGACTTGAATGCAAGTGCTCGCTTAATAACTTGAGTATCTTCCAACCTAAACAATGTTGTAGATCTTCTTAAAGACAGTTCATTTCGCTGAAGGAAATTATCCAGCCAGTGTTGTGATGCTTTGAAGTCTTCGGGGGCTATGTCAAACTGTGGTGCCATTGCAAGGGCAAATTCTTGAATCTGAGCCCTATTCACAACCAAAGCCTTTGCTCTCCTGTCAACAACCCATTCACAGATCAGGTCTTTCAGCTCGGAAAACAATGGTTGCCGACCTGATCCACACTTGCGCTTTTTAGCATTTCCCTTGTCCACTTGTTCAATGAGGTTACCATACTCTGCTCGCCATTTTCGGGCCAATCGGATACTCAACATCTTCTCTTTGCAGAAAGCAGTAAGATTTTGGCCCCAAGAGTCTTCCACGATTCCTTTCTTGTACTCCACGGAGTAGCTTTTTCTTTTTGTGCTCATTTCTAGGGGTAAAAAAAAAAAAAAAAAGGAATTGGGGTATCAAGGTGGGGGGAGGGGGATCACTCAAAATGACACAGGGGGGATCAGAGGGGGGAATCAAAATGGCACAGGAGAATCAGAGGGGCAATTACCATTTTAGTAACCCCTTTTGATCCTCCTGTATCATTTTGATTGTCCCCTCTGATCCTCCTGTGTCATTTTGATTGTCCCCTCTGATCCTCCTGTGTCATTTTGATTGCCCCCTCTGATCCTCCTGTGTCATTTTAAGTGATCCCCCTCCCCCCACCCCTGTGCCACTGAACACCTTCACCAGACATCCCCCCTACCCCTTTATCAGACATTTAACCCCTGGGGCCTGCCTGGGGACTGTCACTGGGCTTGCTGGGGCCTGGATCTGGGCTGGAGCAGGGTCTGCCACTGACTGAGAACCTTCAGTCATCATGAAGGCGGCCGCGAGCATCAGGTAGTGTCACCAGAGACAGACCAGCACTCACCACCTTCGCCGCATCCCGTCCGCTCTAATCCTCCTGTTCTTCTACACGCATCTGCGAAAGTCTCCTCCTCTCTCCCGCCCCGCGCTCACCACTCACTCCGACCTCCGCTCCGCCTTCACACCGCAGTGATGTCAGGACTCCGCGTAATGTCACTGGTTGCTAGACACCAGTCGGGGCGGCCCTAGCGACCAGTTTACGGTAAATTAATTTTCATTCTGAGACAGAGCCTGGGGGCCTTATTTTCGGGGGATGCCTTATATCTCACTCAGAAGGAAACCTGTAAGTAGGTCTTATTTTCGGAGGAAGTCTTATTTTCAGGGAAATACGGTATATATATATATATATATATATATATATATATATATATATATATATATACACACACACACACACACACACACATATGTGTGTGTATATATATATATATATATATAATTTTTCTCTGTATTAGTGTTTTATTGCTGCTATAACAAATGATCATAAGCTTAGTCAGAGGTCCTGAAATCATGGTGTCAGCAGGACTGCATTCCTTGTGGAGGTCCTAGGGAGAATTCATGTCAAAATCTTTTCCAGCTTCCAGAGGCCTCCTGGATCCCTTGCCTGTGGGGAATTAGCATTTGAAAGATATGCCTCCCTTGGGTGATTATATCATCCAAGGCTCTTCTGTGGCACAAGATGGTGGGTATCAGCCTGGGCTTCAGTGCAGATAGGAAGTTGGTCTTTACAAGTTGTATCTTAGGTAATATGGAGGAGGTCATTTTGCCTGGTGAAACACTTCCATCTTGAATGAATATATCCCAGTGTAAGCCATGGCACTGTGGGCACATAAGATTTAATGACAGCATTCCCACCCACAATACAACTCTCTCCTAGAACATCTAGGAAGGGCTTCATCACTCCGCCCCTGATGCTTACCAATTAGAAGAGGAGGCTATGGTTACAGAGTGAAAAGTCTTCTATTTTCCTCTGTGTTTGGAGTAGATCATGGGGCGTGTGAGGCGCCTTGTTTTAATGATTATTTTTTATGGTATTTTAAGCCACAGGCTTAGAGTGCTCCTCACTCCTGCCAGTTTTTACTTGTCTTTTATATCTTACGAGCCTTGTTCTTCAAACCCCACTGGGCAGAGTCAGAGCGTTCCCCTGTGAGCCGAGCGGTGCCAAGCCAATCATTGGCCTTCAGGAAATAAGAATAGCATTTGGGTCTGTGACAGGAGACGGAAACTGGACCCTTTCAGACCCTCAGTTCCCCGTACGCTCTGAGCCCACTCGTTTTGGCATAAACTTTGGAAACTGAAAGACCGCTGGGGGGATATTAATCACTTTTATAATGACATCAATAACTTGTACATAGGTGGGTACACATACCCACTCTGGTTACAGCTCAGGTTCATAAAAAAGAAGGACATTTTGAACCTCTGCTAGGTGTAAATCACGTGTTGGAGCATCCTGGGGTGGAAGATGATGATATTGTCCCGCTCCCCAAGAAACATACTATATATATAGGACAGAGTGATGAAGTCCTTCCCAGATGTTCTAGGAGAGAGTTGTATTGTGGTTGGGAATGTTGTTACAGGCCTATTTCATAAATAGAAGTGTACATATGTAATTATAGCAACTTTTAAAATTAAGTTGATAATTTGATTCCTATTTATTTGGAAGAATACTTTGGAGACATAATTTTAGCCAAAGATCTTTTCTTTTAGTATTCGTAATGCTTCTTGAAATCAACTTAGTGGCCACTAAAGATTTTGCAAACCACTTGTCCCTCCATTATGTTTTCACTCTGGAGTTTCTATAACATCAAAATGACAATGATGTTTATATCTCAGAATCATTGACGCAGATAATATTTGTTTGTCAACAGATTTGGGGATGTAGAGCAACTATAGGGGAAATTTTCATTCTGTGTGTATATGTGTGTGTGTGTGTGTGTGTGTGTGTGTGTGTGTGTGTGTGTGTGTGTAGATAAGTGCTGTTCAGAACCTTCTAAACAATAACAACGCTCTTCACAGATGGTGACAAATAACGAATAAGGGATTGGCTATTTATGAAGGATTGATACTGACTTTTCCCCCCAGATTTACTTGGTTTTTAGCAAAAAGGGACCTGATATCTAAGGGGGCACTAATGTTGGAGACTCCTAGCCCACATTTCACTAAGTTTCACTTATGTGGGGATCAAGATTACTTAAAAGGTTAAAAGAGAATACCACTGTTTTCCTCTCCACCCTTCCTTGGGGTCAGAACCCTGAACCACACTCCCACACATACACACCCCAAAATCCCCTTAATAATCCAGGTAACAGTTTGTTTGTGAGACCTCATTTATTTTCAGTGGCTTTGATGTAGGTATAACAATTGATTCAGCAACTGTTTTAATTCATGAAATTTGACTCCCTGGAAAGCCCCAGTTCTCCCTTCCTCCTTAAAACATGCTCGTAATGATGTTGACACTATAATGTGACAATTTTAAAAAATCACCTGATGTCAAGCTTCTTCAAGTTCCTGCCATTTTTAGGATACTTAATGTCTTGGAGATGCTTCTTTGATGATTTGCCTTTACTGCAGGCATCCTACCCAATGAAGTACACCATAAGAGTAATATCATTAAATGATATTTTTACTTTGAAAAGAGATAAAAAATATCACACATATATGGCTTAATATAACTTCTTTTCCTTTTAAATTCCCATTCAGTCTTTATCTTTTGAATATCCCTGTTAGTTGAAAAGGTGCAACAATGGATGATTGGACTCAACAGGGATATGACAACTTTCTTTTATCATCACTATTTCTTCTTCCTTACCACACAACCCAATAAGGCCTCCTAATCAAGAATTACCATTTGATTGGTTGAATTTTGTTCACTTTGTCCTTGCTTTTCTATTTACTTTAGGTGTATTTATCATTCTTCTTCAATTTCTTGCTTTTCTTTTATTCCTCATTTTTCTCCTCCCTTCTCTGCTTCTCCATCTTTTCTGCTTCATCCCCTTCCCCCTCCTCCTCCTCTTCCTTCTTTTTCATTCTTTCCTTTCACTCTTTCTGCATCTTCCAGACACTTGCATTTGTTTCCATGAATGGGTTCATATAACCTTTATTACAACCCTATTATGAAATTACTACTATGAGTCTATTTTAGGGATGGAAAAAGTGAAGCTTTAGAAAGGCAAGAAACTTGCCTGAAATCATAAGCTAGAACTGGTTAAAACAGGATCCAAACTCTGGTTAATCTTTTGTCAATCTCTAAACTGCTACTTATTCTGTTCATTCATTCATTCATTCATTCATTCATTCATTACTCTTTCATTCCACAAATATATATTATATATGTTTAATGTGTAATTATTTTACAGGTACTATGCTGCTGCGTAGACATAGGAGTAAGGTATAATATCTGTGCTCAGGAAAGTGTGTATGGTGTGAGTGTAATGGCATGCCAGATACACAAATAACCACAATACTGCACTTATGGTATGATCAATGATATGCTAGAGATAGTTATAAAGAGTCACTTAACGTACTAATGAAGCTTCCTTGGGGAATCAAATAAGGATGCAGGGGACATAAATGTTTCCCTATATCTTGAACAATAAATCAAAGTTCACAAATGGAAAAGAAAGGAAAAACTTTGAAAGTTATAAAAGAGCATCTTCCCTTTGGGAAATAGGAAGACATTCGGGTTGGCAGAAACACAAGGGACATTGTGGGATGATGAGATATCTTAGTCTTTTTGGGTTTCTGTAACAAAATACTATATAGACTGAGTGGCTCACACAACAGAAATTCATCTCTAACAGTTTGCAAGGCTGGGAAGTCGAAGGTGAAGGTGTCTCCTTCCTGTGTCCTCATATGGCTGAAGGGGTGAGGAAGCTCTCTTAGAAACTAATCCCATTCATGAAAGCTTCACCCTCATGACTTAAATATCTACCCACAGCCTCGCCTCCTGATACCATCACAAAGGAGCTTAGGATTTTTAACATGCATTTTGAGGGGACACAAACATTCATTCTTCAACATGGGAAAATGATGGTTAGAAAGGGTTCAGGGAAGGGCGTGGAAGACTTACCATTCTCTCCAGGGGAGGAATAAAGGCTTAAGGTCTCCTGATTTTCTTTTAAAGGAGAAGTGTGTCTGTGCAATATTTCATAAAGCAAATTTTATTTATACATATAGTCAACAATTAGTGACGATGTGCTTATTATTGGCAGACACCTTGGAAAACAATAGATGAGTAGATTCTACATAGAAGTCAGACACTCAGGGAATATCCTCTTTGGTGGGGAAAAAAACATGCCAAAAAACTGGGTAATAACATGTAAGGCGATCTCATATAAATTTCATGCGCAGTGGCAGCAGAGACGTGTGACAGGAAGGAAGAAGACCAAAAAAAAAAAAAAAAAAAGGAAAAAAGAACCACAAAGATATTGGCTTTCAGAATTTCACTCAACATTTGGTTCCTCTAAGAATAAAATTAAACACAGGGTTAGCAATTAGGAAATAAATATTTGTTCCCAAGTTAAAAGAAAAAACCATGCTTAGGAGAAGTGCACCCATACCCGGAGGATAAATGGGACCTATGTTCTCCGGTCCTTCCTTCCTCCAGGCTCCTGGCTGGAACTGACCCACTGCTGTTCTCCCTCGAGGCAACTGAAGTCTCATTTAAAAAGACTCAACAAAGATTTATCTTGCCCATTTCCAGTCCTTAGACAACACTCAGAGGCCAATAGGGATCCTATAAATGGTGAACAGAAAGATAGAATAATGTTAGACTGGGCTGAGCCTTCTACTGAGATTGGTTTACTGCACTTGGAAAAGCCTCATAAATGCCCTGCTGGTACAATCCTTAAACATAAATATCACAGTCCTTGGCTAGTTTTGGTGGTTTTGTTTTGTTTTTTCGTGTTTTTTTTTTTTCCCCCTCAGTCTATTGTAGTATTCCAAGTCTTTGTCTCTAGCCTTTGACATTAGCTTCTGTAAAAATCACTGTTTTACTGCTAAACCATGGGTTCTTTACAGAGCCCAAAATGTAGCACCGCTATTCTTATTTATACAGCAAAGTTACTCCAAATCTAGAGAGATTGGATGCTGTTCTCAAAAAGCCAGGGTCAGTGACGTGACTTGTACCAGGCATCTCAGGTCAGGTGTGAACAGGTGAGCACATGGAGAGAAAGCAGTCGTACACACTTAATATCTTGCTTTCCTATTATGCATATAGTATATCTATATTTTAATGAAGGACAACTTAAAGGATGGGCAGTTCCATTATGGAAAGGTGACAGAGACACAGAGCCTTTTTCTCTCATTTCTGCTCTGTTCATAAGAGAAAAGTTCCGGAAAGTAATAGTGAATGACCTGGGTGTAGGCTGGCATCTCCTTAGGAAGCAAAGCATTTTGAAAGCAAGGCGAAAACCAGTTCCCAGGGGTAGGTGTGTCTGTGTGGGAGCAGACAGGTGAAGCTGGTAATCTCAGGAAACTCCATCACAGAGTAAGCACTAGCAGTTATTTGTCCCGGTCTTCTTCATACATGGGACTCGCTGTCAGCCTTGGTTAGGGTAGAACCTCCTTACAGGCTTGCTTACTAGCCCACTGCTTACTGTGCTGCCATAGCATTTTAATCATTTAATGTATATTCAAGAGTGATGGTATCATGGAAATATTACCCATTTGGAACGAAATCAAATAACCTAGAAAGAACCAGAATGGAAATATCTCTGTTTTTAGTATTTATATATCTATTTCTTACTTCTAAAAGAAATGGTACCTCCCTAACTTTAAAAGAACAAAACAGAGATACTCACTAATATATCTCACATTTCACTTTGGATCATTAAAAAGTTTTTTTTTTTTTTTCTATTACAGCTGACCCACAATATTCAGGCTCAACATGGCTTCTTCTTTCTATCCTGGTTGTAGGAATCCTGTGCAGCTAGTCTTCACATGGTTCTCAGTGGTGGTGGTTCTATAATTTACTTGTAATTTTGATGTCCTCATGGGAGGTGGGTACCAGTGGTTACCTGCTCCATCCTCTTGGCCAGAAGTCAGTCATTTTGGATCTTTTTTCTTGTTGCTAATCCTCACCCGAGGATATTTTTCCATTGATTTTTAAAGAGAGAGGAAGGGAGGGGAGAGGGAGAGAGAGAAACATCCATGTGAGAGAAACATATTGATTGGTTGCCTCCTGCACACATCCCGACCACGGCTGGGGATTGAGCCTGCAACCAAGGTATGTGCCCTTGACCAGAATCGAACCTGGGACCCTTCAGTCCACAGGCTCTGTCCACTGAGCCAAACTGGCTAGGGCATTTTGCATAGTACTGAAAGCACATCGAGTCAGGTTCCCTTGCAGTATAGTGTTCCTTCCGTCCACCTCTGTGATGGGCAGTGTGGCATACCACTCTAACCTGCAGAAACTCACAGGCCTCTGTTCACATACCCAGTAGATAAGCAGAGTAATAGAGTGAGCCTTGAACTGGAGGGCCTTGCTGAGCGGCCCCATGAAGTATATAGTTTCTCTCTGCTTCTAATTCTACCATCGGGGCGTCATGATCCTTGACCTCTCCTTCCAGGGAAGCATGCTCTGAAGAAGCGAACTAATTCTCCACATGCGGATGAGATGATGACTAGATGATGACTTACATGAGCTGGTATCAGCTTCCTCCAAGGGTTCTTGGGAAATTGTGTGGAACTGAAACTTCAGGTTTTTCGTAGCCACTGACAAATGCCAGAGAGATCTACTGGACGATTCCCTCCGTTACTCTGACAGCCTCTCATGCTCATGTCAGAATAAAAAGAAAAATATTGTTATTGCAGCAAATTCATTTTTTCTGGAAGCAGCCAAATCACATGGTCCTCTGAGTCTTTGGTAAAGCAATAATAACAGGCCAGGCAGCCAGTCACTGCAGGGGACTCCGGACGGTGGATGAAAAATTTCAAAAAAATTATGCAGACACACACACACACACACACACACACACACACACACGATTTTGGAACATGATTTAGGTAAAGGGCTGAAGGTAATAACATGTAGATATATAAGGAAAAAAAGAAGAAAGCATAGGTCCATGTATTTCAGTATATACACAAAAGAGTGGGACAGGACACTTCTGATTAATTTAGTATATTTAACTTGATTCCTTAATTATCTGTGATAATTAGGTAAAAACTAAGCAAACCAAAAACTCGGCTCATTTTGCTTCTTTGTAGATAAATGAATAAAACATCATTTTTTCTCTGCCTCTCAGCAAAGTACTTATTTCCCTGCCTCTGAATTCTTCTTCACTCTTCATTTGGTGACATAATTAAACTGATACATTCTTCAGGAGCTAAATATAGGCAACAAGCTGCGAAGACCTCCTTTTGTCACCTCTTATGGCCCTATTTCTGTTCATCTATCATCAGTCAGGGTTTAAGAACATGCCAGTAGTTAATATTAGTAATAGGGACTTGAAACAATATTATGTTGAACTTTTTTCCTTATTATTTTTTCTTCTTCTGTTGGTTCATTGTTTATATGCTATTTCTCTAGGAGTTGTAATACTATAAAAGTAGGAATGAAAATCTTTATTTTCTTTGCCCTAATATATAGTCAAGGCTCAAAACTGATAAGTTCTGAAATGATTTTGAGTAGAAAAAAAATTAATGAATTACTGTCATTAAGGTTTT
Organism: Plecotus auritus; assembly: GCF_963455305.1. Classification (NCBI taxonomy): domain Eukaryota; kingdom Metazoa; phylum Chordata; class Mammalia; order Chiroptera; family Vespertilionidae; genus Plecotus; species Plecotus auritus. Next base: position 6,143,874 of record NC_137774.1, read on the forward strand.
TAAAGCTTTGAAAATATCACCAGGGGATTTTACTGAATATCTCTCTTTGTTCCAAAAAATTCATATGGTAACAGTAGGAGATTGAAAGTGAAATATTTTAAAAATATGAGTAAGAAAACATCAAGAGTATAGACCAGGAAGAGGTTTGTTGGTTGATTGAAAAGGAAGGAAGAAAGAAAGTCCAAGCAAAAGACTAATAAAACAGAACTGGATATCACCCATGTTTCCCTTTCCTGTCTTTCTTTAGGTTTAGGAGACACTTTAGTGGTATGGAATATTTACACCCATCTTCTTTTCTGTCCGTTCTCTCTAGAATGGCCTCCATACCCAGCCAGTATTTATATTTTGGGTGAGGATAATAGTAAAGGATATGACTTAGACGATTTTTATGGAGTGGAATGAGGTCATTAAGGTTGCTTACATTGATTCCAGTTCCTCTCCTTTCTTGGCACATGGTACGGGTGCACATTCTTACTCCTTCTGAATTTAAGCCATAAGAGAGGAATAAATATGATGTGGATCACTTCCAGGAAGAAGCCTTACGAGCTGGGGCGTGCATGGTGCGCCATTTTTCCTTTCCCGGCCACCTGGGTGGTGCTAGAGCACATGTTGAGGGGGAATGTCCTTCAACCTATGTCTCTGTTTCACTTTGGGATGCAAATTTCCCGTCCACCATTTCTTTACACAACCTGCAGGATGAGCAAAAAATACTTTTTCATGGCATTCACCCACTGAGTATTGGGGTGGTTTATGATCGCAGAAGAACCTAACTTATGCTGACTGATACATGGCATATATGATTCCCTGAACTGCTGCTTCACTGCCGTGTAAGAAGTTGGTCCACGTACGCACATCTGGGATGGTTCTGAATTTCTGCTTCTACTGAAGAAAAAAATACAATTTACATATCTGGCTGAGGAGCTGAGGGCAGTGTAGGCATCTTTTCATTGACACAGTAGGAAAGGACATAAGCAATTTCTTTCAATAGAACAAACCTGCTTGCTTTGCAGCTTCATTCATCTATTGCTTCATTCATCTATTGCTTTTGTCTCTGTCTCATTCACTTCCCCCCACCCCCGGCCCTGCCATTAGAGTTGGTGTGGAGAACAGAGACACCAAGATGTAGCCAGGGTTTAAAGTTAGATGAGATGCCAGGGACCATTGGCTCACCTTAGTAGGTTCTCAGCTATTGTTTTTACTATTGTAAGAGCTTGCGTATCGAGGTTATCCTCTGAGATCTTGAACTGGAGTCCATGTATGAAAAAAAAATACTTATGCTCTTGGAGCTTTTCATATGATTTCATGTCTCCAAAAATGATTTTAAAAATTTTATTTTTCTTTTGTTTGTTTGCGTTTCTAGCGTAGCTCTTTCCTGAGATACTCTTACTCCTTTCTCTCCATGATCAGAACGTGATATATGAGCAGCTGGGGTGGGGGTGGAACAAAAAGCAGAGCACATTTCCATCTGATGTCATGTTGCTTATGGACATACGCAGTACTAGGCTTTAATCCCTGTAATTGCTCAGGGGAAAATGATTAATATTTGTAATATTGGGAGTGGGTAGAAAGGAGTGTAAAGAACACTATATAAATCATAGAACCAATTAACTATATATGTGGGAGGGGGGAGTGAGGGTAAATTCACCAAGAGTAGTAGGTGTTTTCATTATTTTTCTTTCATCTATTTTCAGAGTTAAACAAGAGCAGTAGACACAATTGAATCTCTTTATTTTCTATTTATCTTTCTATTCAAATTGTTGGTGCTAAAATTTCTTCCAAGTTAACCCTATGCTAACTTTTAACACATATTTTTCATGACGAATAGGTGAGAAATAGCTTATTCAGGATGTGGTTCCCTTGTCAGTGAGATAATACAACAGGGGTACCCCAACATGCTTCCCAAATCAAGAATACATCACTGCTTTGTTTCTGTAACTATCGATAATATCTGAGCATTTTTAAAGGCAAATTTTACCACATTTTAGGGAAATGGCTATCTGTAACTAATGTTCCTTTTCCATGGAATATGGAAACAAAAGAAAAGCCATATATTTCAGAAATATAACACAAAGGGAAATCTGTTTATTTTATCTCAGGAACATAACAAGGATCCCTGTTAGCACCCCTTCTGTGCAATATTGAATCATGGTCTAAAATAAAGCAATGCATTTGAAAAAAAGCATAAGGATTATAATAGTTCTTATCTACAATGATTAACTACTAGAAAACAATTCAGCCATGGACGGTGTAGCTCAGTTAGTTGAGCACGTCCCATGCATTGACAGGTCACAAGTTTGATTCCTAGTCAGGGCATATATCCAGGTTGTGGGTTCTATCACCAGTTAGGGTGTGTACAGGAGGCAGTCAATAGACATTTCTCTCTCACATTGATGTCTCTCTCTCTCTCTCTCTCTCTCTCTCTCTCTCTCTCTCTCCCTCTCCCTCTCCCTCTCCCTCTCTCCCTCTCCCTCTCTCCCTCTCTCCCTCTCTCCCTCTCTCCCTCTCTCCCTCTCTCCTTCTCTCCTTCTCTCCCTCTCCCCCTTCCTCTCTCTCTAAAAAAAATTCAGAGACTAATGAAACTGTTGAAATTTATAAAAATTCAGACAGGTTTCTAGGTGAATGCTCAGCAACAACAAAAAGCCACTAGCATTTTTATACTACTACAGTAAAAAGTGAGAAAACAGGTGTATAATGTTTTTGGGAATAAATATAGGAAAATAAGTACTAACTGACAAAATATACCATGTTCATGGGTAGGATATACTCAACTATGTACTAAAAGTCAAACTCACAGGCTCAGAAATAGAACAATGCCTACCAGGGACTTGGAGGGGGGGGGGTATTGGGAAGAAGTTGATCAAAGCATACAAACTTTTAATTATAAGATGAATAAGTTCTGGAAATCTAATATATATCATAGTGACTATAGTTAGTGCTATATTTTGTACGTGAAACGTGCTAAGAGAGATCTTAAGTGTTCTTATTACAAAAATAAAAATAATAACTATGTGAGGTGATTGATGTGTTAATTAACTTGATGGTGGTAATCATTTCACAGTATATATGTATATTAAATCATAATGTTATACACCTTAGAAATCACTTTGTGCAATCTGGGTATATGTGATTATTCTTTGTCAATCATACTTCAAGAAAGCTAGGGGGAAAAAGTTTAAAAAAGTATTAATGGTAAAAAAATTAAAAAACACTGTTAAATATCAATAGAGAGAATAATGAATAAGTTGTGGAATATTTATAGAATATCATAGACCACACAGTGAATGAACTAGATCTACATATATATCAATATGGGTTAATCCCCCAAACATAATATGGTTAAAAAAGAAAGCAGAAGTTTGCATACTTTTTTATAGCATTAGAACGAACACAAAGCAATATTATATGTATTCATTTTCTGCACTATCATCAAAGGGGTAATAGAACAAAATCCTACAGCATGGATGGACCTGGGGATTATTATGCTAAGTGAAATAAGCCAATTAGAGAAAGACAGATACTATATGACCTCACTTATATGTGGGGTCTAATGAATAAAATAAACTAATGGACAAAATAGAAACATAGGCATGGATACATGGAACAGACTGACAGCTGTCAGAGGGGAGTGGGTTGGGGGGACTAGATGAAAGAAGGCAAAGGGATCAGTGTGTGTGTATAAATACATATATATTTATACACACACACACACACACTAGAGGCCCGAAGCACAAAATTCATGCACTTGGCGGGGGGGGAGGGGGGTGTCCCTCAACCCAGCCTGCACCCTTTTGTAGTCTGGGAGCCCTCGGGGGATGTCTGACTGACAGCTTAGGCCCTAAGCCGTCAGGTGGACATCCTTAGGGATGCCATGGAGGCGGGAGAGGCTCCTGCCACCTCTGCTGTGCTCGCCAGCCATGAGCCCGGCTTCTGGATGAGCAGTGCTCCCCCTGTGGGAGTGCACTGACCACCAGGGGGCAGCTCCTGCGTTGAGCGTCTGCCCGTTCGTGGTCATGGCACGTCATAGCGACTGGTCGTTCCACTGTTTGGTCGATTTGCATTTTTATTATATAGGATGTATATCAGACACAGACAACAGTGTGGTGGTAGCCAGATGGAAGGGGGGAGTGGGGTAGGTGGAGGTGGGCAAAGGAGGGGAAAAAGGGGATGGAAAGGGGCAGTGGGCACACGATGTAGTGTGCAGATAATGTTTTATTTACACTTAAAACCTATATGCTTTTGCAAACTAATGTCACCCCAATAAATGCAATTAATATTAATTTTTTGAAAAAGGGGGCAATGAATTCGAGAATTGCCCAAAAGATTGCATCAAAAGATGTGACTATGGGTTTCAGTCTAGGCGGGGAGTTAAAAAAAAAAAAAAAAAAGCTAGTATCTGAGGAAGAGACATTGGTGTGGGAAAAATGAGATGATCCAGGACTTAAGGTTACAACACGAGCAGGCTGCAGGTTAAGCAGTTTTATCAGGTTTGGAGACTAGACTAGTAAAAGGGCGGGGCGGGGGGGGGGGGCGGGCTACATTGTCATCTGAAAAGAAATCCTTCAAATCTGGGATCTAACATAGATGTAAGATAACTTTTGACAAAATGCCTCTTAAAGGTGAGGTGAATGATATTGTGTGGGCATTAGCAAAGCATTGTAGGGGTGCCTTTAAGGACTGTTTGCACATTTCTTCCATGTTTCTTACTGCATACCCACTAAAATTTTATCCATCCTCTCAAACACTTCTTTGGCTGCTGTCTTTTCACTTTCCATCTGTCTTCACCATAGTTTATTTTGAAGCGATGCCCTCTTATAACCTACTAGAGGCCCAGTGCATGTAATTCGTTCATGGGGGTGTGTCCCTCAGCCCAGCCTGCACCCTCTCCAATCTGGGACCCACTAAACGGGCAGTTGGACATTCCTCTCACAATCCAGGACTGCTGGCTCCCAACTGCTCGCCTGTCTGCCTTCCTGATTGCCACTAACTGCTTCTGCCTGCCAGCCTAATCACCCTCTAACCACTCCCCTGCTAGCCTGATTGATGCCTAACTGCTCCCCAGCCAACCTGATTGCCCCTAACTGCCCTCCTTGCAGGCCTGATCACCCCTAACTGCCCTCCCCTGCAGGCCTGGTCACCCCTAACTGCCCTCCCCTGCAGGCCTGGTCCCCCCCAAGTGCCCTTCCCTGCAGGCCCAGTCACCCCCAACTACCCTCCTCTGCTGGTCTGGTCATCCCTAACTGCCCTTCCCTGCAGGCTTGATTGCTCCCAACTGCCCTCCCTTGCAGGCCTGGTCCCTCCCAACTGCCCTCCCCTGATGGTCTGATTGCTCACAACTGCCCTCCCCTGCTGGCTATCTTGTGGTGGCCATCTTGTGTCCACATGGGGGCAGCCATCTTTGACCACATGGGAGCAGCCATCTTGTATGTTGGAGTGACGGTCAATTTGCATATTATTCTTTCATTAGATAGGATGGCAGTGGTTGGCAAACCGCGGCTCGCGAGCCACATGCGGCTTGCAAGCCACGGTTTGCCGCTCTGTGGACTAATGAGTTTGCCGACCAATGTCATATACTACCCTTTACCTCTTTGCACACAATATGCCACAGTTGCCTAATCCTTACAGCTTCCAACTACACGGTAACATTTAGTCTAGTCCAGTGGTTGGCAAACTCATTAGTCAACAGAGGGACAAACCGCGGCGGCTCGCGAGCCGCGGTTTGCCGGTCACTGACCTATGGCAAAGCCTTTTTCAAGTGGGCAAGTTGTAAAGAATGTGTACAGAATTCACCTCTCAGAATTTTATCCATAAGTTTGAAGTGGCTTGTGTAATATCACACAGAGGTGGAAACTGGACTAGAACCAAGGTCTTCCAAATTCTAGACAGGGTGTTTTCTAGTGGTTCCTATTGTCTTTTTAAAGTAAGGAGCCAGCAGTCCGATCCTGTAACAATGGAGTAAAAGAGAGGACTATCAGGGAAGACACTAAACCTGTAATTCACTGAAAGTTTCCTTGGATGGAGCTAGAAGTCCTGTTGTGGTCCTTTTTTAGGTAGCGCTTGAAATGAATTCTCCTACACATGGCCAGCAAATGAAGGTACATTTCCTGTTGGTCCAGGAGGGCATTCTGGGTGGAAAGGACACCATTAACTGATGGTTTATTGCTTTGGGGAAATATTTGGACATCCTGTTTGCTTGATCAGCAGTTAAACCCCAGGTTGCTGTCTTGACCTCGGTTCACCCAGAAGATTATTTCTATAAACTTGAAAACTGAAACCAAGTAAGATCACATACACAAAAGAAGTTCAAGGGGAAAAAGTCGAAGCTTTTGTTTGTCTCTAGGGTGCGAAATGCTGGCCAAAGACTAGACTACTGTTCCCTGGCTGGAAACAAGGTGATTTGCATTTCTCCTGGGTTTTAGCTCCTGATTAACTATGTAAATAATGTTACTCAACAAAGCCTCCTTTTCCCCCTTGGATTTTGACCTTCCGAGCTCCGTACTAGTGTTTGTGGGGATTAAATTATGCACGTTAAATATCAGAAGTTTGGAAACGATGTCAAGTCCTAGTGGAATAGGTCAAGTTTTCAAGTATAAGTCATCGAGAGTAAACATAGCTTTATTAACAATGATGTCTCCCAATTGCTGCTCATAATTATCCTCCTGCTTGATAAATAACATTATGAAAACTTCAGAGGCTAACTCCCCGCAGCTCACCCAGCACATAAATATGAATGATAAGAGCTGTGAGCAGCACATTCGTCCGTCTCGCGTGGTACAGTCAGGTTGGTCTCCAGCCCCCCTACCTGAGGGCCTTATGTGAAATAAGGATCACTTTTCTTGGTGGAAAGCTTTACAGCTTCGAACAAGTTCTCTTTTTTGTTTGTTATGCTTTGTTTTTTCAAACACCACTGCAAGTCAGTTAGTGATAGTATTAATTCTTCTTATTTCTCCAATAAAGAAAATAAGTCTTAGAAATTTGGCCAAAAATGACCACTACTCTGACTTTTATAGCAAGCACTGCCTTGTATCTTGATTGCACACAATTGTGGTTATTTGTGGAGATGGTGAAGCTGTGATTGGGATGAGGGGCCTACCGAAGTGTCCTGGGGTGGCTGTTTGCAAGGATGTTCAATATATGATAACTCACTCAGCTCTGTGCCTTTCATGTGATTTTCCATATTTGCCTTTCACTGTAAAATGAAAAAGTATAATCAAACTGAAAAGGGAAGAGGAAGAAACTAGGCCACGGTCGTTCAAAGCTAATAAGTGCAGGTCTGGTGTTGGACCCAAGTGTTTGGACTCCAAAGTTAGTGCTTTTCCTCATGAAATCGGGGCAGGGGCTGAGTCTGATGACCATGACCAGTTTTCCTCCCTGCTGTGTTCTCACCTGGCCCAGCCAAAGCTAAAATTCCATTCCATGGCTGTACCTACCATTCACTGATAGACAGAGTTTGGGGACACCGTGCTCCCAGGAGTTTGTGTCTTACAACAAAAGGACATTATCATTTTCAGGGCTATTCATGGAAGGTTCTAAAAAAGGAAGATGTTTTTAAAATTGTTTTAATCACTCATGTCTAAACAAACACCAAAAAGCAGAATTTTATAAAGGAACCATAAATGCAATGTTAGTGAACATCTGCCAACATTTCCATGGGTGTCAAAGAAAACAAAATAAGACAAAAATAATAACAACAATGTAATAGTGAAGCAAAAAACCCTCCAAACCCAACAACAGTATTAATATATCAGAGTTGGCCCACCAAAAAAGAAAATAAGAAAGCAGCAAAGAAACTGCTGAGCTTTAGGGTCCCTAGGTTTCTTTTACTCCAGTAAAGCTTGGCTAAAATAACACAAATCCTATAGCTTACTAATTTTTCAGGCCAATATTTGGGTATAATTTGTGTGCTTTATAGGCCTGGAAAACCCACGAGAGGCCACAAATTGCTGACGTAACTGTCTTTGAATTTAACAAAGCCCATTACCATGTCAGTGAGGAGGATGGGGGAAGCTCAGGGGGGTAGGTTTTCCCAGCACCCAGAGGGGCTTTTCACTGCAGCTACTGAAATAATAAACTCCCTTGATTTTTGGCACTGACCAGAGGAGTTTTAACAGTTCACTTCTAATCGCAGATAATTCTTTTTTTTATTATTATGTCATTTTAGATGCTGTCATTACAGACATAGCAAATGTTGCTATGTTACCGAAAACTATAAACTGTACACATGATATCAGAACTCATGTGTGTGCATGTGTGTGTGTGTTTCAGTCTGCCTTCTATTCATTCTTGAAGAGGCTCTATGGTGTCTGGAATCGGAACTGAACTTTTTGTCCTCTCTTGTTTCGATGGAAAGAAATTAAGAGCTTGCTCATTATCTTTCCACTAAACTTTAGTATAAATCCTGGAGTACGAAATTCTTCAGCAACCACATTTCATACAGATCCCAGCAATAGAGATGAAGGACTATGTAGTATGTCAAGACAGGGAAGTGAAAAATGCTGTGTAATGTTTTGTCTTAGACAAGGCAACTGCTTTTGATTTTATTCTTAAAGTGAGAGCAACTTCACTTAGTGATTTCTGGGGGATTTTTATCCTAAGATAATATGCTTTAGTTTCAATAGGCAAAAGTGGATCATTACCATCAGACAAAAGTGTGTCTCTCTCTCTCTCTCTCTCTCTCTCTCTCTCTCTCTCTCTCTCTCTCTCTGCTTGATTTATTAGTTTGTTTTGACTACATTTGTTAGGGAGTTCTTATCTAATTTTCAATCTTTTTTGAAATAATTTAAACTCAGAAAATTTTTAAGAAAATCAATTCCTGTATACTATTTTTTACTCAAAGACATCTGTTGTTGACATTTTGCCACATACACTTTATTTCTATCACCTAATTTTATTTTTTAAAGTATTTGAAAGTGAGATCATAAATTCTCCTTTACCTCTAAACTTTTAAGAATAAGGACAATTTCATACATTAAAGAATGCAAAACAAACTCAGATTAAAAAAAATAAAATCAGTGACACTTATGTCCATAGCCGTACACAGGTCCTCTGCTATCACTGTAAAATCCTATGGTAACATGTGCTCGTCCTGAATCCAATCCAGGGTCATCCATTTCAACCTGTTCTTACAGATTCCTTCTTTCTGTTTCTGCCACATAAACCTCAAATGCCCCAGCTCTTCGGTGGTTCTCATCCTTTGCACTGTCTTGCTTTCTTAGGCAGATGGAATAGATGCTAGAGCTCCTTAATTTTCCTTGTGTGTCTCCCCTCTGCCCCAATCAATACATCCGCTTGTCTGTCTCATTCTTCTGCATGTAGATAACCTAATCTATACCAATGTAAGAGTGAGCTAATGTTTTATAGCCTTCATTCTTCATAGATAAGATATGCATATAACTGAAAGTTTCCATGGTGATACAAATCTAAACTCCACGGGATGATTCCAGTGGCGGGCATTTGAGACCCCATAGCAGGCTGTGGGACTACACTGGAGTCTGTGGACATTGGTGCCCTCTGAATCCATCCTACATAATTGGCAGGTTTGACCCCTTCACCCCCACCATTGCCATTGTCAACAGTTCCTATTAAGTTCTCATACATACAGGTGGGAGCTGACTCCATTTCTACAGAGAGGCAATAATACTTTTCCAATCAACTAACTTTTTTTCTGAGCATATCCTCGATCCACCACAGACAACTAATTTCACTTTACCTTAGTAAGCTCATCTGTAAAATGAGACATTGAGAACAGATAATACCAAAGGTCCCTTCCCAGTATTTTCTTCAGGCCAGTCTAATCAGCCCATTCCACATGAATCTCAGGTTAGCTCATCCAAGTGTTTTGTAGGAAGCCCTTTGATACCATTGGGGTCCTATGAGTACTTTGCAAAACCATTTCTTGGTCTCCTGCATCAGGAAATAGTGTTCTGCCCAGTATCAAAGGCACCTGAACCTCTAAAAAGGGGCTGAGAATGTGACGTCTCAAAGCTCCAGTCTCCGAGGGATGTGAACGTGACCAAATGTGTTATCTCTTTTCTGTTCTGTCGCCAGCTGCTGGGGTTAGTTCAGTTTTACCATTTAAAGGTTTTTGGGGGAGGCTAGTGAATATTTCTAAAAGATTGCATTGCTTGAGAGCTCATGCTATTGCACGCAGTATAAACCAATTCCCACCTCTATTATATAAGTATGTGATTTTTACCCCTACAAAAATTCTACGGAGATATTACAGGCTCTATATTGGCTCATAATAGGCAATGGTGGTGGTCTGCTGGAAAATGCTCTGGGTGGAATTCGGGGGAGAGAAATTGTCATCCCTTGGGCTGCGGAATTCATAGAGGAGGGGCAAGCTGCTGCCCAGCCTCCCTCCCCCCCCACCCCCCCAGGCTGGGGATGGGCCATCTTGACCATTTATTGTATGGCGTCATAGGGTAGAGTTGTGATTCTTTCTTCTTTCTCTGAGAGGATAACACAGCCTCTCTTGGGGATGGAAAGGCAGGAAAGTGCACATGAGCAGAAGCTTATGCATAAAAATAGCCTGCAAAGCCTGCAAAGGTCGGAAGTGGTTGGGACAAGGCTAAGGAAGTAAGGAACCGTGGCCTTCAGCTCCGATGATAGTTAAGAATTTACTGTCCCTGAGGACATACTGTGTGCCCTAATAAGCAGTTAAAAAAATGTGCCCGTCTGCAAGAATCAGTTTATAAATATGATTGCAGCTCGAAAAATGGGGATCGATTTTAAGGTTGACCTTTTATTTGTAAGTGCGTAGTTTAACTACAGCCCTAAAGCATTGATTAGTTAAAACTCTCTCCTTGGGAGTTCCCAGACTTGGGAACCAGACGGTTTGTAATCAGAAGCAGCATCTGACGTGGCCATTGTTGAGCTTGAGAAACAGGCTGGGGGCCGGTCAGCTGAAGGAGCGTCTGAGTGTTTAGAAGAATACCCTTAAATGTGGTTTGTGCCCGCAGCCAGGTAGCACTAGGTCCAAAATCTTGACCTGCTTTGGGAGTGACGTTGCCATCATTTTGGGAGTATGAGAAAGGAATTTGAAATAGTCAAGGTATTGATGAAATCCATCCTGTATTTGAAGGAAATTTTATGGACTGAATTGTGTCCCCATGAATCCATATGTTGAAGTCCTACCCTGCGATGTGACTAAATTTGTTTTTTTTTTTATGAGGTACTTAAGGTTAAGTGGGATCATAAGTGTGGGTCCTAATCCAATGGGATTAGTGGCCTTAAAAGAGGAGGAGAGTTCTCTTTCCCATGTGCAATATCAAGGAAGGGCCCTGAGAGGCAACCCAAAGAGGGAGGTCTCAGCAGACGCCAACCCTGCCGACACCTTGACCTCAGACCTCTCAGTCTCAGAACTGGGAGAGAAGACATTACTATTGTGTAAGCCACCCAGTGTATGGTTGCTTATTATAGAACTCCAGCTGACCAAGACAAAGCGGCTCAGGGGGCGAAGCATGGCATAATTAGAGATAAAGCAAAGTTATGTGATTGTACCGACCTCTTAATTCTTTAAAAAGCATGTGTTTACTTGAGTCAAGCTCCAGGACAGGACCAGAAGAATTAGGGTGTCGCTTTGGAAGCACTTAATTAAAATTATATTGAGTTTTATCCCATTTATTATGGTCATCCATTTAAGAGAAAAAATACTTCCTTCAATCAAGATTAGAAGAAATACAAATATCTGCTTTCAACCAGAAGGTGAAAGTCCTTAACCATCACAAGTCCGGGGTTAAAAGATACACCCTCTCCCAGGCATAGACATCCTGAACTTCCAAGAAAATGACTGAACATCTAGCCTCTGGAGATGTTTATCTTCATAAACGTAACATGTAACATGTTTGGGGAGGTTGTATGTTTGCAGAAGCGACAAAAAGCAAAGGTGAGCCCTCATTTAAAGAGTTTTACAGGATGGGCCAATGAAAATGACAAGCAAAGATAGGAGAAATCCTGACTGCCAAATTTCAAAAATCTACAATAAAAAATGCACACATACTCAGGATATCAGGGTTCGAGATTTACTTTGCTAAATCATCCTTTTTTCCTCCCTTGAATGGCTTCAGAAAATTTTTTTTTAATTTAGTGCAGGGACTATATATACAGTAACACCAAGCTTTTAACAGCTGTATTTTCCCCCTTTTGCTGTCGTAATTATGGTCTCATTAGGATTCCAATAAAAAGTCAAGAAAAACCTTTTTTTTTTTTTTAAGGAAAACAGAAGTACCCACAGTGTCTTTCTCCACCAACATGCTATGCTTTTAAAATATTTGCATTTGAAATTCCTCACTGCAAATATTCTCAAACCAAAGGTAAATATAACACTTAGATTACTCCCAGAAGAACATTCCTTCTGCTATTAATACCCTGAATTCAAATCAGAATTTTTGCAAGTCTGTATAATTTTACTGTATGTACTTTATCCTGCAGTTTGGCAGGCTGAACTGTGAGGAAACTCAATGCATCGGCGCTGAATAAAAGGTGGCATCTCTTGCCTAGCGAATACGGTTGTTTTTTTTTTTTTTTTTTTTTTTTTTTTTTTGTGTGTGTGTGTGTGTGTGTGTGTGTGTGTGTGTGTGTGTGTGTTTTGGTGGTGGTGGTGGTGGGGATTTCCATTTCATAAAATAGTCTATTTGTGATAGCAGGTTCACAAGGGTGGAATTCTGTTTGTCAAGAACAAAGACGGGCAGGTCTCCCCGCCAAGAAACCAGAAAGCCCATTCATATCCCACCTTTCAGTAGACCATTAGACTAAATTAGGAAAAACAAGAGTCTGTTGTCCGCTTCCCTCTATTTCTTATGCCCTTTCTCCACTCATTGGTGTAGCCCCGTCCCTTTGTTGCAAGCTCCACTGCCAGGGAATATATCCTGGAGGTTTCCGCCCTTCCCTCTCTGGAATCTGCGCCTTGCACCCTGAAGGTTTCCTTTTCCAATCATAGGTTGTTTGCTTGTTGACACATTCCCTGGACGCCAGTGTGTTTTTCTAGGAATTACACACGGGATTCATCCAAGCGAAGACATTGCAGGTGTTATTTTGAAAGAGGCCTATAATACCTCCACCAAAAATAGTAGCGAAGAGGGTCATTTCAGGCCTCATCGCAGAGAGAAAGTGGAGCACTCGCTGCTTCCTTGGTGGCGCTATGTGCTCTCTGTGAACAAGGCTACCCTTGAGACATACCCACAGCAAAAGGCCAGCTCTGCAAGAGGATGTAGTAGCAATGCGCACACTGGTAGCATCTCCAGGGCAGTGTCCAGCGGGAGCATGGGAACAGGAGTGAGGTGATGGAACCTATTGGCGTGAGTGGAAGTGAAGAAGGGCAGTCAGTACAAGGAACTCATTGTTTTTGAGAAAAGCTGGCTAAGAGGGATGGGAGTAAGAAGGGGAGGGGGAGGTTTTTTCTATTGTTTCTTCAACGAGGGATGCTTTTTGAGGGGGTTGAACTGTCAAAGGGAAGGAGAAATGGACGATTATACTTGAAGAGAAATAATGGAATGGGATTCCGGTGGAGAAAGGAAGAAGCAAGAGTGTGAGATCACTGGAGAGTGACTTTCCTCAGCAAGAGGGCACCTTCCCCAGAGAGGGAGAGGCAGGAGGCCCAGATGGGTATAAACATGAGATGCTGAGTCAACATGTAGACCTTAAAGAGACTTTACCTAACAGGTTGGTTTTTCTGAATGTGGGTTAGTTTAGCCTGGAGCAGGAGGAAGGAGTGTGAAAGAACTACCCTTTTATAAAATAACTAGGGGACCAGTGCATGAATTCGTGCACCTTGAAAGGAACCCTGGGCCATGAGGCTGTGGTGGGCACAGGGGCAGGTCTCAGCCCATCCTCTGAGCCCCCGCCCAACCCCTCCTGCCAAGGCCCCCGTCCCCTGTCAGCTGGCAGCCCCGCTCCCACCACCACTGCTCGCACCTGCTGATGGCACTGAGCGGTCGGGGCCGGCGCTGGGCGCCGGCAGTGAGTGTGAGCAGGGCTGGTGCTGGCAGCAGGTGCAAGCACCGGGCGGGACTGCGGCGCATGGGAGCAAACAATTTTCAGTAACCACCAGAGGCTCGCCCTGATGACAGCGGCCAGCACCCTGCCTTGGTCTGGTGCCCCAGCTCACCTGCTCCACCAACCCGCCACGGCAGACACCCGCCATGCTCTGCACTCTGTCATCTGCTGCCAACACCTGCCATGTTCCATGCATGCCCCCTTGTGGTCAGCATACCTCATAGCAACTGGTTGTTCTGACGTTCGGTCTATTTGATAGTAGGGTTTTATATATATAGATTTTTGGAGACTGGAAATGTTTGAAATAATCATGGGAAGACCTGGGGAAGAATAAGTTTCCTAAAATATATTTCCATGAATGGGATTCTTGAGTTAAATATAAGGTGTTTTATGGTTTTTTTAAAAAATAAGCATGGCCAGTGTAGCTTCCCAAAAAAGGTTCACCATTTGTACTGACTCCAGCATCAGAATGAGATGGAATCATCTGAGCCAGTCCAGCATGACTTACCTGTCTCTTCTTTCTCTCCAATGCCCTTTCTGTCATTCCTGCTCGTTGGCGGCCCTCCAAGAACCAGCAGTGAAGTAGGGTTCCTTTTTCTCCTCATCCTCTTTAATGGTTATTTTTTGTCTTATTGTTACATCCATTCTGACAGGTGTGACTTTAATTTTTCTTATACTCTTTAGCACTTACGAAACTCATTGAAATTTTTATTTAAAATATTTTAAAACCAGCCATTACGTTGTTTTTAATATGACTACCTTTACCATTCATCAATTTGATGTCTCATTATATAATACATTTATTTTCTGAACTATATTATAATTGCCGACCTAAAATTATAGCTGGATATCTATTGTTAATATTGTTTCTAGGTACTTTAGGCTGTTTCTTTTAGTACTGTTATGAATGAAATATTTTATCCATTCTACTTAATGCTTGTTGATCAGGATTTACATAAGATACTCATCTGAGTTACTGAATCCATTAATGATTCTAATATGTTTTCAGTAGATCCTCTTGGAATTTCTAATACATCCAATATATCATCTGAAAATAATGACACATTTTTTTTCTTTACCATATGTATGGCTTACATTTATATTTTAAATAGTATGTATTGCTCAGGACTTCCAAAATAAGTATTATATAATACTAGTTGGGTTTTGGGAAATTACTTGTCCTACTGAATTGATATACTTGTATGCGTTGTGATGCTATTTATTGGCTTGTGATAGAAATTCTCTATCTTGTTAAATAGTATCCTTGCATTTTCCTTTTCCAGAGTTTCCATCGAGAATACGTATAAAATATGATCCAATAGCTTTTCATCTTCTATTTGGATAATTATGGGTTTGTGGTTGTTGATATTTGACCAATTAATGGAATGTGTTATATTAGTAAGTTTCATAATGTTAAACAATCTTGTCATCCCTTAGTTATGTTTTTCACTCTTGAACTAGTTATTTTGGCATGATTTCTAAACAGATTGAGTGTAAACATAAATGTAGAGAGAGTGGAATATTTAGCAATGTTTCTTCTTTTGACTGCCCAGAGCTGTGAGCATATGCAAAGGTGGACAAGAACAGGGGTTAAAGAACTAGCTAGTAAATTGGATCGGTATTTAGCCTGTATTTCTTAAGAGCATGTTTGGCCTAAATTCTTAGGCTAATCATTTTAACTTACCTTGTCTTGATATATCCTTAGGTTTGACATTAATAAGATAAAGGAAACTAGTGAGACCTGGAAGGCAATTCTTATTCACCATGTTTGTTTACTAAACAAAAGTGAGATTTGGCATGTTTAACAGAATAAAAATGTCTAAAATCACAATATAATACAAAGAAAGACACAGCCCATTGAGAAATGGACCATTGATCTACCCTGCAAGAGGTGTTATAAACATTCTATATGTGACTGAGTTTGCAAGTGTGTTATAATGTGAATAATATCAACTTTTTATTTATAATCTTGAATAATTATTTTGACTAATCAGTGTAAATTATCTTTAAACTAATTAAAATTAAATTGAAATATATAAAAGAAAAAAAAACTCACCTCTAATCCCCAAACCCAAAGATAACTACTCTTTATATAATTTTGTTTCTCTTTTTCCCTATTGAGCTCACACTATACATAAAGTTCTGGTACTTTTAGACTTTTCACATCATAATCGCTAAAATGGCCAATCTTATAACAATTCTAAAAGTGTCAAATCAACATGCTGTATGCCTTAAATTTATGTAATGTTACATGTTAGATATATTTTTAAAATTGGTTTTTATTGATTTTAGAGAGAGAAGAAGGGAGAGGGAGAGAGAGATAGAAACACCAGGAAAAAAATCATTGATCGGCTGCCTTCTCCACACCCTGCACCAGGGATGAGTCCTAAACCAGGGCATGTACCCTGACTGGGAATTGAACTGGTGACCTTCTGGTTCATAGGTCAACACTCAACCACTGAGCCATGCCAGCCAGTCTAGAAGCAGCAGCTTTTAAACTGAATCTGGAAGGACATGTATGCTTTTTCCAGATGAAGGAAAGAGGAACATTCCTTCTAAAGAAAATCGTATCAACAGATAATAAAAGTCATAGGAATTCTGGGCATATAAGAGAATCTATGCTGATTATTGAGTCAAGATAAGATTCACAGTATCCGTCCAGAGGCAGAAAACTTGAAGGTAGTTTGGAGAAAGAGTCCATCAAGTCCTGGTTATAACCATAGAGAACTGGTCAGAAACTGCAAGGGGGAGAAAGAGAGAGAGAACCATTGATTTGTTCCACTTATTGATGCATTCATTGATCGCTTCTTGTATGTGCCCTGCCAAAGATGGAACCCACAACCTTAGTGTATCAGGATAATGCTTTAACCAACTGAGCTATCTGGCCAGGGCCAGGGCCAGGGCCAGGACAGTCTATATTCTTAAAATTTTTAAGAATTTGGAAATCTCCTCTAAGTCAAGACATTTGGACCAGAATTAGCAAAATGGAATGATTAGATATACATATCTGGGTTTTTAAAAAATGAAATAAATGTGATGATAATTGACAGAATAAAATTATTTATTTGGCCCCCACTGTTGAGCCTCATGTTTTCATCTGGAAAATTCTATTTTAAGTGACATTTAATTTTATGTACTTGTCAGATTATTCATGAGAAAGAGAAATGCCTATTCCAGAGCCTCATGAACCTGAGAGACCTGAAGAAACTTCT
This sequence comes from Plecotus auritus, assembly GCF_963455305.1. Taxonomy (NCBI): domain Eukaryota; kingdom Metazoa; phylum Chordata; class Mammalia; order Chiroptera; family Vespertilionidae; genus Plecotus; species Plecotus auritus. The sequence goes on from NC_137774.1 coordinate 6,161,078, forward strand.
GATTTCTAACATTGAACTCTTCCTCACGGGAAACATTCTAGAAAATAACATATTTATAGCACTTTTATAAAGTGTAGTGTGTTTTCTTGAGCAATGAGATTTTCTGTAAAAGCAATTTATGTGGAAGATACGCATTTAGGGAAAGTTAAGTCATGTTTCTAAGGAGCGGGTTGCATGTAGGTCTCCATATATATATATATATATATATATATATATATATATATATATATATGATTTAATAATAATACTGCAGACAATGGGATAGCCAGGTGTCAGTTGCTCTAGTTGAGACCGTTTGGTGTCTCTGAGATTTGTGCACAAAACCAGGGGTTCATGGTCTTGATTGCACATTAGAATTTCCTGGGGGAATTAATAAACCACAAAACCCCAAACTACATTCCTTAGGTCTGACCCTCAGAGATAGCACTGATCTCGGGGCAGCACAGGGATGGGGAGTCTTAGCTCCCCAGGTGATCCTCATGGGTAGTGAGTGTCTGGAGTCACTGCACTAATCCATGTGATAAAGATTAGCTTCAGGGAGGGCGATCTGAAAGAGCCAACTCAGCTTTTCCAAAGTGACTGACCCAAGAACTCTCGGAGCTGTGGCCTCTACAGTTCTCCTTAGTGAGACCTGGCCACCTGCAGCTTACATTTGGCACTTGGTACTGGCTTACATGGGCAAATCAGGTGAGGAGGAAGGGGAACGGGCTGTTGGGACTTGCCCCTCCTCTCTTCTTTTTCTTTCTTTCTATAATGAAGCCCAGAGGTGGAAACTCTTAAGCATTCCTCTCCCCTGTTATAACTTGAGCAAATTCCTTCAGGAACAATGGCTTGGTAAATGCTCGTTCCTGGAGGTGTCACAGGTAGTATCCTAGTTCTCAGCAGTGGTAGGTTGTACAGAAAAGCTTCAGAGCCACCGGGTCAGTTATGGGTCACAGGAACTGTGAACAATGGCAGCCTAGGCTCAGGAGGCAGAAGCTGTCCCTTCACACAGAGGGCTGACCTGAGACCCGGGCACCTGCTCCAGGTACTGGGTGGGTAAGATTGTGGTGTCGTTATAGGAAGGGCTCAGTGTCTCTCCAGTGCTGCCTGTGACCAGTTGTTGGTCTCATTCTTATGAAACAAATGGGTCAAGCTCATATGGAGATGACCTGGGAGGTTCTGAAATGCAAGAGATGCGGATTAACAACCAGGCTCAGAGTCCTGGGGTTACCAAAGCTCCTGTTGACCCTGATGAGATCCCTGTTTGGGGGACAGTTGTCATGGTTTTCCAAGGAGACCAGCACAAAAGCCTCCGCATGGTTCATTTTGTTTTGAGGCAGCTCAGATTTAATGCTGAGCAAAAGACGATTGTCGGGGCCAAGCTCATGGATAGCAAAGCTTGAGTTGCCCCTAGGAAGTGTACAGAATGATCTGAGGTTTCAGGGGTGTAAATCTGACTTTAATTAGATTATAAGGCCTTCTTGTCTGCCGTTGTTCAGCCCGAAGGCCCACTGATTTTCCCCTTTGATTTCGGCAGTGGAAGATTGGCCCAAGTCAAATACTTTCCATGGCAATATAATCAAGTCTTGCAAATGGTTTATCAGAAATCATCGGGCCCAAAGATTCCATTTGTCTTGCAAAGTTCCCATGGAATAAAATCATATTCATGAATGCCTTTAAGCTCTCTTCTCTTCCTCAGTTGCTTTTAAATCCTGTGATCCTTCTTCCATCTCACCATGTCACTTTGCTATAAAATAACATGCACAATGCAGGCAGACACGATGTTTTAACATGGCTTGATTAGCCCCAGAAAGCAACCATCACAACAACAGATCCTTAGGGGGTGTGGAAAAGGACATGTTGAACTCATTTAATTTGGTCAGCCTCCTCATTCCCATGAAGCCTATCTGATTGTTTAGTAGTCAAGATTTTATGACGTGGCTTACATAACAAATATCAGTCACTCACATTGTTATAGTTATTTTATCTTATGTCAATGAAAATTTTAAAGTTTGAAAAAAACTAACATTGAAAACAGGACTGAGTGTTTGGGATATTGGAGTTGGGGAATAGCATTGGGATTTCCTATTGGAGACTTCCTGGGAAGTGGTATGCAGCTGACATGGCCATGCCCCGGCGCATTAGAACTGAGGCCTCCTGACTCACAGAAGCCTGAGGACACTGCCTGGGGGTTCAGACATAACCCTTCTGAACCCCAATGTGCAACATTGAGCAATAACTTCAACTTCCTGAATCCAGTGCCTTTTTTATTGTCTAAGGCAGTAATGCCTACTCAACAGTATTGTTGAGGAACTTTATAAGTTACTGCAGCCAACTTTTATCACGCATTTCTATTGTTCGGCACTAGACTATGTGCCTTATACCAGTCAACTCATTAATCCTCAAAGAACCCTAAGTGAGAGGTTAATCTTAGGAAGCCTATTTCACAGAGGAGGAGGCTGGGGTACAGGGAAGTTAAATGAAATAAAATGACCCAGCATTTTATGTGAGAGACAGGATTCAAATCTAGGGCTCACACCTCAGTACTTAAAAACAGGGGTAGACGGTATTATTAATACGCAGTCAGACTCCCACACTCATTCTGTTTTACCTGCAGACTTGAATAAGTATTTGCCCCTCTTGTGTCTCACACACACACACACACACACACACACACACACACACACTTTTTGCTGATAAAAAAAAAGAAAAGTTGACTTCAAAGTGTATTTGCTTTAAGCAAGATGAATCAGAAAAACACAATCTGGCAACTTGCCTTTCCTTTTATATTGCAAATTGACAAAATAAAATGAAGCCAACTCCACTGCCTGGTTTCCCCACTGTGTACCGATCGGCAGGTCCTGGCTGGCTAGACGTTTCCTGAATGACTGTTCCCATTCAGTGTGGTTGGACAGCATGCAGAAGAATCTCAGAGATTCACGGTTGGAATGGTGGTGGCGGGGCAACCGCACATTCTTGAAGTCTGGAGAATGAACTTTTGTCCCCTTCATCACGGGCAAACACGGAGGTCCCGATGGACTTCCCTCCCGGGCCCTCTGCTGGGCCACGCCCGGCTTTGTTGCTGTGCTGGTTCTACGTAGACATTTCCCATCATGGTGTGACCTCTGAGACCTATCAGAGACTCATGTGTCTTCAAGAATGTGCCACATAGCTCTAGAGCAATGGTTCTCGGCCAAGGAAGATTTCCCACGCCGCGCCCCTCTGACCACAGACAATGCCTGGAGACACTCAGGGTTGTCACAACTGTGGGTTGTGCTGCTAAAGACATTACCATGCACCCCGTCCCTGACAAGAAAGGATCGTCCAGCCCATATCATGCGTCCTATTGAGGAACCCTGACCTAGGGAATTACTGCAATCCCCTCTTTGAAAGTGGCATCTTGAGAAAGGATCACTGAATTAAGATGCATACCTCTACAAGTATGTCTTGCAAGTAAAAACCACAGTGTGATACCAGAGCAAAAGGGATATAATGAAAAGGAAGATAAATACTAGGACTTAGCAAGCTCCGTAGCCAACTGAATGTTCCTATACCTTGGGGGGTGAGTGAGAGTAAATCCATAAAAGCACTTTGAAAAACGGCTTGGTGGTATCTAGTGAAGCTGGACATATGCATACCCTATGACCCAGCAATTCCATTCCTACGTGTAGACCCATTCGAAATGTGTACATATATTCACCAGAAGCGTGTACTAGACTGTTCACAACAGCACTATTGGAAGTTGCCAAAGTTGGAAAAAACCCACATGACCTTCAGTTGCAGAATGGGTGAATACATTGTTATATATTCACACAATTGCACACCATAGAACAAGTGTGTGTGTGTGTGTGTGTGTGTGTGTGTGTGTGTGTGTGTGTGAGACCCACAGCTTTACACAATGACTTGAATGAATCTCACAAAAACTGTGCTGAGTGAGGAAAGGCAGACAGAAAAAATAAAGTACAACATGGGAAAAACTGATTTCTGCTACTAGAGGTCAGGCCAGTGGGCATCCTTGCTGAGAGCATTTTGAGGGCTTGTCACCTTCTCCTTGGTCCGAGTGCTGGTTTCTCGTGGGTTCATTTTGTGACGTCACAACGTGGTATACTTATTATGCGTGTGCTCTTCGGTACGTGTGATATTCTTCAATAAAAATTTTAAAGTGTGCGGCTGGTGCTTTGGAAAGAGGGGCAGGCCCTGGGTATTTCTACTAATTCTTTCCCTTACATTTTATGTGGATCAGTCCAAAGGCACCTTGAGAGGTGCAGGGGTTAGCGATGGGGAGAGCAAAGGAGGGTGGCAGTGGGAGCGCAGTTTCCGGGGAGCCTGGGGGGGCAGGAGGCAGCCTGGGGCACTTGTGGAGGACTCCACTTGAGAGGAATGTCCCTGAGCAGATGGACAGCGCAGTGTCAGTTTCAGAGTCTGTGCTAAAGAAAGACACGCTCATTGGTCAGTACTGAGTCCAAGGGACCAAGATGCCTGGTATTGAGAGTAGCTTTGCTGGGTAGGAGTGAGGAAGTTTTAGGCAGAGAATTGCTAAGAAGTGTAAAATCTGCTTTGCAATGACACTTTGCTCAGACCATGATTTTTTTGTTGCCTGACTTTATCATCTCTGTCTATATTTCTTTCTATCTGTCTGTCTATCTATCTATCTATCTATCTATCTATCTGTCTATCTTTTTCTCTCTTTCTCTTAATTGCTAGGAAGGTGATGTCCATGCTTTGGATGCAGGCTTAATTCTTACTCATTTTGTTTTGTTACTTCTTAGCAGTCAAATGGCATCGAGGATCTGTTCTTTGTGTTTTTGGTTCACTATGTGATACTAGGAAATTCCTTTGTTTTCTCTCTGCTTCCTTTTTCTTATTCATAAAAGAAGGATGAGCCTAGTGTCGTCAAAGGAAGACTGCCGTATTTATGCTTGATATTGTTATCCTCATTGACATTGAATTCTGCACCACTAATAAATAATAACTCTAGAAAACTGATTTACTGTAAAATCATAGGGATCCCACACAAATTTTCCAAAGCCCTCTCTGTGCAGCTGTCCACTGAAAAATCATTTTCTTTCGATCCCTTACGCTCCATCCCCTTCATGGACCCCCTGTTCTGGGAGGGCTGCGTGGGGCACTGGTAAGCGCTGGGTAGCTCAGGAGGGAGGCACCTTGCTTGGAAGCCACGCGGGCACACAGCGTACAGTTTGTAACATCAGTGTTAGTACTGGCGGCCAGAGGGAGGTTGTCATTTCAGCCCTAGAGAAAGGTCCCGCTGTTGAAGGCCAGTGTAGGCAAATAACATATTTTAAATGTTGTACAGCATATGGAAATTTCTATTACTGCAAACATTTGGTTTGGTTCTGTGCCTGTTCAACATATTGCTCATTTCTAAATTAACTGTCTTCTAAATGGGGCACAGTCATGATTCATGTCCCCGTTTTCCCTGTGGGCGGAGGACTCCAAGTAGGTGCTTTTCCACAGCCACACGCATGGATCCAGCTCCCCAAGGTCCGTTTCTTATGCGGAGCCAAGAGGCAAACCGCTGATGGGGAGTGGGGGACGCTAGCTGTTTGGTGAGCAGAGTGAGCTTGCCAACCTCTCGGGCCCTTCCAGAACCACACAGAGGGCCTAGAACTGCAACTCACAGATTTTCCTCCCCCGCCAAAGCTCATTTCCTTCGTGTGTGAGACGAATCTGGTGGAACGGACTGGGGATGGGACATTCAGATAACCACAGCATTGGTGTTGTTATACAAAGGATAGTCTTCTTATAATAATAATAAAAAAAATAACATTGTTTATTGCTACCCACTTTTTTGAACCATGTATTATTTTTATTTTCCGATGGTTAAAAAAGTAATGTTTGTTTAGACAGTTTGAAAAACAAAGTGTATTTCATAAGGCAATGAAGATATAGCTCTCTATACTATTCTGCAACTTATGGGACTTGCTGGAAAAAGGACTCATACATTCATTATCCAGATCTCATCGCTGTCAGTGTTTTTGTGTGATTTCATTACAGCTTTTCCATATCAGTGTCTAATTCGCTAAATGCTGGTACATTTCCCCGATGCCTCCTCTCAGCTCCCTGACAAAATTGGCAGTGCTTGCCTCTGACCTGCTGGCCTTTATAAACCAGGGAATAATCTCACCTTTTGTGAAGAGCAGGGTTTAAATCCCAAGATGGAGAGAATGAAAAATGCCTGAGATAATTCAGTGTTCCAGGGTGGTAAACCTCCTGAGGCTCTAGTCCAGGGCCTGGTACTTGGGGGTCACAGTCAGTGAGCACCACGCGGAAATGACAGGCCGCCGTAAAGTCCTTCGACCGCGCGTCTTAGGAGCCCCACAGTGAAGTCACCTGCGCCTCAGCCGAGGCCTCAGAATGCTTGTCGTCCTGAGCAGCTTTGCCATGTTGAGTTTACTCCCATGTTTAGCCGATCACTTTCCCACTGCCCCTCCCCTGAGCGGAAGGCCCACCATTCCTTGAGGGTGTCCATGTCCTTGACAGGCCGCCTGCCATTTTCATGTTTTTTTTCCTTAACCTGTTTTCAGGTTCATTCCTTTGGCACTGCGCTCCTTATCCCCCCAAGTAACGCAGATGTCACGATTTGAGACACGGAAGCGAGCCATCGAGAGGGCATTTGGGATCCTTTGGAGACTTCCTAGCACACACTGTGGAGGCGGCAAAGTTAGTCTGCTTTTGTGAGGTTAGAAGGAAGCACGCAGAAGTGCGTTCTGTGCTTGCTTAAGCCGTTGATTTCCCAGCTGACAGCTTGAACTCGCTCTTTTAGCCCAAGTGCTAGCCACCTAGAGAAAAGTTAGAGGTCATAAAAAAGAAAGCTCAATGCCAAAGAAATGGGAAATATCTATCTCTCTACCCCCATCCTCCCTCTCTCTCTCTCACTCACACACACACACACACACACACACACACACACACACACACACACGGGTGGTTGTGAATCCCTGTGACTTATCCCCCTGAGGCAGCTTCCTGGTGATCTGCCTTCATGCGATGCCCCCCTGCACATCTCTCCTTACATCGACCCACCCCTGGAATGCCGAGAAAATAATAAAAGCCCCCAATTCCTGGACAGGATTTCCCGAAGTGTAATGGAGGGAAAGTCACAGTCATTTCCCCTTATTTAAAATCTGTGCTGACAGTATCCCCCAGCCTTTTCCAGGCAGGTCCTGGGGCGAGGAGAAGGATTGGGTACGCACATCCCTGTGGAACACTGTGCCAGTGAGTGGCGTGTTGAGCCGAGTTCTGAGGAGAGGTGCTCAAAGATTTCCCCAGAGCGCTCCCTCCCAGGTGCCCTCGGAGCTTGGAGGTGGCCACCGGCAGGCTCTTGGCACCCACAAGGCTTCCTCTGGTCTGAGGGCCCATTCATTCCCGCCCGGCGCTGCCCCACACCCACTTCCCTCTCCCCTTCCAGCGCCCTTTCGGAAGATGTTTTATGAACTGTGTGCATGAGGATTTGGTGCCTACAGCAAGAATGTTGTTTTCGTAAAATCAAGAGTGAGAGCAGAACTTCAGGAACCTGGATTCTCAGCCCCAGAAACGCAGCTGCTCAGACACCTGGGGGGTGGGGGGGTGGGACATGGCTGATCCAGTGTCACCCTGGAGACAGGCTCCTTTACCACGCCCACACCCTTCCAGGTCTCCTGCCCGCCACTCTCTTTCTGAATCTGCCTTCCCCATACGGCCGGTGAATCCCAGTGCACCTATAAGTGCAGCCATCCCTTTGTTGTCCCTTATGCTCCATATGAACTCGGCAGGTTATGAGTGCCTCTTTTTCTCTGTTTCTAAGTCTAGCCTGAACGAGCATAGTTTCCACGAAAATGGATAGGCCAGTGCTACGTGAGTGATATAAACAGGTATCAATGAAGACATTTATAGTTTATGGACTGAAATGAGTCCATTTCAGAACAGTGTTACCATTGGCTCTTAGGCCAAGCTGACGAGCAGACACAACCAGGATAATTTGCTCTGATTTCAGATAAAATCCTCGTTACTTCTGCTATTTTTCTAAAGGTTAAAAATAAATGTCTTACAGTCTTAGAAGTAAATAGATGTTATGGTATGATTGATGCTGCTAATTTGCAGGAGGTGAATTCAAATGGGTTTATTTTTTAAAGCGGTAGGCGACTTCATTTTTGTTTTGAGGGTCCTGTTCCACCGTCTTGGCTTTTTCATCCATTTAAAAATAGATATTCCTTTATCCAAAGAGCCATGTTTCTATATAAAGGATATAACATGTTCACATATGTTTATTCTTATTTAGAGACATCCAATATCACGCACAGAGGATCTATATACATCTATGCATATATATCCTAAAATGCATGTGACATACAATACCGGGGTATTATATGTGTGTTTGAATATATACATACTTCGTGGTTGATTCTAATAGAATTGATTTATATGTTTCTTCCTGGTTACAATTAAACATATAAACCTATAAAATACATTCTTTATGATTGCAATTAGGTTCTTTATCCTTTTTCAGACCTTCAGATATTGAAGTAATTGCTTTAAAATTGTAAGATGTAGGATTCACTGGGTTCTCAGCAAGTTTTATGTGTCCATTTCTGTTGAGGTTCTAATTTCTTTCATATCAAATCTTTTGTCATATAGTAAGGGCAAGAAGTATGCTGGCATCGGAAACATGTGTCCTAAATGTGTTTTTTTGTTTGTTTGTTTGTTTTGTTTTTTACATAACTCTTTCATCAAAGAATATCTCACGTAGAAGCTTACACCCTTTTTGATCGAATGGAGGAAGGGATAGGAAACCTGTAGCCTTGCCCACCCCTTCCACTCCCCCATGGAAGTCCAGAAATGGGCTCGGCAGACCTAAGCTTTTGTGGAGTGGGGTTTGTAAATAAGGCAAAGGAGCCCACCGCATGGTACACCCAGGTGATCGGCTACTGCTGGTCTACATGTTGCATGTGAGGCAGAAACTTAAAGCCAACGTAAGCTTTAGTGCCACCTGTAGGACCTCCGGGCATAATCAGTAAGAGATTGGTCAGATAGTAAACAAGCAAACTTGGCCAAAGGAGGACTAGAACTACTGTCAGCTCAAAAACGGTACGAGGACACAGAATGAGCAAGACCGGCGCCCGACCCACCATCCCCAGAAGCACTAGATTTCAGGAGACACCCGTGGCATCCTTTATAGAAGACCTGGGCCTCTAGGACCTGCTGAGTCAGGGAAGGAAAGGCTGCAAATCTACTGAGTGTCTGGCGTTTACTCAGTAGTGCAAACAGAAATAAACCAGTGTCAGCGTGTGTGGCTCAAGAACACCTACAAAGGCGATGGATCCAGTCATCCCTGGTGACTGTTAATTAAGTGCATCCTCTGACAGCCTGGACTCAAGGCTGTTAATCTTCACACCCTTTCTTTGGGGCCCCGGGCTGCTGCTTTGGAGGTCTCCCTGCATCTTTGAGCACTCGGGTCCACGGTCAAGTTGCAAAAACAACAAACATCAAAGATATTCTGTGAAGAATGCATCTTCAGATTGGCTCTGCTATGGGGCAGCGGACATCGTGGTTCATACAAAGGCGACACATCTGCAAGCGGCATCCCAGTGCGCCCACAGAAGGAGGCGTCAGCTGTTAGCTGGACGGGGTACCTTTACCTGGGTCAGACCGTAAAGAAGTCACTGAAATCGGGGCAGAAGTAAACACTGTCTTGCTGTGATTCCAGTTGAACTTGGATCCCTTTTAAAAAAAATAGATTTTTAAAAAATTGATTTTAGAGAAGAAGAGAGAGAAACATCAGTGATGAGAGAGAAACATTGATCGGCTGCCTCCTGCACATCCCACACTGCGGATCGAGCCCCTAACCCAGGCACGTGCCCTGACCAGGAATCGAACTGTGATGTCCTGTCCTGGTTCATAGGTTGATGCTCAACCACTGAGCCACGCCGGCCAGGCTGGATCACTTTTATTTTTAAAGCTCTGATTTGGTGACTACGTTAGTAATTCTGCAACGAGCCACATGCATTTCAGGTGGGAAAGGCTTTATCTAGATGCAGTCAGCATCCTTCCCACACAGCAGAGGCCTCCACAGGAGACAGAGGACCAGGAGAGGGGGAAAGTGAGGGATGCCATGTAATCTTCCAGGATGGGACTCCTAGAAATAATCAGGAGAATGTCATAGGGACAGTGTGGGGGCGAGGGTAGGAAAATCAGTAAAACATGAGTTTGTGGTGTCCATATGATCCATTTCAAGGCCAAGACTTTTATGTCCTTAGAAATGACAGATTCCCATACTATTCAGAAAATAAAAACCTTCAACCTCAGTGTTTTAGGAAGCAGTCAAGGACCAGAGGACAGGAGCGGGACATTTGAACTCTCCAAAGGGGAAAACGATGCTTCTAACATCTGGGAGCACCCCTTTTTCAAGGAATCCAAGTTTCTGTCACCTACCTGTGTGACTAACAAAGAGAGAGCTATAACCACAGCTCTTTATCCTGTCTCGCAGTTGGTGGTCAGAGAGGAAAGGTTTTACACGTTCAGGTAACAGAGTGGCCCCCCTGTCCCTGTAGCATATTTACTGATAGGTTACTGGATGATAAAAAAAGAAAAAGCAAATATACTAGTATGTGTTTCTATTTCATAGATGGGAAACCTGAGTTCCAAAGAGGAAAAGGAATCCCCGCTAGGATTTCAGAGTGAATCAAGTGGACCAAGCTCTCCTATTGGCTCTGATTTTTCTGTTAGATCACATTGCGTTCTCCCCCAACACCCTCTCTTATGAAACATGGGCAGAGGATGTCACAGTTCCTAAAGAATCCATGCCCTTAATACTTGATGTTTCAGTTTCTCCCACAAAAAGGATGGTGGAATGTGTATCTACATTGCTTGATTTGGAATTCAGTCATGTACCTTGCCTTGACCAGTAGATTGAGGTGAGCTGGACTGGGCACCTCATCAAAGCCAAGCCCATAAGGTACCTGGCCTGTTTCCATCCGTTCTCATTCACCTCTGCCACTGACCAGGGCAGAACGGCCTTGGCTACCACCTGGGGCACATTTACTCCAGCTGAGCTCAGCTTATGTTCACTGGTCTGAAATAGCTCACAGCTGCAGGAGAAATGGCCTTAGCAAACCAATATACCCTCTCATGGACCATTATTTACACAGACAAAATGAACAATGTGTATAGTCCTAGAGACTAGGATATTTTAAAACGTTCTTAAAATAGACTGTAATTAGTCAGTAAGGAAAAAATAAAGTTTGTGTTTTGGGAAGGGAGAGCAAAGGTTCAAATCTATTCTTTTAGCCTTTTCTATTTTTTAACAGCTTCGAGATATAATTTTTTACTTTTTATTTTTTAACTAGAGGCCCGGTGCACGAAATTTGTGCATGGGTAGGGTCTCTAGTCCTGGCCAGCGATCAGGGAGGATCGGGGCCTTCCAGCTGCCAGCCAGGGCCTTTCTTTCCTGGCTGCCGGCTGCCTGCCAGGGCCTTCCTTTGTTCTGCACTGCCCCCTGGTGGTCAGCGCACATCATAGCGAGTGATCGAACTCCCGGTCTCCTGGTCGAACTCCCAAAGGGGCAATTTGCATATTAGGCTTTTATATATATATAGATTACAGTTGACACTCAATAGTGTATTAGTTGTAGGTGTACACCAGAGTGGTTAGACATTTATATAATTTGCAAAGCAATCCTCCCAATAAGTCTAGTAACCACCTGACACCAAACACAGTTATTACAGAATTATTGAGTGCATTCCTTAGGCTGTATTTTACATCCCTGCAACTGTTTTGTAACTGCCAATTTGAACACCTTAATCCCTCACCTTTTTCACCCAGCCCCCCGATGTCTCTCCCATCTGGCAACCATCAGTTTGTGCTCTGCATCGATGCATCTGTTTCAATTTTGTTTGTTTATTTATTTCATTTTTTTAGGCTTCATAAGTGAAACCAGATGGCATTATTGAGATATGACTTTGAGTTTCTAAATTCACCTGTTTTATGTGTACAGTTCAATACATTTTAGTGAATTCACATAGTTGTACAACCGTCACCACAATCTAATTTTAGCCCATTTTTAGACCCCTAGAAAGACGCTTGTGCCGATTTAGAGAGTCTCTATTTGTAGCTGTCCATGCCTAGGCAGCTATAAACCTACTCTCTGTCTCTGTATACTTGCTTTTGGGGCATTTCATACCACTGGGATCATATAATATGTTTTCCTTTGTGTCTAGTCTTAGAATGTGTAAATGGGTGAAGAATGAAGTCACCATGATACAAAGACATTTGGTTTTTTGAAGTTTAACAAAAGTGGTTTAGGCTGATGCATAGGAATTATTTTCAAAAGAAGGTAAACTCAGTGTTGCTAGAAAAAATTAACATGGATAAAGGTTTGGTTGCCCTATTTATGATGCACTGAACCATTTTACATCAAAGAAGATGAAACAGAATATGTATAAAAGCACATCGTATAAAAGTTGCATTGAGGTGCATTTCATCAGATTGCAAAACATACAGCCAATGATCTTTTCATGGAGAGCCAGTCTGTGAGCCTGATGTTTTAAAGGGAACAGAGTCTTTGGGACACAAAATGGCTGAGAAAGAAAGAAGTGGTCTTTGCACAAAGACACCCTGGTCATTTCTTCCAAACTCCTTCTGAGTTCAGCCTTTGTATTTCCTATAGCTTCTGTCCAGAGAAAGGGCCCAGGGCATTCCCTGCCATAAACAGGTTAGGGAAACCCACGGAAACAAAACCTAGGCAAGGAGTCAATACAGATGTGTTTAAATTGCTTCACCTTCACTTAAAAGACACCGTTCACATCATTTGGGACAATCAGCCACCCCTGTGTTTATGTGACGTGAATCTGACTTGACCATCAAACCCTAAATAGCATATGGCAGGCTATAGCAGTTTGACTACCTCGAGATGTACCTTCAGCTTTCTAGAGATGCCTTGAGTGTGTTCTCAAATGTAAGTTGTTATTTCCTAAGCTTACAGAGTACCAAGCATTGGAAAAGGAAACAAGCACATAAAGGCATTTTTTATAAACTAGGCCAGTGGTCGGCGAGCCGCAGTTTGCTGCTCTGTTGACTAATGAGTTTGCCGACCACTGAACTAGATCTTCCATTAAACAAAGTGGTCCATTGAAGTGAGGACAAAGGCTCAAGAGTAGCAACAGAAGAATTTATCATACCACATTAACTTCTTAAATGCGTTTAGAAATGGAAGCCCAAGGCCATATGAAATTAAAGAGCAAAAGAATAACTTGTGACATTTGCCAGCACATTCCAACTCTGCTCATTCCGCAGCCCTGTTCCCTAGTAGCTGGGAGTGGCTCCAGATGGTGTCAGGTATCTGAGGTCCTGGTAGATATGACCCCTGTAATGACAGACCGAGAGCGTTCCCTTCGTTGCTGTGCATTAATGGAACACGTGGACGATGCACCTGGGCTCTCTAACCCATCTGCCATAATATTTCACCCCTCACTTCCCTGGTCCAAACTCAGGAGGTCCATCCCTGACCTGCTCAGGGCTAAGTCCCAGTACTCAAGTGCCACATTCGTTAGAGGATGTTCACCCACATGTTAACATAATACCAAATCTATAAAGGAACCGTGGGCAGAGATTCTACATTTCTACTTACAGTGGAATAGTGAGGAAAATCATTTTTTTTTCTTGCTACCACACATATGGTTCCACTTTCATGGTTCTGTCGGTCTCCCGGTTAATGACATCCCACCATATGCCCAAGGGCAAAGAGTGATGGGACTGCCGTGCTGCTCAAACGGACTGAAACAAGCTGAATCGTGTGTCCTCGGCCATAAAGTGCCACTCAAGTGACCCCATAAGCTGACATCGGCCCACATGCTGTAGACATTTGGGTCCAGGTTGCCCATTTGTTTCTTTCTGAGTTCAATGTAAATATTATACATGAAAACATTTACAAGTCCAGTCTTTTTTTTTTCTTTCTTTCTTTTTTTAGAGGCTGAGGAAAGGCCACGTCAATTGGATACCAGTTAGAGCCTGAGTCTTACTTTTAAGGTTAACTTCGCGATACGTTTAGTGTTTCTCGGTAAATTATATGCTTTGCTTCAAGACAATTAACTCTTTGTAATTGACATACAAGCTAATATGCACTTTTTCCCCTCAAAGTTTAAAACAAATCTTTGAAAATATAATGTAATTCTTGCATGTCAATAGACCATTAAGTCAGCAACTTTGGTTGAACCCTGGTTTTATCCGATTAAGTCTCTCTACCTTGATAGTCACTGTTATTCCACAGGTCACCAGGGCTATGATGAGGGTGGGGAGAAGTTCAGAAGTTCTTAGTTTTTTCTTTCAATTTTAAAAGTTGTTTACAAAAAAATTATGTCAAAGTATTGTCACTGATGTCTTCTTTATGTTTATTCAAAGGTAGCTATTTCCTCATTCCCAAGTAGCAAATTTGGGAATTTCAAACATTTTTATGAATCATGACTTTTTTTGTTGTTGTTGTTCACAAGGGAAATCCTGCAGTTGAGATTCTCAATTTCTATATTGAGCTTAATTTTCCTTTTTTTCATTGTTATGCATAAAACATTCATTGTATATGTGCATATATATATATATACACACACACACACACACACAAACACATATATATGCACGTATATTTATTTACTGTTTTCGCATAAGAACTCTGACAGTTGAATTATAATTGCCAAGGTCATTGGTACCAGAGTTCATCCTTTTTTCTTTTTATAATTCATGTATTTATTTATTTACTTACCTATCTTTCTATTTATTTATTTAAAATCTTTGTTGTTGAAAGTATTACATATGTCCTCTTTTTTCTCCCATTGACTCCTTATAGCCCATCCCCGCCCCCACCCCAGGCCTTCAGCACCCTATTGTCTATACCCATGGGTTATGCATATATGCATACAGTTTCTTTGGTTGATCTCTTCCCACCTATCCCCGCCTTCCCTCTGAGAGTCCAGTCTGTAATTTGCCTTTCTTAATACCTTTATTGGTCATCTCATTAGCATCCTATACTCAAAGAAGAAAATGTGGTACTAAGTGACACAGAGTAAGGTCACTGAGGACAAAATAAATTTGTGAGAAAGACGTGAATCCTCCCCTCGCCGCTACCTTCTGCCTGGAGTGCTCCGTGGGCTCCCTCCTTTGCTGTGTTGTCCAGTACGGTGTCTGCTGGCCTTGTGCGACTTGACCATTTGAGATGTGCCTGGTGAGACTGAGAAACGGAATTCTTCATTCTATTGATTTTGAACTAACTTAAAGCCAAATAGGTGCCCATGGTGGGGGTGGCTACCTTCTTGGACAGTGTAAGGCTAGAGATTCTGATGAAGGCAGAGAACTAGTGTATCTGCATAAATTAATGGAGAGGTGGGGGAATGGGAAGCTGTGTTTCCAAAGTGATGCATAGCACTGTTGTCACCTGCCCAACATCCATTAAGTGCCTCAGCTTTGATTTTGGTATCTCCACTACTCAGCACTCTGTGATCCAGTCATAAGCCCATGTTTTTAGTTTCAGTGTCAACATGGGACCCACTGTGCATCAGTGAAAGTGAAGAAGACATTTTTCTGGAAGTTTCTAGGAAAGGATTTGCTTTTTCCTCCTAGATGATGTGGCACATGGTATGAAACCCAGAAATATACATAATTGGTTAGAGTTAGCCAGGGAAGAAGGCAGGGGATGGATATGGAGGGAAACGGGGTCCAATGAGACCATATCAAGTCACAAAAACAATCTAGCCCTAAACTCTGTGCTCTAGATGGGCCTTCCATTTCGTAAACCAATCAATCCTCTTTACAATTTAAACAGGCTTTGGTTACCTGCCACATAAAGGTGAAGTGGCAGAAGTGATGTGTCTGAATCTACCACTTCAGAGATGGAGAAATTCCAGGGGTTGAAATCTAGAGTGTGGTGTGGAGTGACGGTGACTTTACCTAGAGTTGAAGGTCAATGGAAATTCAGAGGCCGTGACATTGAAAACTGTCCTTGTCATCCGCGGGACTAGCAGGATTGGGGTGAAGGGGCACTATAAGTGAGGCGACAAGTATTCAGAGAAGGAAGCACTGGCCGAGGTTTCATCGAGCACAGCAATGGAGCGAGGCTGGGTATTGCTGAGAGCCCTCCAGTCTCTTCCCTTCCTCCCTTCCTAAAGCCTCCCTTATTGCGTGTTTTAAAATGATTTAGGGTGGCTTTAAATACATATGTAATGTAGCAATATAAATGAAGTAAAAAGAATCCTATTGGAAATGGAAGCAAAGGGACTATGAAACTGGGGAGATCCGAGGAAGCCAGGGGTGAGGTCAGTGCACAAAACACACGGGAGAGCGTACAGTCCATTTGCAAGAGGTAAGCCGTAAATTTGGCTTTTCCTTTTTTTATTCACTCGTGGCGTGGCCTCAGCTTCTCTATTTTCATTGGACGCGAAGTTTTCTCCAAGTTGGGCAGCTGCCTCAGTTAAGTCTGATTTTTGAACAACAACAACAAAGGGCTCCATCCCTTTGCAGCCCTGCCGGCTTCCCACTAGATCGCGTTGCACCTCAAACACAGACTCGTTTTATGGTAGACATCCCTTTTCCTGGATGGCAGGGTCACGGCAAAGCCAAAGCGCTACCTTGGTGTTTTCATCTGAGGATGGAAGGGAGTCTGACAGACAGACCGGGGCCCTGAAGAACCATGTCTGGACGGCCTGACCCGGGAGAGGAAGCATTCCTGCTTGGCTGCCCATCTCCAGGGAGGCCCAGAGCTCAGGCAGAGAATGTTCTCCATGTCGGGACGGAGGTGGTTTGGCACCGGCGGGAGGAGGGAAATGCAGTGTGCCAGCCCCCGCCAAGCCTGGTCAGTCTGTGTCCTTGGTGGCTTGAAAGATAAACATTTGGCCACATCCTGCCAGGGAACAATCTCCTCGCTCACTGCCTCAGTTCACCTTCTTCCCCCCTGCCCAGCCTGTCTCACACTCTGTAATCCCTGTGCAGTCCGACCCTCACTTGGTCCAAGGACTCAATGTGTGAGGGAGGAAACCATCTCATTGCAGGCTTAATAGGTCAGGAATGGAAGCCAACCTTTTGCTTTCCGGTTTGTTCAGGAATGTGTTCTTCCACCCAAGGAAGAGGGGCCGGGGCAAGAAGGGGCCTTTGGTGTGTAGAGTCTGAGTTTCCTGAGGTGTCTCAGCAGGTAGACAGCAAACCCAAGAGATGCACTGTTTCCTCCCGGCCATAGCAGCCCTCTGCAGGGACTCTTCGATAGAAACATTAGGATGAATCAGTGCAGGGACAACCTCCCGCATTTTATTATTGGGATTCCAGTTCATTGGGTGAAAGCAAAGGATGGGTCCCACCCATAAATGGACATGTGATCATCCCACACCGTTACATGTGACCTGGCAGAGGGGAGCCGTGGGCCTCTTGCCATGTCCATGCTTGGATCAAAAGGAAGGACTTCAGTTCTTCGTGGCTATTTTGGACAGCTTGGCAGTATCTACTAGAAGGTTCCAAAGGCTGATTGTTGAGAAAGGCACTAGCCTCCTCTGTGTACGGAGTCTTGGGTTCATGCCCAGCTCCCCCACGTACACACATGCTGTGTGACCTTGGGCTCTAGATCCGTCCCCTTGGTATACAGTGGGGATGATTATATCTGACCATCTAACAGAATGTGGAGATCAAATAAGAAATAGGTGAGGTTAGCATTTAGAGAGAGCAAGATGTGGACGGTAGGAAACAGGATCTGAGCTCATTGGTTTGTAAAGTTCATCAATGTCATACGTTTCTTGCCCTTGAACATGCCGGCCTCCTCAGTGCCAGTGCCCAGTGCTGACCTCCTGCTTCCTTCTAACTGGGTGAGCACCCAGGGTCTGTGCCAAGCTCTGGACCTTCCTTGCTAATCTCTACCATCTTTATTGCATGTTTCCTGACTCTGCTCCTTTTAGAGACTGGCTCTAAAAAGGGACCGTTTGGCCATAATAATCAGAAATGTTTCGTTAATGTCTAGATAATGAGCTAGGTTCAACATTAACAACTGATTAGAAAGGGTAGAGATCAGTGCTAAGTGCAACAATTGTGAGTTCTCTATCCCTTCCTTCCCAATATACACAAATAAAATAGATCTTCTTAAATGTTTGAGGCCAGGCAGCATATACTTTTTACCCCTTTCTTTTTTTAAAATTTTATTTATTGATTTCAGAGAGAGAGAAACATCAATTTGTTGTTCCACTTATTTATGTGTTCATTGGTTGATTCTTGTATGTGCTTTGACCAGGGACTGAACTCACAACCTTGGCATATGGGATGATGCCCTAACCAACTGAGCTACCTGGCCAGGACCCTTTCTATCCATCTTTTAAATCATTGCGCATAGACATGGGCCTGGGTCACAGACACACACCTGCTCTGCCTCATTATCATTAACATACATTGTTCTACAACTTTCTACAAAAGAATCTCATCCCATCCTCTCATTAGGACCATATTTAAACATTGGGGAAGGGAGGGTTCCATGATATATTTAAAAAAAAATAAAAGAATATAAAAAAAGAAAGAACAAAGTAAATAAATAATAAAAAATATAAAAATATTTTTTAAATGAAAAAAATAAAATCATATAATAATAAGTATTATTATTATTATTATTTAGGAATCCAACGCCTTGTTCAGACCATGCCCAAAAAGCCCTGTACATCTCCTGTTCTGTCGCTCGCCATGTCAGATGTGCAGGGCGCATCTGCAGGCCTGGTGGCCTTCCGCTGAGTGAGCGGGGCGAGAGGAAGCCCAAGGCCCCTTCACTCCTGCGGGACCTGAGGTGCTAAGAACCACACAGGTCCGCGGGCCAAGGCCCCTCCACCGCCGTGATGAGGGCTGCCTCCACGGGGAGCCAGTGATTTACGGGATCTATGAGGCAGGGATGAAAAGTGAGAGGAGCGGCCCCGGGATTCCACGTCTAGACTGGGCGGTGTCCAAGGAAGCCATGCTCGCCTCCAGTGAATCTGAGCGTGCCCTGGCAGACTTCCTTCCCGCTTTGACCCTGCGCGGAGATGCAGCCTTCGTCAATCCATAACGTTTTGGGTGGTGTGGAACTCGCAGGTCTAGGCTATTTTTAGTCCCAGCTCCAGGCCCCCTGGCTCATTGCCGATTTCCACCCTCCTGGGGAAGAGCCGAAGGGGCCAAAGGAAGGGAAAGGGGCCCAAACGGGAACACGTTGGATGCGCTTCACTACATCATTCCGCCTGGAAGCTCACCAGAGATGTATGTCCTTGAATGCCCTGCAGACTTCAGGTCCTTGCCTGCAGCAAACAGACGGGAGGGCAAAGGAAACTCGGCCTCCTGGCTTGTCTTCCCGGGCCTGCCCCGGTCAGACATTCACTCCTATTGGTCACTTTAGGAAGTTCATTAAATCTTTATTAAGTCTTTAGCAGTCCTTCCTGGAGAGGAGAATCCAGGTCCTGAGAGCATAATGTTGTTATTTTTTCCTATGCAAAAAGGGAGGGGGAAAAATTTGTCTCAGGCAGTGAAAGTGGATAAATTGGAGGAGCTGCATGGAAGTGTTTTTCCTCTCATCCTCCGGAGCCCCGTCTGCCTCCATGGGCAGCCGTGACACCAGGACGGTGGGGCCCAAAACATTTGAAAACATTTTGAAGTTACCACTGAAGAGAGAAGACGGTACATTTACACTCGTCTCTCTCCACTTAATGGCCTTACCAGAGATGCCTTGTCCCCCTTGGGCCATAAATTGAGACATCACTCAACAGTTGTCCTGGCAAATTTCCCCCAAAAAGGCCACTTATGAAGTGACTAATCGCATTGGAGGCTAATTTACTGAACATTGGAAGCCACTGGGGTGGGGGTGAGGCAGTGAGGAGACTGGGAGCCTGGCATTGGATCCATTACATCCCAGACGCAGAACCGAGCGGGGGCTGGCTCACCCCTGCATCCTGCCCAAGGAGGCGAGGCCGTCTTGTCTTTCCCACGTCACTGCGTCCATCGCTGCTCGGTTGGGCAGAGCCACCGTATTCAGAGCTTTACACTGAGACACTCCCAGGCCTGGTCTTCCTGGCCTGGAATGGACAGTAACTCCTCCCTGGGCAGCCTTAGCGAGAGCATCGGGCTGTGCTCGAGGTCAGGAAGGAAGGGGAGATTATAAGTGTCATGCAATATCCTTTTCCCCGAATTTGTATAACCCAGAGACTTCAATCATGGAGGCCTCGCTTCTAACCCCTCCGAGGGGCCTCCTTGTATTTCAGAGCTCACCTCCCGAGCCACGTCCTTCCTTCCCCTGAGCACGCCTGCACCCGGAGGAGCGGAGCTTGGTTAGAGGAAACGCTGTTAACATCCGGGTGCCTCTGGAAGGTTATGTCAGAAAGCAGTGAGCCTGGCCCTCCTTGGAAGACGGGAGCAGGCGGTGGACTTCCAAGAGAGGTGTGGCCATCCCCCGCATCCTCTCAGGCACTGACTGGTCATGCCCGGCTGGTGTCCTGCCATAGGCTTGCTCCCCGTCTTCACGGACCAAAACATCATCTTTTCTGGTCCTGTTTCAGTCAGTCACCCAAATATGACTTTGGAAAGCTGGGTATGCTTATTCAATGGGATGTCCATAGAAGCTTCTCGCCCCCCATCTCCCCCCCATCTTGTAAAACTCTTGGAAATGCTCTAGGATGGAGGGATATCCACGAACAACTCCAGACTTCACGTGACAGAAAAGAAAAGGAACTGCACCAGAGAGAGCATCAGCTGGTAGGCATGCCTTCCACCGCAGCTGGGCTGGAGCATCTGCGAGTGAGTGCCCAGCACAGGATGACTCAGCAGATCTTTGACACCATCCCTCTGGCAGTGGACCGCTCTGTCACTTCTTGCCCCTGGAGGTTCTGTTTGGGTTGAGGGAGAGTGCAGTATGTCCTGTGAGTGGATTCCAGCCACAGAGACTGGGAGCAAAGAAGCGGGGGGTGTGGCGGGGAGACGGGAACAGCTAACGTGCCAGCCCGTCTATGAGTGTGAAGTCACGTACCTGAGTGTTTTGCTGCCAAGAAGAATTAAAACATTCAGATCCTTTATGCAGAAGTGGCCGCGTTATGCAAGCCAACATAACAAAGCTCTGTGCTGGTGTTAAAAGGCTCTTTGAATGTGAAGTTCCTATAAAATGACTAATCCCAAGTGAGAGAAATAAAATCCGCAAGTGTGTCCGAAGACTTCAACTGATTGTCGGAGCGTCACGGCCTCGGCTTGCCTCCCGGGATTAAAATGCTCAACCTGGTTTTCCTGAAGGCATTCCCAGAGGCCAAGGAAGCTCATTCCAGTAGAGAAGTAAGGGAGGTTTACAGTAACAAAAATTAGTTACTATGATATCCCTGACTATGGGAGTCAGGAGAATTAGACAAGTACACCCGTGAATTCATAGCGCCAGGTATGGTGGGCAGTGGGAAGGGGGGGTGTGTTTACTGTATTTTAAACCATTTTCTTTTATTCGGCAAAAGCAGCTGTGGAAGCTGAGGTAATAAGTACATTGCTCTGGGGCTCAGAGTGTAGAAAAGAGGCACCGATGTCCACTAAGCTTGACAAAGTGAGAGGCAAGTTGGTCTACTGCAAGAGCAGAAAGGGAGGGCGTGGAGCATGGTTTATGGACACCCGATTTTAACTTAAATCATACCCATAAGTGGGACCCAGTATTGATTTATCACATGTCAATACATAAAAATACTTATCGGTTGGCTATCGAAAAGCTACTTCTAACAATCATGTGACGGATCCTATGCTATTCAGACCATGGGGTCTGCTGGGTGTGGCTCTGCCCTCTGCCACTTCCTCACTGAGCACAGGCAGTTCATTCGACCTCTTTTGCCTCCGTTTCCCCATCTCCAAAGTGGAGATGATAACCACCCCTCTCCCACAGGGTTGTTCTGAGGACTAGGAGGGTTTACACAGGAAAGTGGGACAAGCACATGTGCAGTGAGTTGGTTACTATGGCAATATATCATCTCAGCGC
Source organism: Plecotus auritus (assembly GCF_963455305.1). Classification (NCBI taxonomy): domain Eukaryota; kingdom Metazoa; phylum Chordata; class Mammalia; order Chiroptera; family Vespertilionidae; genus Plecotus; species Plecotus auritus. Next base: position 6,183,018 of record NC_137774.1, read on the forward strand.
AGGTAGAGTGAATACCGTACTTTCCTGCTTTGGATATACAGGAAAACAGCAACAACCACCACCCCCAATGCTACGTTGTGGAGACTCTAGATGTTGATTCTGAATATTTTCAAATCTGAATAGGGTCTCATGACTATACGTGGATGAAATAGAAATCTTCTGTGTAATGACAAGTATAGGAGAAGTGATGTGTGAGTCCCACAGAGCAGGGAGATGTCAGTGGGGAATTTATTTTAGTCTCAAGGATACACCAGTAGCTGAGTTATCATTTTTTTTAAAGGTGCTTTCTCTCTCCTCTCTCTTTCCATCCCTCTTCTCTCTTTGCTCAACTTCCTGCCCTTTCATCTTGTTGTTCTTTACGTGAGCGTTTGAGGACATACTTTCACGGGGCTGTCGTTATCTAAATGACATGCAAACAAGAAATTGCTATGTGGAGTGAGAAAGACTAAATATGATAAATTCTTCTGGGCTGTCTGTGGTGGTGAGAGCAGAGTGAAGGCAGGCAGGGTGGGGTTCCCAGTGGAGGTGACGTTTGGGCTACATCTCCAATGATTTGAGAATTGAAGCTTCCCTGAAAATGTCTCAGGAAAGAAAGATCAATTAGATACTCATATTGGTGGCGTACACTGATATCAATTCCAACATCAAGCTCTGTTCTTGTATGAGCATGAGACTACACCCTATCACTCTTGACAAGACAACACATACACACACACACACACACACACACACACACACACACACACACACACACACACACACACACACCCGACTTCACTCACCCTAGATAACTAGGATTGGAGTGGCGATTACACAGTATCATTCTCAAATTTTAATTCAAAGAGAAATGATGTGAGAACAGAGCCCCTGGGAATCTCCAGGCCAACTGGAATGCGACGGATTCCTGTTTCATCTACCATCAATTTCCTCGCTTCGTCTTCCCATTTTATCTGCACAGAGGCTTTTATTTGTTAAAGGGTAACGCTTCCCGTTGGAGATTTATAAGCTGGAGAGACGTAGGTCCTCTCCGACGCAGACACGAGGAGTTGAAGTATGGAGGGCGGATTGAGTTTAAGTGCTTTTAGTGTTTATTTGAGTAAAACAGGTCCACTTTTCGTGCGTTTACCTAATGGCATTTCAGAGAAAGAGGAGAAAGTTTATAGCAGAGAGAAATCTTACTTACTGAGGGATTCGTGTGACAGGCAGTCACCGAATCAGACAAAATAAATTAACAAAAATTTAATTAGCTTGTATCATTCTTGTCAAAACTGACAACTGAAACATGGAGAAAAGATCATGTTTTCTCCAGAGGGTGTTTTACTGTTTTTGGTGTATGTGTTTTTTTTTTTTTTTTTTTCCTTGCCTGAAAAAGAAAATGTTGGCTTTTACTACTATTTATAGATTTTACATGCACTGCTATTTCCTGCATTTCAGATGCAAGAGGTAGGTCACAAATGATTGTGGGACTTCTTGCCCCCCTCTACCCCCCACCAGGGTTTGTAGAGCCACTTGTCTAGGCTGTGCATTCCAGATGCAGAGTTTGCTGTCTGACTCAGTTTCTCTTTACGGGGTCTCTCTTTTTTTTTTTTAATATATTTTATTGATTTTTTCACAGAGAGGAAGGGAGAGGGATAGAGAGTTAGAAACATCGATGAGAGAGAGACATCGATCAGCTGCCTCCTGCACACCCCCCACTGGGGATGTGCCCGCAACCAAGGTACATGCCCTTGACTGGAATCGAACCCGGGACCCCTCAGTCCCCAGGCCGACGCTCTAGCCACTGAGCCAAACCGGTTAGGGCTCTTTACGAGGTCTCTGAATAAAAGCAGAAGGACTTTCACCTAATAACTCACTACCTGCCAACTCAGCAGTTACCACAACTTCCACCTTCTTGTTGGTGCGATGAGTCCACGGGAGAGTACTGGCAAGATGATGCAAAAGCGAGTCATTACAATGTATCTACCTCCTGACTTAGGACTTGGTTGTCACAAGTGCACCAGGGGTGCTACTGACATCTCCTGGGTAGAGGCCACGGATGCCGTCACACATTCTGCGACACACAGCCTTCCACGACGAGAAAGATCCAGTCCGGATGACAGCAGTGGGGAGATTTTGAAACCATAGGGTATACGTGAAAGTCTCACCTAGCATTCAAGATGTAAAGCCTAGAGAAAACATCAGATTTTAAGTGAATCATTTATTATCATATCCTTGCATTTGCTCTTTATTATACTAAATCCAACATGAATATACAACTTAGTATATATCTTTTCTTAAATATATATACTTTGTATTGATGTCAGAGAGGAAGGGAGAGGGAGTGAGAGGTAGAAACATCAATGATGGGAGAGAATCATTGATCAGCTGCCTCCTGCACACCCCACACTAGGGATCGAGCCCACAACCCAGGCATGTACCCTCACTGGGAATTGAACTGTGACCTCCTGGTTCATAGGTTGATGCCCAGCCACTGAGCCACACTGGCCGGGCTGTATTTTCTTCGTGTATATAAAGTTTGGCCCCAACATACCTGTTAGCTAGCTAGATCTGCCTTCCAAGAGAGACCACGGACCCCTTAAGTAAATACCCCAGTTTTCTGTTGCTGGTGCCCATCTGTAAGTCTGAGAGAGTCTCCGAAGATCTATAATTGATATGTCTGGCTAGAAACAAAACGTTCTTCCAAGAGGTAAGACAGTCCTGATTTGTAAAACGTCAGGAGAATTTTGGAAACCACGCCTGTGGGTCAGTATTACTGAGTAGAAAGGCTTTCCCTTTATATAGTAGGAGTGGGCTCAAAGGAGGGAAGCCTGTACCTGGGAAGGGGATGGCATTTTTACAAAAAAAATCCTAGACACACGAAGTATTAATTTTTAATAAATGGTCCATTTCATAGGCAGGAGTGATCCTTTGCAGCCTAGGAATGCACCTTGATTATGTATTTTCTCTAAAAACGACACGTGTTCTCTCCCACGTTCTCCTCTCTTTCCTCCCCGCCTCTTTCTCCTCTTTATGGAGTAATACTGAGCGCACATTTACTTAGCAATTAGAAGTTCGTGGCCACACTTTCAAAGCTGTGCTGGGCAGAGAGTCAAAACCTACATTTGGTGGTGAGGGCTGAAGTGCCCACAATGAACAGGAGTCTGTATGGTTCCCCTGCCCCTCGCTGGGTGGCTGGAAGGCCGTGTGTAGGAACAAAAGGATGACTATGGGGAATCAGCTGGGAGAAATGTGCGCTCAGATTTTATTAGTATTTCCATTATTTTTGGTCGGTCAGCATTTCCATCATTTAAAGACGCCCCCACTTGGGTGGTGATTATATGGAAAACAGTAGCAAGTGCCAAATAAACTCCAAACCCTGGGTATACTAGTATTTCTAGACAGCCGCCACGGTTCCAGGGTTTTCTCACTCCACGTTAATCTTCATTTTCACCCTGAGCAAGAAGGTAAACGAGGATGACCTGGGTGCTTTTGTGTTTATTTTTGTCAACAGATTAAGTCTGTTGCTAACCTGCATGTGTTTAAGTACGTTCTGATTAGGGATTAATCACAGAGGATATTTAATCCTAGGTAGTTCTTTTTTCATATGTATGAAAAAATCCTAGGTAGTTCTTTTTCCATATGAAAAAAGAATACACACACACACACACACACACACACACACACACACACACACATATATATATATGCCTAATCATGATATGTTCTACAAATGCATATTAATTTTTGAAGCAGGCCCAGGTAGCCAGTCCTCAGACAAAACTTTGAAATGAGTTAAGTATCATTTAATATTCCTTTTTTCCATGATTGACTCTTCGCTTTAGGGATCTTTGAGGCTGTTGAGATCGTGAGCAACCAATCATCACATATCCAGACTTCTCAGTTCGTAGGTGAGGAAACAGAGGTCTAGACCTGTCCAAAGATGCCAGAAATTGGCTCTAGGGACTAAAGCGATGCAGTACCCAGTTCCCTGACCTTTTCTCAGGGATGCATTTGATAAGATGCATTCCTTAAGGAGAAGATTCTTCTAAGTCTAATGAATGAGGACTCTGGCACACCACTTCTGACCCCTCTTTCCTCTCTGCAAAGCTCACATCCCTTGGCTGCTCGCTTGTTGAAAAACCACAGCTTATAGGGATCCACTTTTTATGACATATGCTTGAAACCATCTCATGGATTCCCTTACATTGACTCTGTTTGTGTCACTGAGCAATCTGCAGGAAGCCCACACTTAGTAGGCCACGTAGTATCGCACAAACTAGCTGTTGTCCATCATCTATTTGGTGTGGAGAACAGAGAAGGAGGGGAGGAAGAGGGGGCGAAGTAGGAGTCCAGTCCACCCACATCCTCTACAATGTGGAAGCGCACATCCCACTGGAAAACTTCAGCGGAATGTTACGCTCTCTCTGATAAGGTCTTTATAAATTATACAATGAACAAAAGTATCTCCTAGTGCCTGCAACACCATGTATCTGAGTCTGTTTCCAGCTGCTTATTGTCCCGAGTGTAACATAGTTGCCATCAGGAGCCCCTGTCTGCCCAAGGCTGTTTCTGCAGGGACAGAACATGCTCACAAGCAAGCCCACCTCCAGGGATTCCAGACCTGCAGGCAGGGGTTGCTTTTAACTAATGCACTTTCAAATAACTCGAAAGAATAGCCTATTATAGGTGCCTAGATAGTGACCAGTTTTGCTGTGCTTTATTCCTGAGGGGTCAAGCTTCCCCTCTGAGTTTTCTAGCTGCTTTTTTGGTAGCTTCTGCTCTCAGGGAGTGTAAGTACTGGATATAATTGGATATAATTTGTTCACAAAGGACGTTTGAAGATGAGCCTTTATAAAAACAAGGATGCAGGAGAACCAGGTCTGCTTCACGTGGTAGAAATGCAACCTCTGACTAGTTCTGTAATCATTTTCATTGTGTTCCTACAAATCTTGCTTGCTTATTTTGCTTTATTAAAATCAAGGGAAGGATCTCATTGCTTCCCGAACTTTTGGCTAAGATCGAGTGTAAAGAGAAGGATCTTTCTATGTCCAGTGCCAGGAACCCCTATCTGGCATTTAATAAGTATTTGCTAAACAAAGGACTAGGTAGAATGACGCTGACTTGTGGTAACAGCAGGTGGTGTGCCCACAGTTTATAGTTATTGTCCCAGTCACTTCTTATTTTGGGTAACAGTGTCTGCAGTGACTAGAAAAATTGGAAAGAGTCTTTTTTTTTTTTACTATATTTTTATTGATTTTAGTGAAGAAGGGACAGGGAGAGAGAGAGAGAAACATCTATGATAAGAGAGAATCATTGATAGGCTGCCTTCTGCATGCCCCCTACTGGGATCTAGCTCACAACCTGGCATGTGCCCTTTACCACAATCGAACCTGGGACCCTTCATTCTGCAGGCTGACACTCTATCCACTGAGCCAAACCAGCTAGGTCTGGAAAGAATCTTTATCCCACCATTTCCCCTCAATTACTAGATAATAAACAACAAGTTTTAGGGCCTAGTGCTCAAGTCAAAGGAGATTTTATTAATGGTTTGGACAGATTGACAGATAGTTTGATCTACACTTTCCTCCTTTTATAAAAATATGTATATAAAATTTAGTTAACATCTTCAACCATTGTAGGCAGTTGCAAATTTAGCAAATAATTAAATATCAATTTAAATATTTGAAAAGTTAATAATTCAAAATATACCTTACAGAGTTCAGAATATAATCAAATAACATTTTGAGGGGCAAAAGCCATATTTTAAGTTTAATTATAGAACTGGTTTATTTATATGCACTTTACAAATAGATATGTCTCTCCACTAAGATTAGAACAAAACATCTGCTTTGATTTTCACAGGAAAGAGTCACTAGAATGTTATTTCATTTCCTTTTAAAATTGTTATAGATCACACTAGAGCCCCGGTGCATGGAATTTGTGCACGAGGGGGTGTCCCTCAGCCCAGCCTGCACCCTCTCCAATCTGGGACCCCTCGAGGGATGTACGACTGCCCGTTTAGGCCCGATCCCACTGGGATCAGACATCCCTCTCACAATCCAGGACTGCTGGCTCCCAACTGCTCGCCTGCTTGCCTTCCTGATTGCCCCTAACCGCTTTTGCCTGCCAGCCTGATCACCCCCTAACCACTCCCCTGCCAGCCTGATTGATGCCTAACTGCTCCCCTGCCAGCCTGTTTGCCCCTAACTGCCTTCCCCTACAGGCCTGGTCACCCCTAACTGCCCTCCCCTGCAGGCCTGGTACCCCCCAACTGCTCTCCCCTGCAGGCCTGGGTCCCCCGCAACTGTCCTCCCCTGCAGGCTTGATCGCCCCCAACTGCCCTCCCTTGCAGGCCTGGTCCCTCCAAACTGCCGCCCCCTGCTGGCCATCTTGTGGTGGCCATCTTGTGTACACATGAGGGCAGGATCTTTGACCACATGGGGGCAGCCATCTTGTGTGTTGGAGTGATGGTCAATCTGCATATTACTCTTTTATTAGATAGGATAGAGGCCTGGTGCATGGGTGGGGGCCAGCTGGTTTGCCCTGAAGGGTGTCCCGGATCAGGGTGGGGGTTCCCTTGTGGTGTGGGGCGGCCTGGGCAAGGGGCCTGTGGTGGTTTACAGGCCGGCTACATCCCGCGGCGACCCAAGCAGAGGCCCTGGTATTTGGGGTTTATTTATCTTCTACAATTGAAACTTTGTAGCCTGGAGCGGAGCCAAGCCTTCTGCTTGCTCCGTGGTGGCAGCCATTTCTGTTGGGATTTATGTATCTTCTATAATTGAAACTTTGTAGCCTTAAGCGGAGGCCAAAGCAGGCCAGAGCTGCAGAAGCTTTGCTTCCTCCATCACCGGGGGCAACCCTAGACTCCTGCTCTCTCCAGCTCAGTGGTTGCCACCATTTCTGTTGGGCTTTATTTATCTACTATAATTGAAACTTTGTAGCATTGAGTGGAGGCCTGGGCCAGCAAGGGCAGATGGAAAGCTTGGCTTCCTCCATTGCCAGGGAAACTCAGGCCTCCCTCCTACTCTCTGTGGCTGCAGCCATCTTGGCTGGGTTAATTTGCATACTCGCTCCCTATTGGCTAGTGGGTGTCGTGAAGGTACGGTCAATTTGCATCTTACTCTTTTATTAGTGTAGACTAGAGGCCCAGTGCATGAAATTCATGCATGGGTAGGGTCCCTAGCAGCTGCTGGCCAGGGACTCCTTTCCCCCAGCTGCCTGCTGCCGCCACTGCTGGCCAGGGTGGGCCATCCCGGGGGAGGAGTTGCAGGCAGTTGGCCAGCTGGCCCCGCCCCCTTGTTGAACTCCCGGTTGAGGGGAGAATTTGCATATTAGGGTTTTATTATATAGGATAACAAGTGTATCAGTTATTTATTTCTGCATAGCTTATTAGCCCCAAACTTAGCCACTTCAAACCACACACTTAGTATCTCATGGTTTCTATGGGTGAGGAAGCCAGGCATGCCCAGTAGGGTGCTGCACTACAGGGTAGTTCATGGGCTGCAAAGTGTTGGCAGCTGCTCGGTCTCACCTGGAAGGGAAATGGCAGAAGGATCCACTTCCAAGTTCACCGTTGGTTGGCAACGTTCAGTTCTTCATTGGTTGTTGGATGGAAGGTCTCAGTTCCTTGCTGGCTTTTCAGATAGAGCCCGGCCTCTTTGCTGTACTATGTGGGCTGTCAGCTTGCTTCATCAAAATCAGAGAGAGAAAGAGAGAAACTTTTCTAACAATCCCAGGAGTGACTTCTCATCACTGCTGTCCTATTCTGTTCATCAGAAGCCAGTCACTAGGCCTGACCACGCTAAAGGGGAGAGGAGTCTAAAAAGTGTGACTATCGCCAAAACCGGTTTGGCTCAGTGGATAGAGCGTCGGCCTGCGGACTGAAAGGTCCCAGGTTCGATTCCGGTCAAGGGCATGTAACTTGGTTGCGGGCACATCCCCAGTAGGAGGTGTGCAGGAGGCAGCTGATCGATGTTTCTCTCTCATCGATGTTTCTGACTATCTATCCCTCTTCCTTCCTCTCTGTAAAAAAATCAATAAAATATATTTTTTAAAAAAAGTGTGACTATCAGGAAATGGAGATTGTTGGGAGCCCTCGAAGGCACCTCGAGTTTTCTAAAAACGAGGCACATCTGAACGCATCGTATAATTAGAAGCTCCAAGATGTGCATTGATGGTAAAGAGAAGAGGGAGCTTTTATCTCTAGCTGTGCTAAAACCAACCAACCAACAAACAAAACACCGAGATCTCAAAATGTGTGTCTAACTGCCCAAGTTTCTCAGCCCTGGCCACATTCCTCTGTCATTCTTAACAACATGACAATAAAAAAATAACCCAACGTCTGTGGTTGAATCCAGAGCCAAAAGCTATATGTAAGTAATTGTGCCCACACTGGGTAAGCACTTCAGCGCTTTAAAGTTGGAGATGAGAGTAGGAGGATCAGGGAGTTCAAAATCTGGATAAATATACAGCAACTCTAACTAAGGAATGAAGCCAAGCAGTGCGCACTGGCGAAAGGAGAAGTGTGAGGGTGAGGAGGATCCACCAAAGGACTTGTATGCATGCCTATAAGCCTAACCAATGGCCCCAGACACCAGGGGGGTGAGGACATGAGTGGGGGAGGTGGGGGCAAAGAGGGAGATAAGGACACGTGTAATACCTTAATCAATAAAGGAAAAAATAAATAAATGAAAAAGGAAAGATAAAAGAACCAGATGGGGCCTGGATACCTCTGCTCCAGGCCCGTGGATGTTGCCAAAGCACAAGCTCCAGAGGTGCCAGCATCGGAGAATTACTCGGGGGGAATTCTTGTGCTGGGAAGGAGGCTGCCTTATTGTTTGTGCAGAACGCCTTTATGGTTCAGGTCACAACATAGCAGATCTGATGAAACTGGTTTGCAGAAGGTAATCCTTGTCAACCCACTTCCTTCTTGGAATTAGAGCCTCATCGTTATAAGGAAGTCTAAATATCATGATGTTCAGCCTCTAACCCAGGGTAAGCTTTTTCTCCTGCCATGTTGATTAAAGGGCAGGTATAACTTCTCGAGGTCTGTGGTGGTAGGGGAGTCACTGAGCCACGGGGCAGCCCTCCCAATAGTAGGTCTACGTAGTGGATGCAATGTTTATTCTGTGTGAAGTGGAAAGCCAGCCGCCTCCCCAACCCCCATCAGCTATTACTGGGTTCTAGTTTGGCTCTCAAAGGCAGCACGGAGCCAGACTGTTTCCTGCTCAGTGTCATGGACTATCAAAGATTGAAAAAGAATTCTGTAAATGTGTCCATCTTCTCTCCAACTGTGTGCCTCTCCATGGGACAGCGCATTTTCTTCAGTGATTCTTTGTATTTCCTACTTTCCACAGCTCTCCCTTCTCGCCATAGGATGGATGCTCCTTTTGCTAAAGCACTGATTTGTTAAGGTTCATCTTAAAATATGGGCACCTGGTTGACATGAAAATCAGCAGAGAACTCTTCTTGTGAGCTGCAAACAATAATTATGTTAGGATTTGGGCCAATAGATAGTATATTGTTAGCTCATTTAAATTCCTGAACAATGAAAATTCTCCCTAAACCTATTTGTCCTTCCTTCCTTCCTTCCTTTCTTCCTTCCTTCCTTCCTTCCTTCCTTCCTTCCTTCCTTCCTTCCTTCCTTCCTTCCTTCTTTTCTCTAACAAGACTACGAAGTAGGAAAAGGAGACAAGAGAATGAACGTATGATGTATTTTGTACTGTAGGTGTCAAGCTCCCGTCTGGGCCTTCCTATGCATTCCCTTATTTTATACGAACTCAGACTCTGTAAATAGTTGTGATTTCCATGCTACAGATGAGGAAACTGAGGCTCAGAGGGTTGAGTAGCTTTCACATTTATGTTGCTACATTGGGCCGAAGATTGACATTGGTTTAATCCACACCCTGTGCCTTTCCCCCAGACAAGCTTCACACTCACAATGCAGTCTTAGGGGTTGAAAAGATGACCAGCTCAGAGCCAGGTCATAGGACAGATAAGGGATTTAAGTATCACTCCGGATCTCATTGGTCTAATTGGACCTAACTTAATGGCACGGCAAGGGCTGGAACAGGTTCCAGCCACAGTACTCTTTCCTCCACATCATGATTGGGTAATTCATCAAAGAAAAAAAAAAACTACTTGTATTTATCTCCATGTGATTTCCTCTTTTTTTAAAAAAATATATTTTATTGATTTTTTAACAGAGAGGAAGGGGAAGGGATAGAGAGTTAGAAACATCGATGAGAGACAAACATCTATCAGCTGCCTCCTGCACACCCCCTACTGGGGATATGCCTGCAACCAAGGTACATGCCCTTGACCAGAATCAAACCTGGGACCCTTCAATTAACTAAAATTTTAGTTAACACTTTAGGAACAGCTTTTTGTCTAGTACCATTAATTTTTCTAGAATATCCGCTTATTCTAGAAAAATTAATGGTACTGGACAAAAAGCTGTTCCTAAAGTGTTAACTAAAATTTTTATTGGTAGTTCATCTCATGATTAACAACTTTTTTTTAAAATATATTTCATTGGTATTTCACAGAGGAAGGGAGAGGGATAGAGAGCTAGAAACATCGATGAGAGAGAAACATCAATCAGCTGCCTCCTGCACACCTCCCACTGAGGATGTGCCCACAACCAAGGTACATGCCCCTGACCGGAATCGAACCCGGGACCTTTCAGTCCGCAGGCCGACCCTCTATCCACTGAGCCAAACCGGTTTCAGCAACAACTTTTTACCCCTCTGTCAGGGATTCTCTAAGAACCCATCCCAGCATGCTCCTCTGGTTCTGGCTTTTCAACAGCTTTATTATTGGTCTGGACTTATAAAAGGAAAAAAAAGTAGTTAATCAGCCCTCTTCAGACACAGTTTTCCAACTTGGTGTGATTACACATAACACTCACAGGCTCCCGCTGCCCTATCTATGACTGGCTGCAAAAAACAATCGCTAAGATTTTGCCAGAGTCAGTACAAACTATGCAACCATTGTTTCTTCAGACCACACCAGCCTAAGAACATGTCTGGGGGCACATTTACATAAAAACCATGTATGCCCTCCTACATGCAATGTGACCTGTGGTTCCCTGCAAAGCCCTGTCAAAACATTCAGCAAATTCTCTCCCGCTCTTTCCAGGAATCCATAGGGGATGCTCTCCCTGGCGTTTAGGCATGAACGATCTTAGCTAGTTCAAGTTCTGTAACTCTGTCTCTCCCTGTCTGACCCAGACCCTTGGAGTTGTGTGCGTGTGTGTGCGCGTGTGTGTGCGTGTGTGTGTGTGTGTGTGTGTGTGTGTTACCCAGACCTCTGGGACTTGCTAAATTATACCATCGCTCAATCGATCAGCGATCAGCGTGGCACTCATTCCCACAGACATTTCCACACTTTGTCCTCAAGTTGGGTTAAGGATCAGAAGCCAACTCAGCCTGGCCAGAATGGCTCAGTGGTTGAGCATCGACCTATGAACCAGGAGGTCACAGTTCAATGCCAAATCAGGGAACATGCCCAGGTTGCGGGCTCAATCCCCAGTAGGGGGGCATGCAGGAGGCAGCCTCTCAATGATTCTCTCTCATCATTGGTGTTTCTATCTCTCCCTGTCTCTTCCCCTCTGAAATCAGCTCTCTCTCTCTCTCTCTCTCTCTCTCTCTCTCTCTCTCTCTCTCTCTCTCTCTCTCTGAAGTATGGAGAGCAGCCAAAGAGAGTGGCAGTTGCATGAGAGTGTTGAGAGGACTCCTGGCTGGGAAGTCCAGGACAGTCTGGAGTCAGAGGTGGAAAACAACCTTCAGGACATTGAAGTAGTTTTTAGGGACCCTCTCCCATTATGTCAGAGGCCCTGGACACACTGAGGTCACAGAGCATGCCACCTCATAGTTCTGCTCTTTATTTGTTAAAGGAAAGTGAGACTCTGGAAGACAGAGCACTTAGTAAAGTTATACAAATTTTCCATTATTTATGAGTTTCATTATTCTATCAAACTAGCAGGTCGGGTTAACCTGGCATGCAACGACTGAACTGGAATTCGGTCCCAGCATTTTTCTCACACTGGCTGATTCACTTCTACCCACATGTATGCATTTATAATCGATGCCATATCTGTTTCCAAAGAAGATGTAAAAGGTGTATCATTAAAAGCATGTATACAATAGAATCATAAAATTAAAGAGCCAATTAATAAATAGAGTGGGAAATATAGCCGTCCCCCAAAGAAAGAAATGATTGCTCATGAGCTTAAACTTCATCACTTCACATCACATGTTCTAGTTACATATCAGCCAACTCTCCGAGAGAGAGAGATACTGCTTTCTGGCACTAAACCATTCCATAACTTGTCATAGTGGAAATTATGTGGTATTTAATAATGAGGTGGGCAGATATATAGAGAACTATTCTATTGGTCTCTGCAAAGATATATGTATGCACATATATGTGCAAATGCATATAGGCAGTAATATATATATATATATATATATATATATATGCTAATTAACATATAATAACTTAAGATGGTACTTTTGTAATATCTAAGTAATAGAGAACAGCACATTTTAAAAAAATCTGATTTGATATAGAGGCTTATGGGTTCTAGAATATGGAAGAATAGACATACCCCTTACAATTAGGTTTCCAAGAGGGCTTTGACACGGAGGTTTCTGAACTTCACTCCAGATATACGGAATCTGGTATCTGGGGGCAGAGGATTTAAGTACGAGGCCTCTGCAGAGCTGCTAGATGATTCTGACGGCCTGTGAGCAGGCACGGGCTGGGGATCACCACCCTGGATTCTTACTCTCATCAATTGCCTCTACCTAAATTTTGATCAGATAGCAACAGAGAACTACCGAACACTGAGCTCAAGAGACTGTGGTCATGCTTAATAATTTGTTATAAATTAGCCTTTCCTATTGTACTTTCCCCTGGGAGGTACCTAATAGATATGAGCTATGGATTAAATAGTTCATTAACATATGAGTTCAGGTCAATTGGAGAGGGACTGAGCCCATTGTATTCTTCCCCCCCCACCAGAAACAACAAACAAACAAAAGGCAGAAAATGCCTTGAGTGTATCTTCAGAACCTAAATCTGCTTGTTATGCCCTAGTCACCCAGGCAGGCAGCTTTGAATTCCTTGGTGGTAGCAGTGGACGTGAGATGTTCAGGCTGCTAGCTGGCCCTGTGCTCGCCCCATCTTCAAGGTGATTCATGGCCATTCCTTGAGTTGGTTTCAGATTATGGGTATCGTTCCTTTCTTACCTCTCCAGCGCTTCTGCATTCATCATTCTGAGTGCAACCAGGTGCCAGCAAGATCAGACAATGTCTGTGGCTTCGGTGAAGGTTAAAGAGAGGCAAAGATTCTTACAGGTGGTGATGCCAGAGAATGAATCAATAGTCAAACATGGCCCAAGTTCCAGCTTGTTCAGGCAGCACATGGTTGGGCTGTCCTGTGTTCCCCAGTGACTTTTCAGGGTAGGCTCATTCGTCCAGGTGCCCAGGATTGCCACGGCCTCACTTCAATGTGCATTTCTCTCAGAAGCTAGGGTTTGCTCTTTCAAGAGGTCACCCGGGATTTGTCCTTGTCTTTGCACCTCTGGATAAAGCCAGAGCATAAGTGAGAGGGGTCAGTGTAGGTGCCTTCAAAACAAATTTAAGGGCACACTTTGCAGTTAGAACATCACCCCTTCCGCAGCCTTATCCTGAGACTTTTAGATCAGACATACATTGGTTCTGAAATAGAGACCAATACTGTCAGTCCTTTGGGAGATTTTCCTATGAATCAGCCTCATACCTGGAAAGGGTATATTTTGATAAGCAGAACTATGTCATAGGGATATTCACATCTGAAGCTTACAAGGGCCGAAGAAACAGGTCTCTGATTCAGTTCAACTTAATGTGCCCAACAGTAAAGAATTCACTAACACGGAGCTTGGTTTCCAACTGGAAAGGGGCTTAGAAATTATTTTGTATAAAGACCAATTAGGAAAATGCTTTGCACATTAAAAATATGACCTAGGTTTGGCTATAATAACTAAATGGTAAAAGAGAAAAACAACAAAACAGTAAAAACAAACCAAATAACATCCTTTCATTCAAGTACTATTTATTGCAGGTCTGCTGACCCAGACATAATGCTAGGGACTCAGGATACCTGTGAGGACAAAATAAATATAACCCTGTTCTTCCTGGAGATTTCTTCTAGTAAAGGAGACATAAGCAAAACAAGGTCATTATAATATAGTATGAAAATATTACCATAAAAGGAGTTTAAGATGCCACATTAAGATCACCTAAGAGGGTCATTCAAATCAGACTTGGAAGTTTATGGGAGGTTTAGGATGAACCCCAGAGTTTTGAGTTGGAGTTACTCTGGTAAATATAAGGTTGGGGAAGAATGAGCGAGGAGGGAAAGGACAAGAGTGAACAGAATTACAGATGCTGGAAGGCAAGAGAAAGCATGGGGTCCGAGAACCTGAAGAAACACTAAAGGATCAACACGTGATTGGAGAGACGTGTGAAAATGAGGTAAAGTCTATTCATTGATGATGCTTTGTTTTTTGGCTTAGAAAAATGGTGAAGGTTTGATGATAAAGATGACAGATTTTATTTTAAATACATTGAATTTGAGGTAATATCCAACTGGAGATATCCGATAACATTGTGCCTGTATGGGTCTTAATCGTAGGAAAAAGATAAAGGTTAAATATAATACAGGGATATGGAAATATGATAAACATGAAGATGATATTCAGAATATGTGGTGGGATGATAATGGGTAGAGCAAGAAGAGAAAGAAATAGGCAGGAACTCGGTAACAACATACTGAAAAGGCAAAAGTAGAGGAGGTAAAATGGTTTGCTGTTGGCCTGAACTTCAGATTTCTCAACAGATATGACCTTCTGATCTGGGTAGGGTTAATCAACATTATCTACAATTGCACAAAATATTTCATTTCTGTTGCTGTCTTTCCCTCTGCATCTCTCTTCCTTTTCTCTGTCTCATTTTGACTGTCTGTCTCATCCTTTCTCTTTTAATGTGTATTTAGTATTTAGTAAATTAAAATTGGAATGAGGATAGAGCTCGAAAACGAGAATAACTGTGAATGTGGCATGTTCTATGGAACTGATTATTTGAGAAGCAATAGAATCCAATCAGCTTTCTTGCTGTCTCTGATTTTGTACATTTGTGGTTATGCTTTGTTTTTGTTGTTGGTGTGTGTGTGTGTGTGTGTGTGTGTGTGTGTGTGTGTGTGTGTGTTTTAATAGTGCATCGTAGATAGGTGGATCAGTTAATTAGGTTATATATATATATATATATATATATATATATATATATATGACGTTATATCAATCTTTTTTAAAAGCCGATTTGATGACAAATTTTCATTGTCAGATATGTCTGCATTCTGGATGTTTTCTGATTGGTCCCTTCAGATTCATTCTGTTTTCCTTGTTCTCACCTCTTTGTTTAAGGCGCTCACATATATGACTACATCAACCAAGCTCCCTCACCTCCAGTTTTTGACCAGTGGGAGTCAGTGGCAGGAGATGGGGAGTTGGGATGAAGGTGAGATAGTTCATTCGCCAGTTTCCTTTATGCCAGCCACATGTTGTCAGTGGCTGTGTTTCCCCACCTAAGGAGCTGGCATCCCTCTCTTCCTATAGTATATGTCTCTTCCTGTATAGTACATGTACAATCCTACCATACACGTACAACCCTGTTCCTTCAGTCTTAGCAGTGGTAATAGATCTTTGATCTTCCTCTCTGTGGGGTGCTTATCATGCCTTTGTGGTTTCTGTTAATCCTTTGTAAAGAGTGTCCTCATCAAACTCTTCCGTTACCCCATTTAAATGTTCCATCTATCCATTTGCTTCTGGTACTCTCATGGGCAGACTCTACATTGGACTGCAGGTTATTTAGGGATTGGAATCGTACCTTTATTTCCTTATGCCTTAAAAACTGTCTATAGACAGTAGTTGAAAAGGTTTATTGGAAGAATGAATAAATATACAAATGAATGCTACTTTCAGAATGAGGCAAACAGAAACAACACACAGGAAGAGGTAAAACAAATTATAAAATAGACCTCAAGAATGTGTGGTCTGACCCCAATCTGTGTGGCACTATACACAGAAGTACTGAAACTGGTGCTCATTTCTCCTTTTAAAGGAAATTTCAAAATAAAATACCTACATTGTGCTAGCACCACACCTGAAACGAGGTTCTCCATAATGAAGCCCACAGAGACGTTAGATGGAAAAATGTGGAGACCTGGGAGGCCATGATGGAAGGAATGTAAGCCTGAGGACTCCTTCCTTGAGAAGTTAGCTCCCCGACTGGAGATTAACTCCTGTGGTTTGGCTGGTTACAGGGTAGATGTTTAGCAAGCAATAACAGACATTTCCCTTTCCTCCCCGGGCAGTACGGTACCCAAACCAAAAAAAGCATTGTTCTATCAGAAAACAAAGTACCGCACAACAAAACGGCACAGGCCCACAAGGGAGCATGTCGCTGCAGTTTCCAGTGTGAGTCTCAGGGAGTCAGCAGCGGTATGACCAGAGTAGTGTTTCCTTTCCGTGACTGCCTTGCTGTCCACAAAGCTAAACTGTCCATGCGCACTGCGCAGGTTTGCAAGAGGAGCTGCACCCACTAGAATAGATTTCCGTGCAGCAGGGGAGGTGGCGTGGAGGGCTACCCTGACGTGCCAGCGGACCTCTTCCACGTGTTCTGTCGGAAAGCCACCGAGAGTGGATGGGTTACCGAGTCGGAGAGCAATTGATGGTGAGGAATAGGCAGAGGACTTCAAGGAACCGAGGGTATATGTGTGAAGCCTTTCTGTGTTGGCCTGCTGTCCTTTTATCAAAGTTCTGCCACCGTTTCTATGCTTGTTACTCCTGCTGTTGACACTATTTAAGTCACTGCTAGTGGGACCACTTCCCTCCACTCCCAGCATTTGCCCACGTGTTCTTCTGCTGTCATTCACCGACGCAGTCTAGGAAGTCCCTGATTTGTTCTCCGTCACCATTGTTTTGCCTTTCTTTGAACTTCCTGTAAGTGAAATCCTAAGCTATAGACTGTATATAGTCTTTACCATTTTAATTCATCTATAAAATTTCTACTTCTATTTCTTCCTGGTGTTATTTTAATGGCTGCTGTATGGTATGTGGATGCATCTTTGACTTATGTCAGTGTGCTTTGAGTTAATACTGAAGTATTTCCAGCAAAGGATGGGAAATCTATATTAGAATAGTGCACCCATCCAAATTTTAAAAGATTGTTTTTATAGCTGCAGCACACCTATAAACATGATAAACCCAATAATGAAGTGTTCGCTCTAATTTTTAAAATTAATTTTTGCTTTAGAGAGTCATATGTCTTGTAAAGAAATGAAGAGAAGCAAAAATTACCATATGCATACACCAATATTTTATATTTACAGATTTATTTCCCATTTCTTGTGTATCTGGGATGTAAACTAGCTTTTCTCTTCAATCTGACAAATTTCCCTTAGTATGTCTCGTGGCACAGAGCTGCTACCAACAAATTCTGTTAATTTCTACTTGGACCTTCATTTTTTAAGAATAGTTTTGCTGGATATGGAATTATTCATCAGCCCTTTGGATTCCATGAGTTTGACTTTTTATTTAGATTCCTCATGTAGGTGATACCATGCAATGCTTGTCTTTGTCTTGCTTATTTCACTTAGCATAATGCCCCCAAGAGCCATCCATGTTGTGACAAATGGCAGGATTTCCATTTTTCTCATGGCTGAATAACATTCCATCGTCTATTATAACACATCTTCTTTATCCACTCATCTGGAAGAATGCGGGATCAGTGTGACAGATGTGATAGAGGAAAGATGAACTGCAAGATGTGACAATCCGAGCGAAAGCTTGGCAGCTATGAAATACCCAGGCAGCTTTGTTGCTGGTGATGAAGTTGTTCCTGTTACGTCAGCTGAAGTCTGGGGCTCTGTCATTGACATTTGTACTTAGAGGAACACATTACCTTGTTTCCCCAAATCTCTTTCATTTAGATAAGCTTTCCTCTATTACCAAAATGGTTCTCCAGCCCAAAGCTTTTCTTTATCACTGGTGCTTTATGTAACATTAGGGAAATTGAGATAGAGACACGTCTCCAAGATTAATCAACAATCCCCATTTGCAAATCAGCCCTGTTTCATTTCCTGAAGCATTTAATCTTAAAAAGCTGTGGAGTTGGGACTTTTCCCTGTGAACGAGACAATGCTGTCTTATTATATTCTGCAATAATACTGAGCACATCGTATATATAGATTCTCTGATTCTACCCGGGAGCACCTAAAACTCAAAGATTAACATACCCTGATTACCATCTTTTTCTCAAGGAGTACTCCCCACTTTCCCACAGGACAGGTCTGTCAGTGTTCTCACCATTGGGTTTTTCAGCGTGAGTCAACCCTGTGGTGAAATATGCCCATTGTGAGTGTGGCTTTAGGCATTGGAGGAAAAGCCCTTCTTCAGGGGTTATTTCCAGGATAACAGATTACTAAGAAGAAATGTCAATCACGTAGATGACTGCACAGTGACTGACACACGGTAGTCACTGAGTAACTATTCAAATATTGGTTAGATAAATAAATAGACTTATTCACATTGTTGCTTACAACAGTAAAGAATGGGAAACAACTTGAATCGCTAGTATTGGAATAATTTAAATTACATGTATTAATTTAAGGAAATAATACTTGAATATAAGACATGGTGATTTACCTATATGTTAATTTAATATGCAGTGCTTCCTTAATTTTCCTTTTGTCTTTCTTAGTTCTCTTTGTTGTCTCTTACACCAATTCCTTTCTATCCCCTATTATTGCCAAAATCCTTTTCTTGGCTCTTTTTTAATCTCAGATTTTATTTCCAGGGCAGTCCCCTCACCATGTGTCATTGTAGCTCTCTCCTGTAGATAATACAAAGGGTAAGTCTTGAGTAGTTGAAAAGGGAGTGAAGGTCTTGAATTATAGGTATAAGTAAGGAGTATACCATTGCAAGTAGAAAAGAAAGTATAAGAAAAAGAATAATTGCAAGAAGAAGCAGGACTATTTGAAAAAACAGGCATCACCCTTACGTGTCGGGGTGAGGCATGAAACTAGGTTGATATGTTATTTGGCAAGGAATATGCAGCTCAGTTTTATAGATAATTGAGGCTCACTGAAGGTTTTTTTCCATTAGGTAACAAGATGAGTGAGTTACACTTAAATAAGATTCATTCCTATGACAACATGGTTAGGGACATGTTGGCTGGGGAGGGACAGGAAATGAGAGGGGAGCAGAGAGCAGAGTGATATATGTGAGGATTAATGAGAGGTTAGGTAGGTATAACAGCAGGTGTGGGGGGTAAAGTTCAGCAGATGGCAAAGTACAGCCCCTTGGACCAAATGTGCCTGTTGCCTGTTTTTATAAATAAAGTTTTATAGGAACACAGTCTCATCGTTCATTTACATATTATCTATGATTACTTTTGTGCTATACAACAGCAGAGTTGAGTGTTGTGACCAAGACTATATGGCCCACAAAGACTAAATTATTTACTCTTTGGTGTTTTAGCAAAAAAAATGTTTTTCAATTCCTGTACTAACTCAGATGCTAGTGTTCATGTCCCTAAAAGTTGACAAAATTAGAGGATGGGACAGAGGACGTGTCAAAAATAAGCAGATCTGTGTGAGTAGAAGGACAATGACATCAGAGGACACCATGCAGTCGGGAAAAGTTGACTCTGAAGAGGAAGTAGATATATGTATCTTTGGCTAAAAGTTCCAAGAAAATAATGGAAAATTTTAAAATCTTGCTATTTTACCTCCAAGAATAAGCTATCATTTACAGTATTTTGAGGATCAAGGTAAATGTAGTATTGAATCAGGTCAAACTGTGTGTCTTTTCTAGGTGATTCCAACATCCTCAAGGCTCTCTGCCATGCTTCGCTGACAACTTTTTCCTAAACCTTTTTCTCCAGGCGGGGTAACTTAGTTACTGAGCTGTGCCGTGCAGGTGATGTAATCTCTCTGAACCACCTGAGCGACTGAATCATGAATCCTTAATCTCTGAAGTCATATTTTATAAGAAGATCTGAGACCACATTATCAACATCAAAACATAGATTATGGCAGGTCATTCTCTTAATTTCATAAAGGTTTTCCTGACACTGTCAATCTGTTAGCATTGTGCTCAGAAGTTTTCATCACAGAGCAATATTTTCGGCTCAACAATTTTTATTACTTCTATATTCATATTGGGGATAATATCTACAGAGGAAAATTTAATTTCATTCCTTTCCCTGACTATTTTAGCTTTAATAATGCCTAATAAAAGCTAATAGCTTTGCTAAGGTTAAATTATATTATTTTAATAATGAGTTAGTAATTATGTTTTAAAACTGTATAAACCTAAGTAATGTGTGACATTTTTAGAACCCATTTTTGGGTGAAGATGGAAGTGACATAAGCAGAAAACTAAGTGGGCATATAGGTGGTGTAGTCTTTCCAAGGTCATCTTTAATATTTTTAGCTGAATATTCAAGATACTTATTTCTATAAAAAGCATTAACATTGGCTTATCTTGTTCTGTGAATTCCATCCCGATGTTCCTCTAATCTCAAATGTAAACATGTAATTCATTGGAACATTAATTAGACCCTAAAAAGAGAAGATTTGTGTGTGGGGTGTGTGTGTGTGTGTGTGGTAGCAATGGAAAGGAAAAAGAAGATAAATACAAGGAGAAAAGATAATGGTGGAGTCCTTTTTAAGGTTCTTTCTGAGCTAGCATGTCTGACTTATTTCCTTTTTCTTGGGAAAGAAAGAAACAGATTCAGAAACCCTAAATCTGTAGCTCCAAAACATTATATTGAGTTGGGATGATTTAGTAACTTTCTGAATTTGCATTTGTAGCCTTCTGATATTGCAAATATATCCTGTGTATTTGGGTATTATTTAAACTATTGGGGGAAAATGGGCTCTAACCAGCAAGGAAAACATCTCTGACAGAATAATGTTAAATTAAATAAACAGCATCTAATGAGATCTGTTATTACCTGCTCTTCGGTCATGCTTGGACACGCAGTCTGAAGGCTTGTGTTTCTAAGTGCTGTCATAAATCTTTCAGCCTATTTTGCTTCTTAAAATTCTAATCTCTCTCCTCTCCTGTGGAAGTCTGTGTCCTCATTTAAATCTTTACATCTCAATGAAATCTCCAAGGTCTTCATTAAATCTTACCATTGAAAAGATAAGAAAGTTGGCATTCCAACAGATCATTTGTGAAAGATAAAATTCACTTGCTTGAAATGGGGGTGTATTAAGAAATATAATTCTGTCACAGGAATGAATACTTGTATCTGGTGAATGCTTCTATTTTCACTGATTTTTATGAACCTCAGTTTTACTAATATGAGCCTTGGGGGTCTCTGTCAGGAGCTTTCTGCACTCAGCTCCATACCTGTGTAAAGAAAAGAGAAGGGAATTCCAACACGTGGCTAAGTTGCAAATCTGCCTTGGTTGCAAATTGTTTGGAAAGATATTATCTCACATGCAACTATTTCTGTAACATCAGAGAAAGTCTCTTAAAAAAACAAAAATATAAATTGATAGATGATAGCCTGCCTTCACAGATAACCTGGAAGCCACTCGTGCCTTTACACATATCCCATACCTGTTTTATAATAACTTATTACATGTTTTTATTTCCTAGTTGCTTCTGTAGGGAGATGGAGGGCATATAAGTAGACCACAGTCTGGATTCCAATAGAACCAATATCAGATCCTGGCTTTGATATTTATTAGGTGTGTGACACCTGAGCTAAGGTGCCTATAGGAACTTTAAACTTACTATATTCAATCAAATCTGAACTCGGATCTGTTTTTCCTTAGGATCCATTTGTTTTTTTTTCATATTCTCTTCATCTCCACCAGCCTCTCTGCCTCGATTACAAGCCTAGAAGTCATGGCAGGCTTTTCTTCTCTCTCTCTCTCTCTACCATGGTTGCCCTGCAGTTAGAACCCGCCCGCTTGCCCAGTGGCTGTGCTTTCCCTCTATTTCTCAGGGGAGACCCTGTTCACTGCCGGGTAGACTGACTGCCTTCTCACCACTGGTCTCTGTGAACGCAGATTAAGCACTGACTCGTCCTTTCTAAAGTTGCTTTCTGCCTCTCTAAGGTTCCAGTCTCATCATGTGCTTCCCAGTCAGCTGCTCAGTGCCTCCTTGTGCACACAGGACAGGTGCCACGTTCTCAGCATGGCCCACATGGCGCTCTGAGTAGGTTCTGACCAGCCCTGGCCTGCACAGTCCACTCCAGCCACACTCCTCTATTTTCTGAATGGGCCGAGGTCTTCCATCCCACAGTCTTCCCCTCACTGCTTCGTCTACTGAGAATCCCTCCCCTGTGGTTTCTTTTTGGAAATTAGCAACAAGTCATAAACAGAAATGAAGCAAACAACAATAACAACAAAATTGAATATTCAGATTTAGCATTGAGTTTAGGAAAATTTTCTGATCCTCCCTCCACTGATAGATAGATAGATAGATAGATAGATAGATAGATAATGAATAGGAAATACTTACCATAAAAAACAATGCTTTTCCACTTTTGTCCTAAAATCCTGCCCTCGGGTTTAAAATAACATTTTTAAAATATATCTTTGCCCCTTTCTTCTTGTTGCCTAACCTTGCTTTTTACATATTGTTCAGTCCCAGATTTCCCTGATGCCTTGATGCTATCTCACCGACTCTGTCACAATGAAGTCCGTAATACAGTTACCATCATTTCAGTTCTGAAAGCTGTCATTCCAATGAATGCCACCTCTTCATGTAAAAAATATGTCAGCTCTTTTATTAAGTATAACTTATGCCTACATTTGCCCCTTATTTACATATAGCTGACATATAACAATAACTAAACTCTTACATCTCATTTTTTCCTGTATTTTAATAGTATACTCAGGCAATGTTAATTATCTTTTACTGGGGAAAATACACATTGCCCACTTGTTTTGTAGAACCATTTTGCAAAGCAAACTTCATTTATGAATTGTAGTAATCATTTTACAAGGTTTAAGCACCCCAGGGTAATTTCAGTCTCATTTCAGAACTGCCTCAGTGAGAAAGATGTTGCTGATTCACGAAGCGTACATGATTTGAGTAGTTTACACATGGGAGGAGATGAATTGCACTAACTATGCATGCTTACTCACATGATGCCATGACAACCAAGTGTATGTGACTTGGGTAAAACTAGTGATCATTGAACAGAGCGAAGCATGATGCTTTGAAGGGGGTGCAGTCAGGGCCCTTACCCAAATTAGAACCCAATTCTAGTTCATTGTTTCCCAACTGATACATTACCAAGAAACCGTTGGGGTATAATGCCACCTCTCTTTCACTTGATCGTTTCTGACCATGGACAAAAAGGGGGAACAAATGATAGCCAACGTAGTGCAAAAACAGGAGGATGTCTATAGTATAGAATAAGGATGAAGGATTGTCTGGACCAGTGGTCGGCAAACTCATTAGTCAACAGAGCCAAGTATCAACAGTACAGCGATTGAAATTTCTTTTGAGAGCCAAATTTTTTAAACTTAAACTTCTTCTAACGCCACTTCTTCAAAATAGACTCGCCCAGGCCGTGGTATTTTGTGGAAGAGCCACACTCAAGGGGTCAAACTCGCGAGCCGCAGTTTGCCGACCACGGGTCTGGACCACTTCCTTTGGGGATGCTACCTGCTCTTCTCTTCTTTCCATTGTATTCTGGTGGGTGTCACAAATGGCGTCCTAGAGCAGACATTATTTGACAATGGAACTTTAAGCCATTCCCCTGTCAGGCTTTTAAAAGCATGATATTGCAAATGCTGTTTTATGAAGTCAATGTCACTAAGATAGATGGGCTGAGTCATGACTGCCTAGAGATTTCCAGGAGCTTCTGAATGATTTGTATAGAATTGACATGCAACCAAAAAGCACAAGTCTCGCAATAAAAATCTTTTTTAGTACACCGGAGGCCTTGTTGTGATGACTCAACACACTCTTTCTAGATGAGTCTCCACCACACCTGAGTGTATTGGTTATTGTTTCTTCATGAGCATCACAAATGCCCAATTATCCCTCAGGTGAGAACTTGAGTGTATTGTTAGCTTTGTCATCATCATCGGTAGAAATCGCAATGGCAAGGACATTGGCAGGTGCTAAATAAGTATTATGTGCTGAGCTAAATAATATGCAGTTCTCACTGACTCTCAAATATGTCACCAGGTGTCTTACAGTAACCTATCTGACAGGAGTTCCTCTTGGGCTTGTCAAAGTCAAGTTCGTGGTGAAGTTTTTGTGTTGTTCTTTCCTGGAGAAGCATGTGGTGTGTCTGTCATCCATGAAGCTGACAGCTCCCTTGGAGAGCGATTCTATTAGATAGAGGACTCATGTCCCTGGGCCTTGCTGTCACCCTGGCTTTCTGTTTCTCTTCGTGCTTACAAGAGACCCCAGAGTTCTGAGCATCCTTATAGAGTCTCTGGTCTGACCTTGACACCTTGAGCAGAGATACCTCTCTCTCTCTCTCTCTCTCTCTCTCTCTCTCTCTCTCTCTCTCTCTCTCTCTCTCTCTCTTTCTCTCTCTCTCTCCATGGCTTCTGCCCAGTGCCCAACCAGGGAAACCCTCCCTCAGCCTGTGTCTGGGAGGAGGCACACCCACCTCTGGGGCCGACCCAGTGGGGGTCACATAATGTTCTCACCATTTCGTGTAATTAACTCCAACCACCCGTCTGTTGCAAGCCCCATGGCAGCCAACACAAGCAAGCGGAGGCCAGGGAGAAATTTCTCCTCATTATTAAACCTAAATCGAAGCACTTGTCTGTCTGTGAAAACAGAGCGAAGGGAGGAAAACTGAAACCAGCGTGCGAGGTCTGAGGTTTCCATAAATGTCAGGGAGCGTCAAGTCTGTTTGTATTACAAATTAGTGCTGGCTGACGGTCTCAACTTTTTACAGCAATAGATTGCTGTCATGGGTGGGGGGGGGGCATTTGCGCATGGGGTGGGGGGGAGCGTCTCACATAGCAGCCAGAGGGGAATGGGAGTTACCAATTACCCCCACAATCCTAAAGCCAGCACAAGGGGGCTTGAGTGTTGGCTAAATTTAGTCTCTCCTTAATGCGCATCTCAAGAAACAACAGCCCAGGACACTCTCCTCTTCCCATTGGGTTTGATGGAGCTTTGGGTCTGCCGAAAATGGAGACCTCCTTTCTCTGGTTTCCCCATTCTAACTTCACTTCCTCCGTCTCTGCTGCCCCGACCCTATGCACATCTGAGAGTGTGAACATCTGAGAGTGATAAAGACGCCTAAATGTTTCAAGGTGAATTAATACCCTACTCCATATCCTGGAGAAACACACACCAATAATTGGAGAGGGGGTTAAGCCTGTTTTTCAAATGGATTAAATGAGTGGGCAATTACTCATTAAAATAAACCCGGGGCACGAGCATTCCAGCCCGGTACTCGGATGAACACCAGGCAGCTGCTTACTGTGGGTGGGAAGACTTCACATTGAGCAAAGCGCCTGTGCTTCCCGGTGCGTCTACTGCAGTTTATGAATCATTTTTATTCATGTTTCTTCTGCCCGATACTTACTAAGGACATACTATGGGCCAGCTACCGATTTGGGCACATTAAAAACCCATCCCGCCTGAGTGCAGAGTCGAGTGCGCTCAGGATAACCAAGGCTCTTTCGGTTTAAAATAACTGAAAAATCTCTTCAGTTAAAATGAGGCCAAAGGGAGACAATTTTTGTAAGGTGCTGGGTATTTATAGGTCCAAGGGAATGAAATCGACCAGGACTCCCTAAGAGCCCGGAGGCAGGCCCCGAGGAGCTGTTGAAAATGAGATGACTGTCCCTGAGTCTCTACCTGCAGCCACGTCTCTCTCTTACAGGTGGGCTTTGTACTCCTTGCTCTCAGCGCTCTAGGACAAGCATGTTAAACTTGCGGCCCGCGGGCCACATGCCTCATTTATTTGGCCCATGTTAGCCTTTGAGTTTGACATGCTTGCTCTAGGATTTAGCTTTTCTTTCTTGATGAGACATAGAATGAAACAGGGTCTTCTCAGGCGAGCTTTCCATTTCTGTTGCCCGGTTGGAGCTTCTGTTTCAGTTACCAGCTTATGTTTGTCATCCCAACTGAGAATGTATACAGCTCGGGTCAGACTTAGACCCTTTGCCGTTCATGCTCATTACACGATTCAGGATCCGAAATGCATGGCTACATTTCAAGCAAATGAGATAAGCTGAGTCCATTGGCATAATTGGTGGGTCAGATTCCTGTATTGATACATATTATTATTTAAAGTATCATAAGGATGGCCCAACTGGTGTGGCTCAGTGGATTGAGCATCGTCCTGTGCTCCAAGAGGTCATCGGTTCAACTCCAGGTCAGGGCACATGCCCGGGTTGCAGGCTCAGTCTCCAGTAGGGGGTGTGCACAAGACAGCCAATCAATGATTCTCTCTCCCTTTCCCTCTCACATTCTCTGTATCTAAAATCAATAAAAACATGCTTAAAAAATAAACTATGAGGATGGAGTTACAGGTAGGGGATGTCACACAACTGGTTTGTGAGATCTTGAGGAAGACAGTTAACTAGTCAACGTCTGAAAAAAATGTAGGAAAGGAAAACATTCATGGTTTCCATCCACATGCACAGCTATGCAGTTCTCGATAGTGGCATGCCTACTTTCTATAGCCTGTTACTTCTCATAAGGATCTAAGTGCTCTGCCGGCCGCAGCCAGCCATGGACGGCAGCAGCCTCGCAGCCCGCTTCGCAGGTGGCCGTGAACGAGAGGAGAGGAGGGAACTCCTGCCAGGGAAATTATGAGCCTTCTGTCTTCCTGTCCATATTTTCTGGGAGGCTTGTTGACCCGAAGTCAAGATCTACTCCATTGCCTGGGCAACGGCCAACAGTATAACCAGATGACAAGTGCCAGACTCCCTTCGTTTGGACAGAGCCGAAGTCAGGGATTTGAGTGAAAGTATTTTATTTGGGGGATGACAGAAAACACCCGTAAGAGGGTGAGGAAGAGAGACAAGGAAGGGGAGGCAGGCTGTAAAGAGCGTGTTGCCGAGCCAGTTATGACTGTGGATAAATGGAGATTAATGCCACGCGGGAAACAAGGCATTGGTGCAAAGCACACAATTCAGGTCACCCCCCAAGAAGAGTGAGGTCACTGGGGAAACTATAAACAGACTCTAATCAGTTATATTGATTGAGGACTGTTCCTAGGTGTTTTTTTTTCTTCATTGAAATATGTTTGACATATAACATTGTGTAATTTAAGGTATAAAACATGTTAATTGGACACATTATATATTGTGTAATATGATTGCCATTATAATGATAAATAGCACGACACTGCGATGCATAATTATCATTTCTTTTTAGTGGTTAGAATTAAGTTCTCATCTCTTGCAAAAATAATTATTATAATACAATATTGTTGCCTCTACTTACTGTACTGGCCATTAAAGCTATAGGGCTTATTTACGACTCATTGCAAGTGTGTACCTTTAAACTTCTGTTCTGTTCTCCCCACCCCCTCAACCACTGGTAACCACCGTCTTACTCTCTGTTTTTCTGAGTTTGGCTTTTTTTATATTCCACATATAAGTGACAGCATACACTTACGGACATCCTGCCATTTGCAACAACATATGGACCTTTAGGACTTAACTGAGGTAAGTCCCACAGAGAAAGACAAATTGGTATGACATCCCTTATATGTGGACTCTAATATACCCAGGGTTCTTAATACCCTGACAACTGCAGCTTTCCATGCTGGCAGCACCATGCCTTCCAGAAGTGACAGGAGCCCTCAGGCAAAGACGTGCAGGTGTTGGCTGTGGCACTGAAGTGGGAAGGGTGGTGAGATGTCAGTGGGCACCAAAATAGTCTACTACAGTCCCACCCTTGCACCACGCAGGATCCCAGAGCCCTGTGTTAATTTCATTCTGCCCTGGGTTGACTCTTCAAGGTGGTGGCCAGAGGCGATTTAATAAATAAAATACAACAGGTGGGATAATGGATTGAGCTGCAGTTGGCTCCCACTGGTCTCAAGGCAGCAGGTGTTATTTATTTTCTTTCTTTTCTTCTATACATCCTAGCTATCCCTCATCTGCACCTCACATTTCTGCCTGTTGCCCGCCCTATGGAGTGCTCAGACCTTGGTCCCCGGAGACCAGAAACCTTAGGGACTATGCCTTTGCCAGGCTGCCAGCATACACCTCATCTCTTCATGAGCCCCAAGAAGCATTCAGTGAATTCTCTAAGTTCTGTGCATACTTTTGGCTGCATTTTCTAATGTTATTTCTTTAGGGTAATTAGGGTCAATTACCCCTTACCAGTTGGGTGGCACAACATGCTCCAGCTGCAAGAGAAAGCCCATAGGCAAAAAGGGGGGGGGGATCCTCAGTGCTTGGCAGCTGGCAGTTGGCAGCGTGCACTGAAATAATAAGGCCTGCGGGGGTGAGCAGGACATGGACAGCACCTGCCACCGAGGCTTAGAGAGACACTTCGTGATATTCTGCATAAGGAGCAAATAAATAGACCTTAGAGGTGGGCAGCAAGGAGTTTTGGGGAAAGGGTCTGGAGAGGGGGTTTCTCAGTAATGGCCCGATATTTAAAATCATCTTGTCTCCTATGAATAGTCACCAGAAGACCCCAGTAGAGGGAACCTTCTTGGAATGCAATGCACTACTCAGGTTTTGAGGGAAAGGGACTGAAGAAGGGGTCCCATTGCTGGCTGAGGTGATGGCTGGCTGTCAGGAAAAAATATGGGTGAAACAACCGTGTTGAACTCTGGACACTGTCTGGGGTGAGGCCCTGTACCTCGAGGGGAGGCCACAGAGTGTGAGAATTAAGTGCATGGGCTCAGGCTCCAGACTTCTCACATTCATGTCCCATCCTGTGTAAGTCAGGACAAGCTCGGCTCTGCTGCATTGAGGAATGAACCTCACAGGCTCCGCCTTCAAAACCATATAAGTGTATTTCTCAATGTGCATATGGGCTGTCAGGTTTTAAATTATGCTATTAATTTGGGGGGGAACAGCTATCACTTTTTCTTTACTTCTGCTCCTAAGCATCAAATTTCTAGTCACCATCCAAATTCCTAGTTAAATTTTATTCCTACATGAAATAGTCTTCTTCCTCCCATTTCCCTTATAAGAACTGGTTACTCCCTTCTCTTAACTTTGAAACTTTATTTTGTATATATTACAATGAACTTTTTTGTGGTTGATTTTAATATGCCTCCACTGTAAACTGCTGGAGGCTAGGGATGTACCTTAGACATCATCTTGTCAGTCAGATATTAAAAAGATACATAACAGATGCCAAAGATTTGTTGTATTGTGAGCACAGTTTTAATAACCATCTGGTATGACTTTTGTCTAAAGAACTCTTAATGTCTGGAGTAGATGATTTTTATACCGTAACAGGCTGTATAAATCTCATGCTAAGAATAGTATAAGGTATAAGGAACGTGTGTGGCGGGGGAGGGGGGTGTAAAACACTCTCATTTGTTGCAGAGCAATCTCAACACCTGTTTATTAAAATAAGTGAATTTTCATACCAACTGCTTTATTTGCCAAGAATGCTAAATATCAAAGCTTGTGTCGATCAATACAACTTGTCCCCTAAACCCATGTTTACATGTGGTTTTTATGCCTCTAGGGGTTGAGAAATGGCCAACCTCAGCTTTCTCTCCTTATTTTGCACGGCACCATTTTGGTGGTGGTTGTTCAGGAATGCTGGGCCTCTGCATGTGTCGGTAATGGCTACTTTTCTTCAGAGACGTGGGGAACATGGCGAAGACATTTTATAATTTATCAAGATCTCACAATTAGTACCACAAACTATTTTTTTCAACAAAAATACTCAAAAATTAATAATGAGGACATTCAAGGATTTATGTATTTATTCATTAATTAATTAATTTTTTTTTTTGCTTTGGCCAGCCTGGCTTCGTGGTTAGAGTGTAGGCCTGCACACCAAAGGGTCGTGGTTGGATTCTTAGACAAGGGCAAGTACCTAGGTTTCAGGTTCAATCCCCCTTCCCCCTTCCTTCCACTCTCTCTGAAAATCAATGGAAAGAAAATACCCTCAGGTGAGAATTAACAAATAAATAAATAAATAAATAAATAAATTTATTTTTAGATGTCATGGACAGGTAATTAGTCAATATTGCAATACTAATACAGTTTAAAAAATGAGGCGTCATTATGACCCTTTTTAACCCTTCCACCTGGTAGGACGTCTCTCGGGTGAAGGACATATGTCAACTCAAGCGTTTCTCTGGAAATATGAACCATTTGTGTCTCAGTCTTATTGGAGCCCTTAAGGCAATACTTCTGCACAGGAGTGAGGCTCTCAGGAGAAGGTTCTACATGTTCCCTTGAAGTTGGCATCCAACCTCCTGATCAGTTTCTCAGGCTGCAACCTTAAACCCAGCCAGTTACTCAGGAAATCCAAACCTGGCTCAGATGCCGAGTAAGTAGGAAAAGCATGGCTAAGCAGAGCAAATCCATTCCTGCTACTGGGAAAAACACAGAACAAACAAACAGGAGATTCAAAAACGGAAACCCTGCCGAGGTGTTTGTTCCCATCGCCGTAGACCGGTTTTCTGCAAGAGCCAACGGGCCATTTACCTACAATTAATTACCAGAAGAGGAGCAAAATGACAGATTATTTTAACAGGCTAGTGTGTGTGAGACATGAGCGAGGCGGAAGGCTTAGTGATAATACCTGATGGTTCGTTTCTTCCCATGGCTTAGAGTTTGGTTAAATAGAGTCACATACATGGATGAATGCAATAAAAAATTATAGGGACTACAAGTAATTCTGTATAAATGATCATTGTCCCTTAAGGTGGGGTTTAGTGTCACGTAGAAGTTCCTATCTCATGCTCTTTTTAAGTATATTTTATTGATTTTTTTACAGAGAGGAAGGGAGAGAGATAGAGAGAAACATCAATGAGAGAGAAACATCCATCAGCTGCCTCCTGCACACTCCCTACTGGGGATGTGCCCACAAGCGAGGTACATGCCCTTGACGAGAATCGCACCTGGAACCCTTCAGTCCGCAGGCCAACACTCTATCCACTGAGCCAAACCGGCTAGGGCCTATCATGCTCTTTAAAATTTTTTTAAAAAAATATATTTATATTGATTTCAGAGAGGAATAGAGAGGGAGAGAGAGAGAGACAGAAACATCAGTGATGAGAGAGAATCATTAATCGGCTGCCTCATGCAGGCAACTGATCATGTGCCCCAGGCTGGTAATCGAACCATGACCTCCTGTTTCATAGGTCAGTCGACGCTCAACCACTGAGCCTTGCTGGCCAGACTCATGCTGACTCTTGATGTGATGTGTTTAACAAATTAAAGACCATAGGCTGTGGTTCAAGACAAAGATGGGGTTCGTGTGGCAAACATTTTTGCAGGAGCCCAGTGAAGGCTGAGATTGGGGATGTTCCAACTTCCCAGTTTTGTTTTGTGTTGTTTTGCAAGTGATTGACATATGTCATCACCACCTTCTGGGCCTTCTAATGTCAGCATTGGTTTTGTCTCTACAATCACATCAGCTCCATTCGACGGCCACATAGATAGAGCAGTCATTGCAGATTTGTAACTTGTTGGATGATTTCCATTGCTTTAGCACAAAGAGGACATGGAAATGCAAGGAAATCGGTATAGCACAGTCTCCCCCCCGCCCCCCCGCCAACAGTGGTTGGGGGTGTGTTGCCCATGAGTGGGCTTGTGGGATTGGTGTCTCTCTAAACACAACATCTTGTTAGAAAGTGCATTCAGTTCTGTAATTCCATCCTGTAGTGTGTCAAATGTTTTGGAAGCAAAACTACTTTTGTAGCATGTTCAAGGGGGAAAGTGTATGTCGGAGTGGAAATGTGTGTATATGTTTTAACATGCACATAAAGTGGTAAATTTTAAAGCCGTAACTAACTATTTCACACCAATAATCTTGCAAGAAGGCCCCTCTGTTTCCCCCCTGGCAAGAAAAGCAACAAATTTATCTTGTTCAAGATCTCAAAATGGGCTCAATTCCGATCCAGTGGCATGTAACACAAATGCTTGTGGAATATTGCTTAACTTGCCAAGCAATCGAGCATAGCGACTTGATTGCACAGCGAGGGGCAGACCTTTCTAGAGGCCTTTTGTAGGGAGAGTCGCCTCTCTGACTCCTTTTCTTTTTCTTGTAACTTAATGTCTGAATGTCCACCAAGTAGTAAATGCCTCCTGACCCGAACTATTATTGTACAGATTTTCATTGATGAGAGAGAGAGAGAGAGAGAGAGAGAGAGAGAGAGAGAGAGAGAGAGAGAGAGAGAAAGAGAGAAATACTGATTTTTTGTTCTACGTATTTATGCATAGTTGGTTGACCAGGGATTGAACCCACAACCTTGGCTTATTGGCTCCAACTAATTGAGCTACTTGCCAGGGTTGTACAGATTTTTTTTTAAACCAGGGAATTTTAAAGTATTAGGAGAAGAAAATCTCTCTGATGTCATTTTATCTGAGGAAGTTCAATAAGAAAGAAGATAGGCAAAAGAAAGAAGAAAGGAAATGAGGAAAGAAGGGGAGAAACCAACATTTATTGAGCAAATACTGTGTCACACACAGTGATAGTAAGCACTTTACATAAGTCATATTTTTATACATACACTGTCTCCTTGAAGTTCTTGTCCATTTCAAATGAGTAGAATGGTGAAGCAAATTAATCAAATAGCAAGTTGCAATTGGCAATGAGTTAGTTGCTTCTCACACTCTGCCACCCCATTCAATAATCATTATGATTTGTTTCAAACACCATATTTTACCACCTAAAAAAATTCCTAGACACATCGATTGAGGAGAAGTAGCTTGCTGGTGGCTTGAATTCTTTACTCTGCAACCAGTGGCTATGGCATTACGTACACACATTCAACGCCTGGCCAGACATTTCCCAGTTATCTTCCTGCTGCTGACTTCTACTCTTCTCTCCTTTAGTATCTCTCCACTGGCAGTGCCAGCACCAAAGCCAGTCAATCACATTTTCAAAGGATGCCCAGACTTTTCATTCATTCAACAGTCTTCCAATGAGTGCCTGTTGAGTTCTTTATCAGGCAGAGTCCTGGCAGGAAAGAGAGCCCATAGCAGAGGGCACAAATGAAAAGATTTGAATGAAGGGTCTGCTTAGTGATAGGTGGGCAGGCTTATAATTAAGCATCTAGAGAGGATGCAAAACCCAGGACGTAGGGGCTGTGGGAAGCCATTGCACCCTCACAGTGGAAGGGTTTGAGCAGACATGGCTTTTACTAGAGAAACAGTAGCTGGCAGATGCTCCAGCTGTGGAGGGAGGTAGCTACTGCTGGAGATGAAGGACCAAATGGATGATGAGGTGAGAAGAAATGCCACGACCTCTCTCTCCTCCCTTCTTACACTCTCTTTAGGTACAGTGCCCCCTGTTGGCTGCACGTGCCCAGGAGCCATCTAAGGATGGATACATCCACAGGAGTCTACCCCCTGGGCATAGAGTAGGGCAGAGAAGGGATGAAAATGGATCTGGGGGGTGAGTTCCTTGCCCAAATGCCAATCAAGGTCTGGCTCTGATCTGAGTCCTGGAAATAGAGCCTTCAACACAGCAGACACACATTCTGCACTCACGGAGCTTACATTCTAATGCAGGATAGGGACAAAGAGAACGATGATGGAGGGGAGATATATAATAGGACAGGGAGTGGTACCTGCTAAGGAGAAGAACAAGGATGCTGGGATTTTGAAGTGCCTGGAGGATAGAGTTATCGTGGCCACGTTTAGATATCGTGGCCAGAGGGGCCACCCTTCGCTGAGAAGGATTTTCTGAAAAGGTGATGTTGTCAAAAACACAGAATCAAAAGGAGGGTGAGCCCTAGCCAGTTTTTCTCAGTGGATAGAGCATTGGCCTGCAGACCAATGGGTCCCGGGTTCAATTCCAGTCAAGAGCACGTACTTTGGATGCAGGGTCCTCCCTGGCCTGGGCCCTGGATGGGGCTTGTGCAGGAGGCAGCCAATCCATGCATTTTTCTCACACAGATGTTTCCCTCTATCTTTCCCTCTCTTAAAAGAACAATGTAAAAATATCCTCGAGTGAGGGTTAACTACCAAAAAAAAAAAAAAAAAAAAAGGAGGGAATGAGCCACGCTGGAGAAGGAGTGTTGCAGGTGATGGGGGCAGCAGGTGCTGATTCCCGAGGAAGGAAGTGTCTAGCGCGGTGAAGCGTGGCTGGAGAGGAGTGACAGGGCCGAGTTGTGGGAGATGAAGTCAGGGCTTGACTCACCACTTCTGCTTGACTCATGGCTTCTCATTTGTGTTTTGTCTGTGACGAGACACTATCCAGAGGAGGTAAACTGGTGAGAGCAGAGAAAAGGAAGCTGAAAGATGCACAGGCATTTATCCATCACCATCTCCCAGGGGCCCATTTTCTTGTGCTCCGCCACATAGTAGAATGTCTTCCATTTCATAGGTGGGTTGCTGCTGTTGGGTGTGTGTCTGCTGCTACTACAGTTGGCTTTGGCCAGTGTTTTCAGACACAGGATAGAGCGTGGTGGCTGACACAGAAGGAACGCTGTAGAGGGGACTGTGGCTCTGTTCAAGGTTCCCCAGATGGAGCCATGAAATCGGAAGTCACTTCCCTTCTCCTGAACTCTGGGCCCTTTAGGTCTTCCTGACCCCTAAGTAGTTTATCTGCAAATTACAAGTATGTGTTCAATTTCCATATGAATTACTCATGACAAGCCACCATCACCTCTCACTTAGATTTTATATATCTATATATCTATATAGATATCTAGTACTTATGGATATATTCATCTACATATAACTATATCTAGGTGGTATATGTATATTATAGAAAGATACCTATATCTATACTAAAAGATTCGGAAGGACATTTATATAGATAGATAACCTTTCATATATATATATATGTATATATATATATATGTGTATATATATATACATATATATATACATACATACATATATATATATATATACACACACACATATATATAGTATATTCTTTCATACACACACACACACACACACATATAGTATATGAGTTCATGGCTTCTCACAATCTGCCACCCCATCCTACAATCATTATGATCTGTTCCAAACACCATATTTTACCAGCACAAAAAAGTAACTAGACAAACTGATTGACATATGAAGAAAAGTAGCTCTCTGGGTTCGTGTGGATTGGATTCCTTACTCAGCAGTTCTTTCCCTGACACACTCCTGTCTGGCATCCAGACTTCACAACTCTCGGACATCACCTCCTCTGTGCACCTTTCCAAATAAATCCAGGACGTGTCAGCCGGACTCTTCTTCCTGACCCCATGGCACGCAGTGCAGACAGTGTTAGAGAACTGTCAATGCTGACTGGGATTCATCTCTTTATTGGTCAGTGATCCTAACCTAACCATGAGTTCCTTATGGCCAAATATGCAATATACTCTTTGGGTTCTTGCCTTAACAGAGGGTATGATTCATTGCAGTGGCTCAGAGCAGACAATTTTAAAGACAGACAGATGATAGATAAATAGCTAGGAAGGTGTGTGTGTGTGTGTGTGTGTGTGTGTGTGTGTGTGTGTGTGCGCGTGCGCGCACATACATCTCTATCTTATTTCTATATCTATATATTTTATTATATAGGGCTTATATTAACATGAATTTATAGGACTGGTATCCTCAACAGCTCAATATTGAGAGGATATGCCAATTAGATGATAGATGGTGGCATAAAACTGGCTGTAGGTTTTAATTTGCTAAAAATTCCAAAGACCTGATACCTTGAACACAAATAGTTTGTGGTTGATTATGAGGCAGTCACTGAAGATACCACCTCCCCGCTAGCCCAGTGGCCTTGCCGGACCAGTCATCTGGGAGGTCTTTGTGATTTTATCTTATCTGTATGTGCGAGTCATAAAGATGAGTAGCTAGTAGTGGTTAATAAGCCCCAGCTGGGCATTTTCTAGGTGAATAAATATACCACTTTTTCTGCTGTTTTTCCATGTGGAAATGATGAATAGGACTCACAACTTTTGTTTTCATTATAAGTAGAAAAGTAGAAATAATATCAAGTTATGATACTTGAGGTTGTTATAAAGTGCTTTAAAGACACCCTGAACGTTTCAAATAATTATAGCTCCAGTAAAATTTTTATGGCTGCCTGTGGATTCTCATGATCAAAGACAAAGTAAATAGAGAACACTTTTAGGCTTAAAGATAGTTGGACCCTTATGATATGTTTTGTTGGCTCTCCTTCTATTCTTAAAAGTGATTAATAGTTGCACAATATGAAAGCACCCACATTTGGGTTTTAAGTAATTGAATGAAATTAATTCCTGAATCCAATCTTCATGCACCCCAGGCATGTTGCATAATATATTATCTTAGTGATTAAAAATACAATGAGCCAGATACACAAGAAAGTCTTCAAAAACTTCTGGTTTCCAATGTTATTCCAATCCATTTCATATAGTTCAACTGTATGCTTTTGCTAAAAAGTCTTTTATTGGTATCAGTAGTGAAATTTGCAAAGAACTATAGATTTTAGTATTGTAAATATTAACATCCTAATTTTAACAATTGTGTTGTATTAATGTGAGAGCCTTTGATTTGAGGAAATAACACATTGTGCATATGAGTGAAGGGGCAATGTATCTTTTCAAGTGGTTCAGAAAAATGTGTGTATATACATGCATATATATGCATATATGTGCATATACATATGATACATGCATGTTTTATACACATACATGTGTCCATGATTACATACACATCTATATGCATATCTTTATGCATGCCTACATATATGCATGAATATAGATGCATATGAATACACATACATGTATAAATAAATATATAATTTAGAGGTATCTCCAAATGGTATTTGGCTGTTCTCTCCAAGTTGTCCACCTCATCTTGTTGGCCCATCTCATCTTCCACTCTTGACCTCCATCAAAACAGAGGAAGAGTATTTTCTCCTTGAGGTTATATTGAAGTATGCCCACCATAGCTGAGCAATGGCCTTCTCCATCTTCAGCCCAGTCTCCTTCACTGCAAACGGCATTTCCCCAACTGCTAATCATGACAGTGTCTCAGGATTCCTCTCAGCCTTGTGTCTAGCTACGAACACTCCCTAGCCTCATTACATTTCCTGGCTTCCAGTGCATTTCATGCTCAGACAACTCTCCCCATTTTATCTCCAGCCAGGGCTTCTGCAAACTCCAGAATCATCTGCCTGCATACAAGACTCTTCTACTTGGGTATCCAGTTGACACTTAAAACTTAATATATTCAACACTGTGAACACCTGACTTCCTTCCAAAACCTGCTTCTGTGTCTTTCTTCACTATCTCCGTGGATGGACACTCACCTTTCAGAGTCTAAGCCAAGTACTATGTCTTCTTCTGGCATCCCACACTTAATCTGTGAGCAAATCCTATTGGCTCTGTCTTCCAAGTAGATTCAGATTCTGACGCTTCTCACGGTCTATACCAGGGGTGGTCAAACTTTTTGACTCGAGGGCCACAATGGGTTCTTAAACTGGACCGGAGGGCTGGAACAAAAGCATGGATGGAGTGTTTGTGTGAACTAATATAAATTCAAAGTAAAGGAGCGGAGGGGAGAGCAAGAGAACCCTCCGCTCTTTCGGCTCTGCAGGCCGGATAGAACAGCCGAACGGGCCAGATCCGGCCCGCAGGCCGTAGTTTGCCCATGGCTGGATACTGTCCCTGCCTTTGTCCAAGCTATCATCTCTGACCCACACTCTTGCAATAGCCTTCTAACTGGTCACCCTGCTTGGTTATTATTTTCAGGTTTCTAATCACATATGACCTTATCAGTGAGTTCTTCCCAAATGGCCTTATTTACTTTAAAAAAATAAATTGATTGGGTGACATTGGTCAACATGAACACATAGGTTTCAGGTGTGGGTTTCTATGTGACAAGATCTGTGTATTGCACCATGTGCCCACCACCCAAAGTCAAATCTTCTCCTGTCGCCTTATATTAGGACCCCCTTCTCTCCCTTCCCTCTGGCAATCACCACACTGATATTTATGTTCATGAGATTCAGTCTTATATCCCACCTCTGAGTGAAATCATATGGTTCTTAGTTTTTTCTGACTAATTTCACTTAGCATAATGTTCTCAAGGTCCATCCGCGTTGTTGCAAGTGGCAGTATGTCATCCTTTCTTATGGCTGAGTAGTATTCTGGAGTATATATGTATCTCATCTTCTTTATCTAGTCCTCTATTGCGGGACACTTTGGTTGTTTCCATGTCTTGTCCGCTGGGAATAATGCTGCAGTGAACAAAACTCAAAATCACGTATTCACAAAGATATGTGCACCCAAACGGACTTATTTAAAATAGCATCCCAGCAATCCCTAATCCCATTCCTCACTTTGTTTCCATCTATAAACTTACCATTAGAAAAATACATATTATAGTGTACTTGTTTGTACAGCGCATCTCCTCCAACGTAGGATGTGAGCTTCAAAAGAGCAGAGTGTTTGGACTGTTTTCCCCCTGCTGTTGTACCCACAGAGCTCAGAGCAGTGCCCAGCACATAACAGAGGCTTATTTAAAGTATTTTCTATGCAAGAATGAATGGCAGGATGTCTGGAATACTTGCAAATTGTTCTTTGTGATAACCAATATGCCCCCAAGGTTAAATTTGTATGGTTACTAAGAAATCAGTAATAGTTTGCATAGTTAAAAAATATTTTAAATCCAGAAGATCGTCACAAACCAGGAGACACTTGTCTTGGAAACCTTTTCAGAGCCAAAATATACTTCCCCAAGAGTTCTGGATGGAAGGGTGCCGGCTCAGGTTGCTCTGTAGACTTCAGGAGTGTGATCACAAAGCACTTCCAACCCTCTAGTGCAAGCATGTCAAACTCAAAGTCTAACCCGGGCCAAATAAAGGAGGCATGAGGCCCACGGGCTGCAAGTTTGACATGCTTGCTGTAGTGAATATCCCTGGCCTCGGTATCTGCCATGCAGGGTGGTACATGTGTATCTGTAACACGCCAGGGATGTGATAACTGGGCAAGTTGCTTAAACCACTGTGAGCTTAAGCTGTAAATTGGTAATGAAATAATAATAAAGACCTCACAAGGTTGTGGTGAGCATCCGCTGAGAATCTGGACATGTTTTGTGAAGTGTTAAACATGCTACAAATATAGGAAACCTGGAAATAAAGGTACACGTATAAGGACAGGGGTCCTATTTTCAGGCTAATAGAAAAACATATAAAAACTAGAGGCCCGGTGCATGAAATTCATGCATGGGGCGGGGGTGTCCCTCAGCCCAGCCTTCACCCTCTCCAATCTGGGACCCCACGAGAGATGTCCGACTGCCTGTTTAGGCCCGATCCCTGCTGGCTCCCAACTGCTCGCCTGCTTGCCTTCCTGATTGCCCCTAACCACTTCTGCCTGCCAGCCTGATCACCCCCTAACCACTCTCCTGCCAGCCTGATTGATGTCTAACTGCTCCCCTGCCAGCCTGATTGCCCCCAACTTCCCTCCTCTGCCGGCCTGGTCACCCCTAACTGCCCTTCCCTGCAGGCTTGGTCGCCCTTAACTGCCCTCCCTTGCAGGTCTGATCCCTCCCAACTGCCCTCCCCTGCTGGCCTGATTGCCCACAACTGCCTTCCCTTGCAGGCCTGGTCCCTCCCAACTGCCCTC
Organism: Plecotus auritus; assembly: GCF_963455305.1. Classification (NCBI taxonomy): domain Eukaryota; kingdom Metazoa; phylum Chordata; class Mammalia; order Chiroptera; family Vespertilionidae; genus Plecotus; species Plecotus auritus. The sequence goes on from NC_137774.1 coordinate 6,222,779, forward strand.
CCCTGCTGGCCATCTTGTGGTTGCCATCTTGTGTCCACATGGGGCAGGATCTTTGACCACATGGGGGCAGCCATCTTGTGTGTTGGAGTGAGGGTCAATCTGCATATTACTCTTTTATTAGATAGGATAGAGGCTTGGTGCATGGGTGGGGGCCAGATGGTTTGCCCTGAAGGGTGTCCCGGATCAGGGTGGGGGTTCCCTTGGGGTGTGGGGCGGCCTGGGCGAGGGGCCTGTGGTGGTTTGCAGGCCGGCCACGCCCCCTGGCAACCCAAGTGGAGGCCCTGGTATCTGGGATTTATTTATCTTCTACAATTAAAACTTTGTAGCCTGGTGCGGAGCCAAGCCTTCTGCTTGCTCCGTGGCGGCAGCCATTTCTGTTGGGATTTATGTATCTTCTATAATTGAAACTTTGTAGCCTTAAGCAGAGGCGAAAGCAGGCCAGGGCTGCGGAAACTTGGCTTCCTCCATCGCCAGGGGCAACCCTAGCCTCCTGCTCTCTCCAGCTCCATGGCTGCCACCATTTTTGTTGGGATTAATTTTTCTTCTATAATTGAAACTTTGTAGCCTTAAGCGGAGGCCTGGGCCGGCCAGAGTTTGCGGAAAGCTTGGCTTCCTCCATCTCCAGGGAAGCCCAAGCCTTCCTCCTGCTTTCTGTGGCTGCAGCCATCTTGGTTGGGTTAATTTGCATACTCATTCCTGATGGGCTGGTGGGCATGGGTGGTGGGCGTGGCTTGTGGATGTAGTGGAGTGATGGTTAATTTGCATATTACTCTTTTATTAGATAGGATTAGGAAGTTCAATTCCCTGATTCTCTTACTACATAATTTTGCTTTAAGATTTATTCAAACCTTGATTGAAGGAATTGTTCCAACCTGTTTGAGAGAACCTTTAGTAGCCTGAAAATATTTTGATAATATTTAGGTTCCAAACATTATTCCCAAGTTCTCTAAATTAACTGGGCTTTTCAGCTATAAATTAGATCAAGGCTTCTCCTCTCCACTTCTGGCCAGGCTTCCTCTTGCACACCTTTAAAAATTAGTCTGGGCCATGGCTGATGTTTCTCAGTGGTTAGAGTTTCTACCCTCAGACCAAAGGGTCTCCGGTTCAATTTCCAGTCAAGGGCACATACCTGGGTTGCTGGTTGAATCCCTGGAGGGGCATGTGTAGAAGGCAACAATCTATGTATCTCTCTCATCTGGATGTTTCCCTCCCTCCCTCCCTCCAACTCCCTTTCGCACTCTCCCTTCTACTCTAAAAAAAAAAAAAAAAAAAAAAAAAAAAAAAATCAGTGGAAAAATACTCTAGGCTAAGGGTTAACAACAAAAATAAATAAATAAATAAAAATGAGAATTAGTCTGGAACATGCCCAAAGGGTGGCTAAAACAAAAACCATGTAGGATGGAATGGAAGTTTAAGGGCAGCGATATTGACTTAGGCCTCAACTCCATTTTGGGACCTCAGTTAACAAAATCTACTGTCCAACACTGATTGAGTGAGCTTTATCTCCTTCCTTATTAGTTTTGCCATCATCAGTTACCCAGTACTGGTTGTCACCTTAGTGCCAAGCATTCTGCTCAGCAATCTATATATGCTCTTCATTCTATACTTTACCAAATCTCCATGAGGTCAGTAGTATTGTCCTCATTTTGCAGAGGAGGAAATTGGAACTCAGGAGGCCATAATTATTGTACAATAAGGAGGTGACTGAACTAGACACTGGATTCAAATCTGACTTCAGAGCTCATGGTTTAGGGATTATGTGAGTCAGACCCCTTCATTTTGTAAGCCCTTGTTGATTTGGAGTGCCCCAAAAGGTAGGAAGGGAGGCTAAAAAAAAAAGTAAGAAAAATACAATAGAAGTGAACATAATATAAAGAGTAAAACTTGGAAGACAAACTAGTTCTTACATTCTAATCCTACAATTTTCCTTGGACATAGGCCTACACTTACCTGGACTTGACCTAATTTTGTTACAACTTTGGCAGATGAATGCGGTCATTTTCCTGGCCTCCTGTGGGTGTAGAGTTTGGTTTGGAGTATTCCTTATAAGTCCTTGTTACTACTGTTGACGCAAAAGTGTCTACCACATGTATCGTTCAAAAACAAAAAGTATTCTCAGATCCCTAAGCATTCAATAAATAGATGTGATGGATATACCCCTGTTTCTTTCAGACTCCTGGTAAAACCCCACTGGGGGGCTTGCTCCTTTGCACATATAATTCAGCACCGAATTAAAAGAATCCAAAGCCTTTATATATCATGGCCCAGCGTCTAGCTTGCCTCTTGCCTTGCTGGTTCTTATTAATGATTCATTTCTTTTGACAGGAACGACAACATTTCAGGACTTCTTGGGTGGAAGAAAGTTGGCAGAGGGAAAGTCCACAGTGAGTAGTTAAACATTATATGAATTAATACCCCCCATCAATAGTTTAATGGATGAAATGCATTGATTGCTTTGAGAATTATGCTGAGGTCTAAGTAATAAGCAGAAATGTCTGATTTGACATCTTTTTTTTTAATATGTCTGCAATGTAATCTACTACCAATTACACAACAACCCCACCAAAGGAGTGCTGAGTGGTCCCACTACAGTAGTAACATATTATAAAAGCTCAAGTTTCAGGACAATTAGCTTCTGGCTGCAGTTTATTACCCCATTTGAGATTTAAAACATTTTTTTCCCATTGCATTCCAACAGTGCTTATGTGTCTGGGGCTAACACTTTAAAACAATCATGGAATGGCAAATATCTGTCTGGCTGGAGTTTGCCCAAGAAGGGTGTATTAGAGTTAAAAAAAAATCAAGCGAGGTGAAGTGGAGGAAACACAAACAATTTCTTTAATTTCTAAGGGTGACGAGGATTATGTTTTATCATGAAAAAAATGCCTTCATTGGCATTTCATTGAAAATTCTAGAAATATTTTGGAGACTTTGACTATCTCATTCATTTAAAGATAATTTCCACATGATGAGAAAGCAGTCCAATCGATAATTCATATCCATCTATCTGTTTTGTGACCAAGATGTCTGGTCTGGGGTATATGAATCTCTCTTTAAGTTGCTTAATACTGCACAGACATGGTAATCGGTGTTTTGTATGGTGATACTGGCAGTGCAATTTATTGATGGTCTATTTTGTGGTTGGTTACTCTGCCAAAGCTTCATGTAGATGATCTTACTAAATATCTCTTAAGTACTATATTTTCCTCATTTTATAGATGAGGAAATTGAGATTTGGAAGGTCTACTAATTAGAGGGTTTTAGGGGTAACAGTAGTAATTCTAGACTATTTTCCAAAAAAATAGTTTTTTTGGAAAACTATTTTTGAAGCTTGAAACAATATGTAGTACTACAAGATAATGATAACAATGATAATGATGATGATGTTAATGATGAAAATGGTGATAATGATGAAGATGATAATGGTGGTGGGGATAATAATGATGGTGATGATAATTATGATGGTCATGATGATGACGATGAAGATGATGGTGATGACAATCGTGGAGGTGATGAAGAAGACAAAGGTAATAATGCGAAACCCGGGGAATCTTTTTCTCACTGTCTCATGTGCTTTGTTAAATAACTCTCTTCCCTCCAGGAATCTGAGCCCTTTTCTTTCCTATCTCAGATGTCTGTTTTCTGTATCCTGATGTCTATTTTGATTTTTAAAAAATCACAATCTATTTTTTTTTCTCTCACACAGTGTGGTTATTAGGAAACTAACTTGGGTGGGATGAATGGGGAGGTGAAGACAGTTCACTTAGAGGCTCTCATATTTGGTGAAAATGCGGACATCACTAAGATTGGATTTGAAGAGCTAGCTAACCTGTGGTCAACACACAACACTGGTTCTGCGATGCGATTCTCAGAATTTTTCAACTTCTAATGTTGCGTGTGATCCCATCTAGAAAACAACCCATATCCCTGTGATGCTTCTCTCAGGCTTTGGTGCGACATGAATTTTATTTCCAGGCATGTGCTGATATCATTGACATCTCCTTTTTTTATCCTTTGGAATAAAGAATGTTTCTGTGAATTAAAATATTAATATCCAGCAATCTCCAAAAAGAAGCAATGCGAAAATGAACCAGAGTAAATAATATAAGTGAATTAGCAAGTAAGCAATAATAGGGTGTTGACCTAGAACTTATCAAGCGTTACTGTTACTGACTTTCTCCTCACATCAGCTCAGGTCACAGTGTTTCTAAAGAAGGGGTGTTGGTATGTAATGCTTTAGACCTAGGAAAGAGCATCTCCCCTTCAAACAGGTGGCTTTTCTTTGCTCTCATTCTCCTGAGGCTCTTTATAGCTCCCGGCAGGTTGGCTTCTCACTCCACAATGGCTGGAGAAGGAACTAAGTGTTTCTCTCTCCATTTATGCAGTAGTAGTGGTCAGCTCTGGTTCTGCTCTTGAAGCAGTTTGTTCTCTGGGTCCATCGTCTCAATGACATTAGATGGGCTGGCATTCCTGTCTTCTGCCTGGAATGCTGCCGTTCCCCATCTCGTCTACTTGGAAAATGCCTACTTATTCCTCAAGAGGCAGCTCCAATATCGTGCATTTCCTGGAGCTCCCTCTCACACCCCCAGAACCTCTAGGTGGAATTGCTTCCTCGTTTGTGTTTTCCTGATGTATCGTATTGCACTACAAATATTTGTTTTATCTTCCTCCTCTATGAGGCTGTACTCATGAGAGGATTCTAATCATGTTGAACATGATCAATATTCATTCCTTCTTTGTATCTATAGCACTTAGCAAATGTGAGGTCCATAGTAGCTTCATGATAAATGTTTATTGTCCTGTACCAAGTTTCTGTGCCCTTGACTATGTGCTCCATCCATCCAATGGCATTACATATTATTATATTTATGACATATGTGCAATACAGTAGATACTGATGCAGGAGCTGTGAAGTTGGATTATTTGTCATTGTTCCACAACTACTTGGATATCAATCTATCTTATCATCTACCATCTCAGAAGAGTGGATTGAACGTATTTGCTTTCATTCATTCACGAGTTTCTTTATTAATTCATTTAAGATATATTTATCAAAACCTACTTTACCTCAGACACACAACTAGGTTACTTCTTAAGCATAAAATACCACATTGTTCAGTTAAGATTTTATATATTTTAGTTAAAGAAAAAGCTTATATTTGTGTAATCAGTAGAGTTAATTTAACAGTGCTGCTTTTTTAAGTCATGCAACTAAAAGCACAAATTGATTCAGTTTTAAATACAACTCAAACTAAGGTAATAACCTTTAGTTTCTGAATCACACTTAACCCACTATTTGTATCAATTAATCTTAAAAAAAAAACAAAAAACAGTTCGCCTAGTGATGAAGGACTAGAATTTCTGGGTTCCATCTTAGTGTTTGATTTATCTTCTTAAATGAGTCAGAATACTGATTTAATGTGTATTTCACATACTTAAGCAGATGCGGAAAGACTTTGGACAGAAGGAAATCTATGCATTTGTTCAATAGATCTTCAGTGAGTGGCTAAGATGTGCTTAATGTTGTAATATATGCTCAGGATAAAAGGGTCTTTGAGAGGCTTATAGATTCATGGGGAGAAACCTGGATGTAAACATGTCAATGTTGGGCAAGTTCTGATGGAAGAATGTCAGGGACAGTAGTTACAGAAGAAATGGGCTCAGGTTCGACTGAGCGTGGATGGGGACAAGAGGCTTGTCAGAAGAAGTCTTCATAGACTTTCCTGTGTTCTAGTCCAGGTTCTTCCTATCAGTAGATGGCACGTGAGGTGAGTCTCAAGAAGTCTGTCTGTGCCCTTAGGCAGACAAAACTGAGAGCGGGGGAGAACATTCTGAGAAAAGGAAGCAGGATGAGCACTAGCAGATACATTTGAAACAATACCTCCTATTTAGAAAACTAGAGAGACATCATCAAGATTAGAGCCAAAGAGACAAGCTGGGTCTCGGGGATCCCTGAGGCTGCAGAGTGAACATGGCAGGTGGATGTGGCCTCTTGGCTGCGATTCAGGTGGAAGCAACTCTATCCTGAGCACAAAGGGAGATCCAGGAGGGTTTCATGCAGTAGAGTAGGATAGCACCTTCCAAAAACTACTACAAAGTTAAGAGTGATAAAAAAAAAAAAATGCTTGCTAACTCTTAAAATCCAAATTTGGAAATCTAGAAATATCTGTATGTTTTCTTATAAGCATTTTCGCTACATTATTTCTTTCAACAAATAGGAATTTTCATACTCAAATGAGATCACACTATGAAATGGAAATGAGATCTTTCATTCTATTAAAATACTAGAGGCCCAGTGCACGAAATTCGTTCACGGGGGGGGGGGAGGGGATATGTGTCCCTCAGCCCAGCCTGTACCCTCTCCGATCTGGGACCCCTCGAGGGATGTCCGACTGCTTGTTTAGGCCCACTCCCAGTAGGATTGGGCCTAAACGGGCAGTCAGACATCCCTCTCACAATCCAGGACTGCTGGCTCACAACTGCACACCCGCCTGACTTCCTGATTGCCCCTAACTGCTTCTGCCTGCCAGCCTGATCACCCCCTAACCACTCCCCTGCCAGTCTGATTGATGCCTAACTGTTTCCCTGCCATCCTCTTTGACCCTAACTGCCCTCCTTTGCAGGACTGGCCACCTCCAACTGCCCTCCCCTGCAGGCCTGGTCCCCCCCCCCAACTGCCCTTCCCTGCAGGCCCGGTTGTCCCCAACTTCCCTCCCTTGCAGGCTTGGTCCCTCCCAACTGCCCTCGCCTGCTGGCCATCTTGTGGTGGCCATCTTGTGTCCACATGGGGGCAGCCATCTTTGACCACATGGGGGCAGCCATCTTGTGTGTTGGAGTGATGGTCAATTTGCATATTACTCTTTTATTAGATAGGATTCTTTTCATACCTAGGATTAGGCCTATATTAACTTACTCAATTCTACTTTTTACCTCTAGAGAAAAAGCAATCCAGTATTTAAAGATTACCCTTTATTGGGACTTAAAACAAAAGAATGGATTTTGCTTCTCAAAATTAAGTTTATAAATCTGAGGAGGAATTCAGGAAAAGAAAAACACACACACACACAAAGAAATGAGCCATGCAGATTAAGACTATTTTAGTCAGGAAAATACAAGTTGATTTGCTATGTTAGCTTCAAGTGAAAATGTATGATTTTTACATGGGAAAACCACAGCACTTGATCAAGCACAGTTGGGGTTTTCAAGGTTACTGGTTAATTGACAATAAATGGGAAACACAACATTGAGAGTCCTTTGAAATATACTGTCATCTCTATTGACCACTTGTTGAGAGATTGTATCAGGAAACTACATGGACATTTTCTGAATGATTGTAAAGGAAAAAGAAAGTTTAATGTTAATGCCTTTCTCTGGGACAGTGTAGTGACTCTTAACTGGTTGTGCTGTCTCCAGTCTTGCCCTATCCTCATCTATCCATACTGTGTTATCTACAGGGCTCATTGATGGAAAGTCCCACAAACCCACTTTTAATCTTGCCTCTAATATTTTTTGTATGATTCTCTGTTTTCTAGCTGTAAGATTGAAGTAACAATGCCTTATTTCAGAAGAATGGGAGGTGGTTGTAAGGATTAAATGGCAGTTTGGGTATAGGATCTTGCGCTTAGTAGGTCTGCAATATACATTTATGAAGAAAAAAATGGCACTCTTTGGTTAATGTTTAACCTTTCAATGAAGTGTATTACTTAGCTAATGGTACACAATAAGATGGATCAGGTATACAGACAGTCTCATTTCTCATAGCTGGATTGTGAAAACCCTCAACTTGTTGTGTGAGGAACACTATGAATAGAAATCGTTCCAGGACGTCCTGAAGCTCTCATGCTTAATATTTACCCATGATTGCTTGTGGACAATTCAACTGCTTCCAAAAAGGAAAGCCCAGAGCTATTCATAAGCAGAAAAAAAGTACTCCACACAAGTGATCACTTCAGCTCCTGTCAAAACTGGCTTTGTTTTTTGATGAATTGCAATGAATATCCCCTGCCTTTTACAAAACAATATGCAATTGTTATTAAGAAGCCAGATGGGTGAAGAAAAGGGATTATATACCATTGGGAACTGGAAAAATTAGTTAAAACAAGATCTTGGCAATGGATTACCAATACTTGTGATATTTTACTGCTAGGCCCAGCCTGGTTCAGTGATGAACCTGGTGAATCTTCAGCTCCTGCAAAGACTGAGTATAGGGCCCCACCCCCGCCATCCACGGGAATACGTTCCAAGACCCCCAGTGGATACTTGAAACCCCAGATAGTACTGGACCCTGAATATCCTATGTTTTTTCCTATGCACTTATGGTAAAGTTTATTTTACAAATTAGGTCCAATGCAAATTTAACAACAGTAACTAATAATAAAATAGAACACTTATAATGAAATACTGAAATAGAAGTTATATGAATGTGGCCTCTCTCTCTTTCTCAAAATTTCTTATTGGACTGTACTCACCCTTCTTGTGATGATGTGAGATGATACAGTGCTCACATAGATGAGGTGAAGTGAGGTGAATGAAACAGGCGTTTTATAATGGACAACAAATACTGCCTGTTCTTTTCCTTGAAGTGACTGGTTTGCTTGCTTGTAAGAACAATATTAAGAACACAACGTGAGTTCTCTTTTCACAGGCTTTTCCACATACAACACGGTATTGATATCTATAGGGACAGTGGTGTACAGTAGCACTTGTTTATCTTGCTTAACTGCAGCTTTATAGCATCAGTGAACAACTCCTTCCTTCCCCTCTTCCTAGACCCTGGCAAGCACCGTTCTGTTTTCTTGCTTCTGTGATTTTGCCTGTCATAGAGGGCGGAACCACGCAGTATTTGTTCTCTGTGACTGACTTATTTCACTTAGCATAATGTCCTCCAGGTTCAACAATTCGAAATGGCTAGGGACCACTAGGGTACTGTGCACCCCAATTTGAAAACCACTATTTTAATTTGCAAAGCCACCTCACAAAAAATGTGTGATTCTGTCTTCCATCTGGTCATTTTAGAAGTGAGGAATAAGTGAGGATGGAATTAAGGTGTAAATGCTTACAATAAATTAGGAACTTGAAAATCTTCGTGATAGGAATGAGTAAACTAGACAACCTAAGTGCAGGTCACCTGACATGTGGCTCTGTGTCCTTCCTTCTGAAGACTTAGTTTCCTCTAGACTTGGGCGGACACAGGGAAAGGGAAGCTCCCGATGGAGTTAGGAGTGAAGTAAGGACCTAAATCTCTCATCTTCACAATGTACCACAACTCTGAATCAGCTTGTCTGTCATTGGTTGGTAATAGTTACCTTGACTTTTACATTACAAAACCCCCCGGGGAGACCATGCTCTCTGGGACACCAATTGCGTTACCCAGGCTGGCCTCCCCTTTATCTCCCTGTGCAAACACAGGCAGCTCCCCAGAGAAGGGAGCTCCTTTGACTTTAAGTGAAGAATTGTAACTCCTCAAAGAAAGCAGGGGACAAGGAGGAGACTGCAGACCACAGGGCAGACTCAAGTCACATCTATTTAGGACAAATATTCTGAAGATCAAAGAGGTGTTTTCCTCATTCCCAGGAGGTAGATGTTTAGGTGTTTGCATGAAAACAAAAACAATGCTTGCCGGGGGTCGCCTCCAGAGGGGGGCGGGTCCAAAGACCACAAAGTAAATGGTCTTGCCTGGCCCCTTCAGCTAGAACAGAACCACAGAACCTTAGAGAATTCAGACTGTGGGAGGGCGCATTAGCATCTCCTTGCTCTGTGAACACATGGAAAACTTAAGTTTCCAGGGAGGTGCTATTGGCACCTTCCAAGCAAGCCAAATTAACTCCCGGAAAAGCTGATAGTGACTAACAATTCCTACAAAAGACTATTTTTAGTTAGCAAACCTGGTGAAATCATAAGGGTCAGTCACGAGAAGGACTGGCCCAATGACCTAATTACCACTCAGCCGAAAACTGAAACCAGCCCTGGAAAAACGCATCAATGTTCAAGGCCTTTAATGGGCACCATTTTTAAAAATACCCAGAGCTGTCCTAAAAATTTTCCCTTTCTTTATGAGTAACCACATACTGCGAGCCAGTTTCATTTTGGGGGAAAAAAATAAAAAATAAATAAAGGTCTTCAGATTTCATGACACTCCCACTGAAAGCTCTGGGCCTCAGAGGTTACTGAGGTAATTAATTACATGGGCAATTGTGCTCCTCCTTGTGATACATCACTTGGGCCAGATGCCTCCAAATGTCTCATTAGTTAATTTAATGCCAAATAAGTGGCTTCGTGTTTGAAGGTCAGCAATTTCTCAGAAACGCACTTTTGTGTACGTCTGCATCTAAAGCAGTGGTTCTCAACCTTTCTAATGCCGCGGCCCTTTAATACAGTTCCTCATGTTGTGGTGACCCCCCAACCATAAAATTATTTTCGTTGCTACTTCATAACTGTAATTTTGCTACTGTTATGAATCGTAATGGAAATACCTGTGTTTTCCGATGATCTTAGGCGACCCTGCTAGCGGTTCTCAACCTGTGGGTCGCCACAACATGAGGAACTGTATTAAAGGTCCGCGGCATTAGAAAGGTTGAGAACCACTGATCTAAAGGCTCTCAGAGTTGCTTCTACACTTGAGAAATGCCTTCCAATGTCTTTTCTTAGCTGCAGCAAACATGCCACTGAAAAAAAGTGAGGAATGACCAAATGGACTTGTCTCCATGTTAGTGTCCATCTGTGGCCATAGTTCCATAGCCTCAAGGGGGAATTCATCTCATTAAAGGAGATGTAAATTTGGGAAATGTGGATTGGTAAGCAAAACTCATTAACCCATTTATTCATTTAATCAGTGGCCATGTAGCCAACGCCTGCTATTTGCTCAGTATTGTAAGGGTACACTGTGAATAAAACCAGAGATGGCCTTGGCTTTCCAACAGTTTAGGGACTAGAATCATTCAATGCATGCTTAATTAACTGATTCAACTAATTAATGTGGTTGACTGATTCAGTATATATTATATATGAAATATGTGGTTGAAATATACAGATAACAGGGCAAATGCTTTTAGGAATTTTTAAGTGGCTTATAAATTACAATAATATAACTGAAAAATAAAATTTTAAAAATTTGAATGGTGGCCTAAACTCAAGCTAAAAACTGAGTTGTTGGATATGCAATGTTGGTGGGAAATAAAGTACTGAAATTTCAGCTTTGAATCTTCAAACAGTCTGCTTATCTTCTCTTCATCTTTGGCCCAAAGCCCCTCTCCGAGGTAAGCTTTCATCAAAACCTAAGCCTTTCTTCCCATTGAGAAAGGACAGTGTTTCTGCCTCCCTCTCTCCTGGGGCGATTAGAAGACACTGGAGCGTCTCAGACATCCTTCCACTCCCTCCCAGCTGCTTGTTTTCCACGGAGTCCGACAGCTGTTCGCTCACACACCACCCTGATATGCTGCTCTTTCACTGACTATCTTCCTCTCCCACCAGCCCCAGCGTCCCTTTTGTTGGAAGATACATTTGTCTGGGCAGAAAGGCAGTGTGCCCGATTGCGGAGCATGGAGTTTGAAGTATAAAGGTCCTTTCAGTGTGTTTATCAACGTCCCCATTGTTGTGGTCTGTTTTCACAAGCCAACATGGCCTTCTAATTCCTCAGCTATCTGCCTGCAATTGCAACAAACTTTTCTCTCAGTCTTTCCGCGTTGTGGAGCTAAAGGTTCCGTTTCTATCTCTTTCACTAGTAGCACTTCTGAGGATTTGGCGATAAAGAAGATAATTTCTATGAAACGAAGGACCTTTAGATCAGCTATTTCATATTTAATGTCTAAACTGAAGTGTTTTAATTTTACCACTATTGTTTCCTTCCCTTTCATCTTAGAAATGGGTCAGTCCCCCAGGTGTTGCCTCGCTGTCCTAATGAAAAGGAAGACAAGTTACTTGTTAAATTATGTTTTTGAAGGACAAAGGCAGAGAGGAGAAACCGCTTGATGTAGCTTGCACAGATTTTCATGATGGTGGGTCCCAGCGACTGGACCTAGGGCCACAAATGCCTCCTTCCTTTATAGAAAATAGGAAACTGTTATTTTAAATTGATGAGAAAGAGAGAGAGAGAGAGAGAGAGAGAGAGAGAGAGAGAGAGAGAGAGATTTGTTGTTCCACTTATTTATGCATTAATTGGTTGATTCTTGTATGTGCCCTGAATGGGGATCGAACCCACAACCTCCTTGATGTGTCGGGGACAGTGCTGTAACTAACTGAGCTACCCTGCAAGGACCTGGAAACTATTCTTACAGTTTATCAAGACCCTGGGCAAAGTTCACATTGCCTTTGGGTGAGACTCCTGGCGGACTGAGGCAACCCTATAGCTACCTCTATGAGTCAGGACTAGTATAGATTGAACTGCATATGTGGTTTGTTCCCTGTTGCCCCAGATAACAAACATAAGCGATCTTCACTCCTCTCCACACCAGACCCCATTACAATTCAGCCTTGACTTTCTGAGAGACATGGAATTTAGTTCCTTTTAAGGGCCAAGAATGCATGCATCAGAAACAATTCTGAATGGTCAATAAGACTGAATCCTTACTGCCTACAGTTGGCCTTCCCGTAGAAGTCAGCAATAAACATGTAATCCAATAAATGTTAATTTCAGATGATGATAATTTTTAGGAGAAGAAATAAAACCATCCAGTAGAATTGCAAGTGAGCAGTGGGGAATTTGGATGTGGGTGGGAGAAAATTTTGGCTAGAAGGACAAGGCGAGGGAGTTTCTCTGAGAGGGTGGCATTTGAGCTGAAAGAGCATCAGATGCTAAGTGGGCACCAGGTGTGGAAAACTGGAGGGAAGGAGCATTCTAGGGAGAAAGAAGGTAAATGCAAGGTGTTGAAGCCTGAAGAGAAATGGCAAGAATAACAAAGTGCGTGAACAGTAGTGAAAGACATGCAAAGTCCTTAGGGGAAGAGGTAGGAGGGGGGATGATGTGTCCCAGACCATACTAAGGATTTGGGGTGTCCTGGCCATTACATTGGGAAATCATTGACCCTTTCAGCACACGTGAAGCCCTGTGAAATTTCTCTCTATACAGTCCTCAATGTCGTGCTCATAAATCACCTCCTCTAGTCAACTGACCATCAGAAGTAACTCCAGCTCCATAATGTATCTGCTGGTTGTAAGTCATGCTGTTTCTCCTCAGTTCTCTGGGTCCCTGGTAGCAACTGGACAGGCCCAGAGATGCTAGCCGACATCCATGTGTTCCATTTTTTATTTTACAGAAACCAACATCAGCTCACTGAAGCTTTTAGCAAGCTTAGAAACGAACTTATAACACAGCAGACATGGGCTTGCATTTTGTTTCCCATTGTCATAGCACACAAAAAAATTGAGTGAAGATTTCTCATTTAAGAAATTTGAGTACAATCTCTTGTGATATCCAGTTGCTACAAATTCGATAGTATGTCCTCCCTGAGGACAATTGTGCGGAGAGTCTCACATCTTTTGGAAATGAAGACGTTACCTCCTGTCTATGAATATCAGTGGCACATGGCTTGCTTTGGTGAAAAGCTGCTTTCTTGACTATATTGGATCTTGCACTTTTTACCTAGGACTCTTCAAATGGGAAATCATTTTGTTCCTAGCTAGGTTCTCCTGTTGGCCATTATCATCAAACATTTATTGATCACTGAGTTTTGGGCCAGAAAGGCGATCTCGTTCATCTGCAACAGCACTGAATTCCTAAAATGTAGTGGAGATGGCAGAAACACAGGGAAGCCTTCACTTCACTTACTTGTGGTGAACAAGTACAAAACGGCAAAACACCTCTGAGCTGTCTTCTACAACCTTCTACCAAGTTCCGTCTCCCAATAAGCTACCTCTCAGAATCTTTGAACAGCCAAGATAGTATCTGTGTTTCTGTTTTGTTTTCTTTTAGTCTCACATGAATTTGCCTCTTTGCTCTTAAAACTTGTTTGGATAAGAAGGCAGCAGCTTCTCCTTGGGTTCCATGAGGTCTACCATCAAAGCCAGCATTTAGAATGGGCTGTTCCCATTTCTTGCTAAATGGGAAGAGACTTGCAACCCAAGCCTTTTAAAAATGTGTTGAGCCTACTTTAAGGAAGTTGTCCTACTATGCGCCTGCCCTCATCCAGTATTTTCTCTCTTCGTTTGGTTCTAATATCCCAACTTGTATGTGTGTGCGGGGTCAATGTTGCTTGCTTATATCTACAATCTTGGAAAGACAGTGACCATACACTTTCTTAGATGCAATGATAAACTCCATCTTTAACGATTTTGCAACAAAACCATCAAACAAAAACACTTCTATTTTGTCTTACATTAAAAGACTTCTTATCCATTTACCCCTTCCTGCCCCCCCCCAGGGAATGTTTTGCAACTAGAGACATTTTTGGTTGCCACAGCCGGGGGTAAAGTAGGGGAGTATGACAGGCAATGGGTAGATAGAGTGTGTGGTGGCTGCTATAATGGCATAGCCATCACCCAGGTCAACCCTCTACAACAAAGAATTATCTGGTTCAGTATGTTATTGGTGCCTTTGTTGAGAAAGTTGGAATGAAACTCATCAGTAGGAATCTCTTAAATCGGATCGTCTTTTACTTAACAATAGTCACAAGGTTTTAATGTAGAATATATATTTGTCATTATGCTGAAATACTGACATTTAAAAAACCGATTTATTAAGTACCAGATAAAGATTTGGAGTATAATACCCTTTAATGCTAAAATCGCTCCACAGTATTGCTGGTGGTATTTCCAATGATATAATTGTGTTATGCAATAAAAGTCATGGTGTTTACTCCAGGACTGCTTAAAACGCTTTGCCAAGTTAATAAAGGAGGCTAGTCTGAATATGTTTGAATGGTTTAAAGAGGCTACTGGTGTTCTAATTAGAAGTAAGTTGTATGTAAACACACTCACCCTGACACATTTCCATCAATCATCTTGCATTAAGAGACATTTAGAACATTTGATGGCTGGTGGCAGAGGAACCGGATCAATTGCTGAGATCTACAGGATGAATCACAAAACTCTAAATACCTGAGTGCATATATTTTCCTTGTTTTTATTTGCCATTTGAAAACAAAACAGAGAAAACAAATAAATGATAAAGTTCTTATGACTTCGGTCCATTTGTAATTGTCATCATGAGAGAGGGAGAGAAGGGCAGAGTCACCCACTGGAAACATGTTCCATGACTTGTTTTCAGTAAATAAATCAACTTGAATGAAGGATTTCAAATATCATAATATTTATGATATGGATGAGTTTGGGGCTTGGTTCTTCAGAAAGGTTGGTTTACTTTAAATGCTATAATTTCACTTTATATGTAGCCCTACCATAACCAAAGAGACCAAAAGACCTTGAACCAGCGTCCAAACTTTTTGAGAAAACACCAGCATACCACACATGATACTGTTGAGGATGTCTACCTCTTAGCACGGTGTGACTTGCATCCTATAAACAACCGCTGTCACCACGATTATTTCAGGACGATGGCGAGGCCACCAGAAAGAGAGCATGATGATGTAGAAATGGTGGCATTCAAGGCTTGATCTCTATAACAGCCAGTTCCCCTGAGGCATCTTCCAACCTCCTATGTGGATCTGTTTTCCCAGTGATTATCTCTCCCTCCCTCCCTCAGTGTAGTCTTTGTACTTGCTGGACTGGTTTGGAGTGCAAAGATTAATTGACTGGCTGTGTATGTGGGAAGAAGTCCGCACCACTACCTAGAGATTGTTAATCAACTTGATTATTATTTTAACTTTGAGAATATACTCTAGCTCAGAGACTCGAGCCTGCTCACAGGAAGCAGGCAACCACTGTTTCAAGAACGGGCTACACTGCATTATATTTTATGTAATCAGTCAGCCTTTCCCATGTCTTACAATGAGGTTACAATAGATAAGTTCTTTGAACTCCACTGTACAGTCAATTTCTATACACAACATAGATTTGTATAACAAATCCTTAACAAATTGGTTACCTGAGTTGATTCAGATAACTTATAAGATGCATATGTATTGTCAGTTCTATTTTATGTCATCAGTCTTTTCCATGCCTTGCAATGAGACTATAATAAATCAGTTCTTTGAACTTCACTCTACAGCCAATTTCTATGCATAACATAGATTTGCATAGTTTAACAAATCCTTAACAAATTGGTTACCTGAATTGATTCAATTCGTCTTTCCTTGTAAGATGCATATGTATTGTCAGTAGAAACAATTACTTGATCTTCTGGCCTCAGTAACGCTAAAGAGAATGAACATAATTGTGGTATTAATGTTATTAGATTTCCCTCATTTTAACTTCAGTGTCTTTCACCAAATAGGTGTATATGTGATTCTGGTGAAATGTCTGAAATCAAAAGTCTTACATGTTTGATACCAAAAGTTATCTTAATATACATGACATAAGTCAGGTCACCTAGTCTTACCTGTTACCCATACGACAGAAGGTTGGGTCTGAATACCAGTTCGGTGCTTGGTTAAATGTTCTTTGTGCATGTGATCTGCATATATTCTTTTCAGAGTGAATTTACTTTTATTTCTAATCTGGTTCTTGTTCCTTCAGCCCAAATACTTTATCTAAAGTTCTCTTTGATCCCCTTCAAAACTGACAGCTCCCTTGAACCTTATATGGATACCATCAAACATTTAACAGGGGATGATAAATGCTGAGTATTTAATCCCATTCCAAGGGGATGGGAGGAGATAGCTAAAGGAATAGGTGAATGGGAGAGCTTGTTTCCTAATAAAGGGTGACTTCTTAGCTAAATTATTTTTACTAGAAGCATTAGAGCTTTGCTTTAGTAAAATAGAATTTTTATAACCAAGGAAGCCATTGAAAATGAATAGGTATAAGAAAAATCTAGGCAAATTATAATTGAACTCATACCATAAAGTGTAAACAGAGAATACCTGATAGGATACCAGAAACCCAGAAAAAAAATAGGCTTTTAGCCTATCTCACAGTGGCATTGGCTAGATTCAGCCAGGGGCGAGATGGTTACTCTGAGATACCCAGCCTGCTGATAGGCACCTGTAGACAGCACATTAGCAATGGATGAGGCTAAAGTGTTTGTTATTAAAAAACTGAAAATTTATAGTGGAGTGCTACAACAGTGTTTCTGGGTCTTTCTAAAAGCTTATTTCTTCTGGTAAGGAAAACTTGCTAGGTATGACAAAAAGGAGAATATTGAAGGAAATTTACCATGTATCACTGAGCGTGTGTGTGTGTGTGTGTGCACTTTTAATACCTTCTTCTAAAACACATATACCTTGAATTTAACTTGAATTGGGTTTGTTAACAAAATAATTAGGTGGAGGCCTTTCATTTTTCTTTTTACTTACTATGGTTCAAGGAAAGACTCTCCCGTACATGAACGTAAGGGGTATTTGATGAAATGTACCAAATGCCACAGACTTTCAGCCATGGTAGAGTTTGTGAAGGTGTTATTGCAGCTGTGGATAGGCCTTTAAAGAGGCCTTATGAGTCTGTGGAAAAGGAATTGATGAGCCCTCTGGTGCTTTTGGGATCTGTGAAGGGAAGCCTGCCTTCTCACGGTATCACTGGGCCGCAGTGGCTGGACACAGTACTTGGGCCCCCTGCTCTTCATTGGAAGCACATGGTGTCAGAGGCCTTTCAGAAAAGTGATCAGAGCTCCAGGAAATTCTCTGCCTATGGTCTGGACGCTTGACCTTCTGTACTGTTCTTTCAAGTGCTGGCAATTCAAGTGCAGTGACTTACTTGTTCCCTAGCTTGGAATGTGTGTCCTAAAACCTAACTGGGAAGATTAATTTTGAGAAAGACTGGGCAGATAGAAAGATGGGAGGCAGTAGAGGGATCATGCATAAAAGCAATGGCCAACCCAGTCTGTTCTGTACCTAACACACATACCCAAGAGCAGACACTGACACTAGACCCATGGGGGCTACATTTCCCAAGTCCTGTGTAGGGCAGAGGCCTCAAGAGCACATCTTAGCATCTACTTAATAACAATAGGAGTGTCCAGCTTGGCAAAGCAACCTCAGACATAATTGTAAGAATGAGTTTTTCTGGAGCATAAAATTACAATGGTTTTGCTAGTAAAAGGATAAAATACATGTCCATTCAAGCTCATTACTATCCAAATTGTGATTTTTTTTTTGTTTTGTTATTTAGCATGTAATAAACCCACCTCATTTTCCTGTAATGGAGTATAAAGCAGTCCCTATGTAATATTATAAATCCTGCAAAGAATCAGACGTCAGCACTTTTTTTTTTTTTCCTGGCTATGTTCATTTTAACTCAAAACGTCTGCAGTCGGTGACCAAACATTAAACATATTGGGAAAATGAAAGCTGTCTACTTAGTTCAACACTAGTTTTACTTTAAGCAGGTTTTAGAATGTGGATTTCCAAGTGAAAAATATAAGGACCAGGAGAAATGGAATCACATAGAAAATCGTTATTGGAAGGACTGAGCCGTCACGTTAACTCCTGGGAGGTTGTGGGATTGTGGCACCAGATCATTAGAACAACCTTTTGCTGAATTCTTTCTCAGGTTTAGTTTGTTCTGATCAGGCTGTCAGGGCCCTGGAGGGTGAGCCACTCACCCCGGGGTGCCCAGGACTTTCCCAGGTCTAGAACCGAAAGTCCTGTGACTCAAGAACCCCCTCCATCCTGGGGAAACCAGACATCGTTTACTCCGCCCCTGAGGGAACAGCTAGCTCCTTCAGAAGCAAAACACCTTAGAGAACCACCTGCCTTTCTGTGGAGCAAGACACACTCCTCACTTGCAGGGTACCAGGATTTCTGTGTACCTGGAATTAGTTATCTGGGGGTCGTATTCTCCAGAAAGAGTCTCTTTGGCTCTGAAATTTTTATTCCTTGGGCCTTAAGGACTATCTACTCATCTCGTCTCAAGCTGAGGTTTTGACCTAGACATTTGAAGTACCCTCCATAAGTCACGTTTCTGGGTTAAGTGTAAGTGGGACGAGGTTATATGTGATCAGCCTTCCCAGCGGACAAAGGGCACTTGTGTACTCAGTGGATGAAATGGATACTCTGACACCTTTCAAAGCCTGTCTTTGCTTTGATATCCCGGGACCCATGGGAGGGGAGGAGCCTGGCAGAGATAATCTCCAGGATGGTAATTTTTACTTCAGATGCAGCACACAGGCTTTTATTATGTAAGTGTATTACGTTTGCTTGGAACAAAAGCTATTGTCAGGAGCCTGGACAACCCCCCACGTCTACGCATCTCACCGGGACGGAAGACTCGGGGAGGTTACGGGAGGCGAGGTGCAACGTGCAGTTCCTAAGTCAGCTCGCTGTTGAGGTATCCATGTTACCTGGGGTGACAGCATGATCCTCCGGGTGCCAATTATGCCGTTAATATGCTTCATTGACTGTGTACAGACATCAGAACCAGAGTTTTTCTCAAGGGCAAAACCCGAATCAGGCCACCGGAGCCACAGATCACGTAAACCTGCACTGAACCCCCACGGAGGACAGTGCCACACACACACGTGTGTCTGTGGATAGTATTTGTGCATCAAAAGCTAAACCAAAGGTGTGGATTGAAGATAGGAAAGAGAACCCTGGGCAATTGTCATCCCAGAAGTAAAACTGGACAAACACACTTAGAAACCGGAAATGCAGCTGGATCCCCTCATGCTTGGAATGTTTTGACAAAACATGAAAGATATTGTTCTTATATCCTCATGATATCAACTTTGAGTTGCAGGTCTTTTAAAAAATTTTTTAAATTTATGTTTATTTTTTTATTGTTGATAGTATTTCAGATGTCTCCTGTTTATCTCCCTCTTCCCCCATCCTCCCAGCCCCTTTCTACCCGCCCCCAGGTCTTCACCACCCTATTGCCTGTTTTCATGAGTTATGTATATCCTATATAATAATCCTATATAATAAAAGGGTAATATGCAAATTGACCCTAATGACAGAACGACCAGAGCTACCGCTTGACCAGTCATTATGAGGCACACTGACCACCTCTTGGTCCCTTTCCCCAGCCTGCAGGCTCCCACACCTGATGGTGAATGGGGAACTGGGGGTAGGTGGCAGGGAACATGGGCAGCACCATGCCAAGGCCCCCACACCACTGGTCGCCCCCCACACAGAGGGTGACCCGCGGTGGGTGCGGGGTCAGCGAGCTGGCGGGAACTGCTGACCTCTCGGTCTCTCCCCCAACTGGCAGGCTCCAATCGTCCGATGGCGAATGGAAAACCGGGGGTAGGTGGCAGCAAAGGGCAGGGCCAGCTGCCGGCAGCCGGGGAAGATGGCCCTGATCGCAGGCTAGGCCTAGGGACCATATCTGTGCACGAATTTCGTGCTCCGGGCCTCTAGTAAGTATATAAGTTCTTTGGCTTATCTCTTCTCTTCCCCCAGCCCCACATCAAGGTGTGTAAGTCTGTTCCATGCCTCCATGCTTTGGGTCTCATTTTATTGATCAATTCATTTTGTTCCTTAGATTCCACAAATAAGTGAGATTATGTGATACTAGTCTTTCTCAGTTTGGCTTATTTCATTTAGCATCATATTCTCCAGGTCCATCCATGCTGTCCCAAAGGGTAAGAGATCTCTCTTTTTTACAGCTGCATAGTATTCCACAGTGTAACTGTCCTACAGTGTTGTTGTTTTTTAAACATATCTTCATTGATTTCAGAGAGGAAGGGAGAGGGAGAGAGAGATAAAAACATCAACGATGAGAGGGAATCATTGATTGGCTGCTTCCTGCACACCCCCTACTGGGGATCAAGCCGGCAACCCAGGAATGTACCCTGACCAGGAATCGAACCATGATCTCCTGGTTCATAGGTCGACACTCAACCACTGAGCCATGTCAGCTGGGCATTAATTTTTTTTTAAATGGGCTGCTTTACTCAAGTTATCTTATGAGAAGCCCAGTGTTTTCAGTTGCTCTGCCTTACTCATACTAATACATCACCAAGTTCTTCATTTGCGTTAAGTTTCAAATGACCTAGGACAGTGGTCAGCAAACTCATTAGTCCACAGAGCCAAATATCAACAGTACAACGATTGAAATTTCTTTTGAGAGCCAAAGTTTTTAAACTTAAACTTCTAACGCCACTTCTTCAAAATAGACTCGCCCAGGCAGTGGTATTTTGTGGAAGAGCCACACTCAAGGGGCCAAAGAGCCGCGGTTTGCTGACCACTGACCTAAGACAGCGGAAATTGATATTCCTCATACCTATCCAGAACTGCAAGGAAAGGAAAAGAGTTGACCAGAGTGGCGTTTCAAACACCCATTAGGAGAGGAGGCAGGGTTATTTGGCCATGCAGCTCTCCAGCACCTAAAATCAAATCCCCGAGGTTTTTGCTAATCCACGCACTGTCACATGGTGAGGCTGAAGTTGCTATCTCCAAGGAAACCACGTCGAAGTGTTGGAGAGAGTCTCCCTTTGACCTTGAGTAGGATGCCCTTCATTTTCTAACTGAGCAGAGGAGTGAGAATCTGGTATTGACTGCAGTTACTTTTATATGAGATTGAGAGAGGACCCGTGGAGGATATAAATCTCATTTACCTCCCAAATCTTTAATGACAAAGATTTGATCTTTCTTTTATGAGTAATGTTGTTATTTAGATTTGATACCAAAATTGCCAAGATAACAGTATTTTTTCAAAAATTAAAAAATGTCTATAAATGAATTGGCACCAGGATTACTAAAATGCAATTTACAAATTCTGTACAATTGCCCAGTTCAAGTCAAGTCAAGTCATTGGCTGATACAATGATGGGCTAGGTGAGATTTGTGTGCACTTGGTGTGTGTGTGTGTGTGTGTGTGTGTGTTTTCCCATTGGCAACCACTCTTATCTCTTTCTCAAATCATTATTTCTGTGTGTACTACACCTATATGTGTTTCTGTAACCAATGAGTGACACCCGAACGATTAGGATAATGAGAATCAGATGTCTCCTTGTGATAAAGCTATGCCTCCTGAAAGGTTTTAGCATAATGTGGCACAAAATTGTGTGTCCTTTATAATAATAGCTGGTATTTATTGAATGCTTGCTATATGGCAGGCATTATGCTAAGTGCTTTCCATAGATTGTCTCATTTTGTTCTTAAAACAACCATATGAGAGGTATACTAAAAATATCCTTTTAAGAAATAAATAATAAAACAAGCTTAGAGGGACATTTCCTCAATTTAGCTTTCTTTATAACAGTTGTAGTAAGTACATATATTTAATGATGAAAGAAACATCTATGTTTACAGCAAATGTCTGAGTTTAAAAATGCAATTTTAAATCTATATATGAAGCAGTCATATAAAAGATGAATTCATCCAAGAAAATTAGGATACTCTGCATTCGAATTAAAACAACAACAAAAAACCCTTGTAGTAATAAGGATACATTTTTAAACATTCTTTAGGAATGAGACAGACAACACTTCCTTTAAATTAAATAACAAATCTAAAAATTACCCTTCCAGTTGACCAACGGTTCTTTTAATGTTCATCATGTCTAACTGCAAAATTGTGCCAACAGAAAAGCACATACACATAGTAGGCACTTTATAAGTATTAGGTGATGAGGTTCATTGTTGACAGTTGTTCTAATTTAGAGTCTAAATTATTTGCAACTAAATTTTGAACCACTTGAATCTGGCTGTTGCATAGAATAGATTAACTTTCCCAACTTTACCTCTGTCCCTGGCTAAGAACAGGAGGGAGAGAGTTATTGCGCCCTCTAGGGGTATTTTATAGAAAAACCTCCCAAAGCACAACTACCCCAAAGGCATCATACTGCTCATTCCTAGCCCAGAGAAAAGGGGGGAAGGAAATAGCAGAGATGTCCTCCTGTCTCCAGTGTGCGCCTCCACTGGCTCCTGCTTGGAACTCTTCCATCTGAAGGCTGTCAATTTTCAACTGCACCTTTCTTTACCCTTTACTTTCCAAAATAGCTGCTAATGGGTGGATTTTATGGAGGGCAGGATCCATGGCTTGGCCTCCCCCAATCTGTGCTGAATGCTGTATAATGCCTGAAGTAGCACCCCCAAATAATATCCCAGGTGTTCTCATAAAGACCTTGACCTACTGACAACTAGGCCATCTTTTGAAGATAAGCAAGTCCTTAAGGAGAGACCAAGGGTAAGAGAAATTCATGATTGCAGCAATGTCAATAAACAAGTTATTAATTGCTGAAAATACAGCACAGAGCCAGGACCTGAGAATGAAATGGTGCATAAGGGATTGAACACTGCACAGGGAACCTGTCCATCAAACACAAAGCTAATTATATATCATAGCTTATTTAATCACTGTACCAAATGAGGTGGTTTTTGTTATCCCTATTTTTTTAATAGAATATAAAGGCAATTCTGAAAAGATATATTCAGGGGGACACAGTTAGAAAATGGCAGAGAAAAATTTGATTTTGGGTCTTCCCAGCTCCATTTCCTATGCTCTCTCCCATTGCCATAATCTCTGCCTTCTAAGAGTGGGCAACTTAATTTGTTATATTTAGGGAGAGTAGATGGTGTAAAAGAAAAGAGAGCCAGTGATGAAGTTCATGGCACCATCTAATTAAAGACGTGAAAGAATGAAACGTAGGAGGAAGTGAGCTGCCCTTATGCTGTGGGGTCAGAGAAGGATTCCAGGTAAAGAGGCAATTAGAATGAACATTGCAGAGCTTTAGAGAAACGAAGTGGGAATAGAGGAAGCGGGAAGATGTCAGGAAGAAGGGAGATGAAGCAGCATGAGCTAGCTCCTGAGTTACTCCCTTTCATGTGATACTGCCGATGTGTTGAATCAGATTGTGGTCTTTCTGTACGTGGTAAGGTAATCCAAAATCCATTTAGAGGGAAGGGGTCGGATGAGCAAAGCAGATAGCAAGGAAGGCTTGTGAGCTTCAGTGATATTGAAAGAGAGCAGCTTAGACAAGGCACTGCTATTAAGAGCTCGGACTAATTAAATCAAAGCACGGGGACTCTGGGAGATGGAAGAAATTAAGTGTCAAAAGAAAGAGTAACTGAAGAAAAAACAATATATTGAATGGGCTTCAGTCACATTTGGCCCCTTCCCCAGTTTTACTCAATAATAGGTTTTCTTGAATGTATAATGTAACCTCTATCCTTACGATCATGTTTTGTCTCTGTGGAACATGGAATCAATTCTAAACAAGGGAAGGGCATTTGACAAGGTGCAGTTGGCGTGTTGCGTCATGATGACAAACTTGGGAACTGGAGGCAGACTCCAGACTAGTCCTGCACACCTACAGAAGGCGCACGTCCGGCTGGTTTAGTTCATGTCACGGCCAAGCCTCAGGCTTGCACGGCTTCAAGGGAACTACACAAGTTGTTCAAAGTTCTCCTCCTCCAAATGGAAAAAATCAAAAAGCTCACTTGTAACTTCTTGCCAAATTTTAGCTGTCCTTCAAGCATGCACGTAAAACCCAGATTGTCAGTTGCTGGAGGCAAAGTGCATATGAAATGAAAGGCTTGGGAAAAGTGCCTAAGAATGGACCATGATATTCACCAGTAGGACCTGTCAGTTTCATCCTTCGGAATGGCAGGGAAACAGACTTGGATTAATATCTGTGTACGTAGATGGGCAAAAACTTGAACTCTAGATAAGCAAATTTCTACCTGTCCCAAAGGAAGGAAAAAAATGTTCTTTCCAAGCACGTAAAAGGAAACATAAAGTGTCCAGTTGATTCTCGTGAACTGTCAGGAGAGCAGCATTGTGACCTTGGACTTTCCGTGTCTAGATATCTGAAAGCTTGTATGATTAAATTCCCTCTCTGCCTCCTTCAAAACTTAGTTTTCCTTCATTACCAGTTTGGGAACCTTGAGTCCTTCCAATAATTTTATTCTCAATGTTCCCCCTTTGTGTCGTCCAAAAAGACATTGCCTAAGAGAAGCATGGAGCTTCAGGCTGGGTACACGTTGAAGAAGAATTCACTTTCAACGTCTTGATGTGAGCCAGAGGTCTGCCTAACAGCAATAAAGATGAATGCCCGGGGAAATGTAGGCTGACAAGTCCCAGTCCCACCTGTGTTGGTTAATAAGCAAGACTCCCGCCCTGCCAGTGATCCTCGGGTACCTGTCATTTCCATGTATCCAATCACTTGCCTGGGAATTATCCCAATAAAAAGAAGACAGTGTGTCATTTATCGGGCAGCCAATTAAAGGGCCTCGGCGGGGCTGAGGTAGCTGGGAGCCAGTTCTCACAAAGGAAATGGGATGGGGCCAAGTCAGTCAGTGTGGGGCCTTAAGGGAATTAGAGAAGGGATGTGTGGCTAATTCATAGGTGTACCCGGTTTACAAAATATTAGAAAGAGTTGGTAATATGTCTGTCTTTCAATTTGACAAGAATTTATTGAGGACACCAGGGCAAGACAGACCCAGCTGATCTTACCAAAATGGGGTTCTTAATGCCTGTGGCCATGAGATAGTTTCCAGAATATTTCTCTTGATTGCTGATCCATGAGAAGTCTTGAAAATATGAAATACAAATAAATAGATAAGGGACAGTGAAGTAAGGACAAAAATCCCATGAGTTGAGTGGGCATCTTTGACTTTCTCCTTAATGGAGGCAGTCCACAGAATGAACGAAAGTTGAGAGGGACTTCAGTGTTGGGAAATGGGAACAATTCTGTGTCCTCAAGATCCTTATAAGTCACAGGTCTCCACCCCCATGATCACCTTGGCCAGTGAAAGTTCTCTCTAAGAATTTCTTTTAGTCTTCAAATATTCCATGCTTTCTAGACCCCATTTAGCGAATTCACAACATTGATTCTATTCCGGAACATGTCGTGGGGAAAAAATAACATGTAAATGTATTTCATGGATTCTAGGATGGACTTGCTTTGTACACTTTAACATGCCTGAATTGGGAACAAGTCTGACAGTTAATGGGGTTATACAACATTGTGCAATACATTAAGTTTTGGCCTTTGAAAACATTTAATCCTAAATAAATGAATGGTATGACATCACCAAGTGTGGAGTACCACCGAGCAAAGAGGCGTAGAGCCTCTGGTAAGGTAGTCACTGGAAACTTCTTGGAAGAGTGACATTTGAAAATAGTTTAAAAAAATGACTCTGTGGAAATGTGTCTTGGTTTTCATGAGATAGACCTCAGAAGCCAGCGTATACAAGAATCAAGCTAAAGTGCGTGGTTCAATGAGCCCAGGCATTCCTTTTCTGATTATCTTACTTAAGCCCATCTTAGTAATGAGGGAGCTTTCCTTAAAGCCACTTGAGGTCATCTAATCTGTTGCATGGTATCCAATGCCTGTGTGTGAACTTCTCAATAAATCAAACAGCTGCATGTTTTGGTTTAAATATGCAAGAACAACTTCAGTCATGGGAAGGATTGTATTTATAATAAAAAATAGTCAAATAAATGAACAATTTTTGGTAGATGCTATAAGATTTACCCTTAAAATAGGGCTTTCTAGCATCACAAGTATTAAGTAAATACTTAATGTGTGCCCTGGGATTTATTAGGGACACACTGAGATGTTAGTAATAGACCAACTTGAGTTTGAGTTCTAAGTGCAGCCTTCACCAGCTGTGTGACTTGGGAACTTTACTTCACCTCTCTGAGTTCCGGTTTCTGTGTCTTTAAGGTAATAGCACTGCATCGGGTTTCCTTTCAGACAAATAAGATCCTACCTCGAAGTGCTCAGAAACGTGCCTGGTGCACCCATACACCTTCAATACGTGGCAGCTACAATAATACTTGCTGTTCCATTGGGCCCCTGACTGTAGAGCAACACTCACAAGCCCAGTTAAGTTAAAGATGTGGTTTCTCATTCCTTCTGCCCAGAACAGACGCAAGCCGGAGCGTCCCACTCTGTCCTGCCCCAGTGTCTAACGTGACTTGGCAAACCACAGATGGGCTCCAGTTTTATTAGCTGAACAGGAAATTTCTGATTGATTTAACCTCCAAGAGACAATACCGTGTAATTAACATGTAACAAATGTCAACTCTTGTTATTGCTGGAACTGACAAGCCCTCCAGATCTGTCCTCCTGGCTCTCCGAGGCAGCCCTGTGGTTTCTTCCTCTTCCTTTCTTTCTGTTCACTTTCCCATAGCGCCGCGTTGCACCCAGTTCCCTCTGAGTGATCTTGGGAACGATTTCAGTGCTAGTTCTTCCTGAAAGTCAGTTATTTGGAAACATAAAGAGACAGAAGGAGATAAACACCACCTACTTGCTCTGTTTGGGGTGGCCCAGAGCCAGAAGCAACAGGTGTGACATTTCATCAATCGGGTTTCTTGAGGATTCTGTATATTTGCATATCTTAGTAATTAAGGGGATGTTTTTCCCCCGGAAGCCATTTGCCTGAATCCTTAAAAGACAGCATGGCAGGGAGGAAGCAAACACTGTCCTCATTTAAAACTGTGATCAGATGGAGACTCAGGCAGTGTGATACCCAGATATACCATGTGCGTTAGAGAGACCTGAACCTGCCCATGAGATCTTGGGCCAGGAACTTTACCTCTCAACCTTTCAAATTCTTCTTTTTCAAAAAGATTCCCTGCTAGTGGTTGGAACCTCTGACTCTACATTAGCTTGACAGAGACAGATCACTGAGGGGCAATGCAAGCTGAACAGCCTCTCAGCAAGGTTTTCAGTGGGGAACAGTCAAACCAACTACTTCCTGCCTCTCGTCGGTGCATGTCCAGCTTTCCCACCAGGATGGAGAGACCCCTGGCTGGAGTTGTGGCTGGAAATAATTCCCTCTCTCATAAGCAAACTTGCCTGCTTTTGTCAGCACCAAACAGAGAATTTGGCCACATTCACACTGAATTCCAGTTGATTGACCCAAACAAGGAGTGGTGATGACAAATAGAACAAAAGGAAGCAGGAAACAATTCCTTTTTAATTATGATTACTCAGTGAGCTGAGTCTGTGTGCTGTTCCCCCTTTTACTGTTACCCTAGTTCATTGCTCTAGCCCTCCACTAACCACACACACACACACACTCACACACACACACACTCACACACTCACTCTCACTCACACTCACACACACACACACACACACACACACACACACACAATCCCACACATACTCCTACTCCCCTCACTTTCCCTTTCGAATTTAGAGATTAGCTTTCGTCCCATTGTTTGTGCAATAGATATTTATGGAGGACTTGGCAAAGATTTCAGTAAGGAACCAGAAGAGATACAAATGGTTAAGACCAAGAGAGAAAAGAGCTGTTCTCAAATTGCTGACACTCGAGAAGGAGAAATAGGCGCCATATAAATAAGAAGGGCCCAGGGTACAGAGGAGAGATTACAAAGTGAAATGAGAAAGATATATTCATATTGAGATAAGAATAAAAGGAAGCGGGACTTATAAATGTGGTTTTAGAGAGGACGTCATGGAGAAGGTGACGTTTACAAGGCTCTGGGAGGATGGGAGAATTTGAACATAAAAGGTAGGGCGGAAGAAGCAGGCCATCCAGTGAGAACTCTGTGAGAAAGGCATAAGGTCATGAACAAAGAACCCTCCTCAGGGTTAGAGCCAAGACTTCTTACAGACGCCTCGTGGGGACTAAGGCTGAAGGGATATGTGATAGTCAAACCGCAAAGGGCTTGACTGACAGCATCCGAGGTGGAAGTGTACCTGGTAGGCCCTGGGGACTTTACAGTGTGTCAGTCAGACTCCGCAGGTATGAGCTTGGCTGGCTCCATTTGCATTCAGGTGTCAGGGCAAATGCCACCCCCTCAGCGAGACTTCTCTGGCTACTTAGGTGAAAGCAGCCACTTGCATGCCTCTTCAGTTGCCTTCCATTACATGTCATATTTCTCTGTTTTGTCCTAGTAATAAAGAATTACAGTCTGGAGTAGCCTGATTATATGTTCATGAATTTATTGTCTGCCGACACCTTCTAGGATGTGAACTGCAGGAGCCGAGGTACCTCCTCCTCCTTGGTCACTGCTGTTCCCCAAGACTTCGCACCTAATAGGTGCTTTCATAAATGAACATGTTTACAGGTATCCCCAGCCTACATCTGTACATGCTTTTCTTTCATTCGCAGGATCTGGTAAAGGGAATAATGTGTTTTTAATAACGAAACGCAGCAGCTGCCAGCGTGAATTAGCGCCGTCCCGACTACCGGGAGGATCTCTGTCCTCACAGCGACGCCTCCTCCAGATGTCGTTGGTGCAGGATTTTTTTTTTCTTTCCAAGTACAACTCAAACTTCTCGTGCGTTCCAAAACCACATGGAAGTGGAACGTTAAATCTGGGGGTGGGCATGTCTGTGTAATTTCCTTCATTTCTATAAGGGTTCGCTGGCTTTTTTCTCCCCTAGGCCACAGATTAGCTTAACAATTGCAAATCAGCTTCAGAGGTTTTCCCTTAAAGAAAAAGAGAAAAAGAGAGAGCCTGTTGGAACAGGCATGGTTGGGTGAAAGTCTCTTTGTTTTACATCCTAAACTCTTCGCTCAGCTTCTAGTTATCCTCTTTTCTTGGGAGCACTACAAACATATATATATATATAATTTTTGCTTTTATTAATATGATGTCATGTCTGGTTCATATATACATACTTATTTGCATATGCATATATGCTCATCTCCCTCATATTGTCACAGGAACCAGCACACGAGGTACACCCTTCCTTTTAACTCCCCACCAAGACAGGCCTGTGTATGTGTGTGTGTTTCAATAGAAACTCCCAGAGGAGGGAGGAAAAGAAGTGTAGTGTAAATAAGCAAACAACCCAGGGACTTCGCAAACCCTGACTTAGCTGGCCTCTGGTTTTATTTTTGAGAGCTACTTTCCTTGTTTTGATTTGAAATGATGCCACCAAAACATATTACAGAAACATTGCACTTTGCAAAACAGAACAAGTCAAATGAGCCTCCCAAGTGAAAACAGAAACCTTGTTTGGATGAACTGTTTTTAAGAATCCAAATGAAACCCCCTGGCATCCTCTTAAAGTCTATGCATGTTCACCTCAGGTGCTCAAACTATAGTAGGTGCCTGCAGTTCTTTTTTATCCCACACGTTCCGGCGAGGCTGTGGGTTTGAAGTCCTCAAGACTATCAGTGGTTTTCGTATATTTAGTGCACAGGATTCTGGAGCTCCCGGTGATAACAGAAGGCATCTCTGTGTTTTCCGAGTCCCGGCATCCCCAGGGACCCGATCTTGGTAACACACAGCTTGCGGAAACCAGGTGCGGGCCTCTGTGTGAGTCAAGTGGGCAAGCTCCTAGCATCTGTCTGCCAGTCATTCAATCAGGCCTCTGTGCTCCCACCCTGAGCACACTTCAGCTAAGGGCCTGCATTGTGCCTTCTATCATGCACTGTGGCTTCTCACTTCTCTGCAAACCATTATTAGTGATGGCAGCACATTCTGAGGTTTAGTTCACTGGGCTGAGCGTTACGTTGTCATGAACCTTAGAGAGGGTAAGTGATGAGTCATAAGTTGAGGCATGACCATTAAAAAAAGCTGAATTGGTCTTTTCTGGATTGACCCACCATGGACAAGGGTGTTCTTTTCAGCATACTAGTATTATCAAGTCAGATTGGGTCTTGAGGGTCAAAGAGGGTAGGACGTTCATCTGTTTTATAGACGTTCATCGGTACATCTCTGCTTGTTTGCTTCACATCTGGAAAACAAGTTCCCTTCCCTGCTGCACGGGAGATGGACTCTCACAGTGAAGTGGCGAGTAGGAAACTATTGCTTTCCTTCCCTAAATGGGCTGACTCTTCCATCCCCTGTCCCCTGTACAGCAAACTAGATGACTCAGCAGTTTCCTTAAGCCAAGGGTGATCCATGGAGACCTTCAGAGGTGACCAATGGACTGAGATTTTTTTTTTCTCTGACATAGTCTAGTTCAGATAACCTTGCCCCCCACCCATCAGAGGCTAGTTGAGTGTTGAGCAGAGAGGTCAGAACAGCAAGAAACAATTTCTGGCTGCCTGTGGGTGACTGCTGAGTGCGCGGATAGTCTGCCCCCGCTTACTTGTCTTTTGGGGACCATATGGTATGAAAAGAGACACGAGGCAAGACTGAAAGGTGAGCAAATCTAGATATTTAACAAACACAGCAAGTTCCGCAACCCCCTGGGTGTCCTCACCTTCAACCCAGCCCCTTTGAAAGCTCATTGCAGTTATTCATAAGCATTCTGGACCTCCTCTTTTCAGAATTGCTCTTAGAGCCTGGAGCACATTCCTTAAATGTTGAAATATTTGAGGGCAGATTTGAGTTAACCGCAGTCAATTATCTCTCCCAGCCACAGCCAGGGAATCCCATTTGGATCCTCAAACTATAGCTGCAACTCTATAGGTATGGGACTGGGATTTTTTTTTTTTCATGTATAATAAAAAGTTCCTTAAAATCCCAGAGGATTGTGAATGTGGACATGTGAATGTCTACGGTTTTTTCCACAACCCCCCACCAGCATCACTGACGTAATTAGAGCTTCTTTGTGATTAATCTGGGAGCTCACTAAGCATCAGGTGGGTATATATCAGAGCAACTCAGATCTGCAAAGATTCCGTTAAGATGAGGGGTGCGGATTAGCACTTGCTATAGAATGTCTTCCTGGCACGAAAAAAGTGCCTATGGGATAATGAGAGACAGGAGGAAAGGAAAACAGAACACAAAATAGGTAAGAGGGAAAAAATAGAAAACTGAGGGAAGAAAAAGAAAGGAGGATAGGTTTGCTGCTGTGGAGGTAGGAAGGGGTGGCTGAAAGGACCGCCACAGTCCTTTGCATGTCACTCTAGTAGCATCACTTCCAAGCAGTCCTTTCATGATTTGGGGAATGGTTTGTGTGATGCTTCATTTTATGTGTCAACCTGTTAGGACCATGGGGGCCAACATATTTGGTAAAGCATTATTCTGGGGGTAAGTGTGTTTTGGATAAGTTTAACATTTAAATTGGTAGACCCGGTAGAATAGATTGCCCCCCCCCCAATTATGATGGGCCTCATCCAATCAATTGAAGCCTAGATAGAACAAAAAGGCTGACCATACCCTGAATAAGAGGGAACTCCTTCTACCTGACTGTCTTAAGCTGGATCCTCGCTTTTTTCCTGCCTTCAGACTCAAACTGAAACTTCACATCTTCCTGGGTTTTGAGCCTGCTGGCCTTCAGACTGGAACTTTCACCACGGGCTCTCCCCAATTCCAGGTCTTCATACTGGGGCTGGAACTGCACTATTAGCTGTCCTGGGTCTTAGCTTGAAGATCTTGGAACTTGTCAGCTTCTTAATCATGGGAGCCAATTCTGTATAATAAAACTTTTTATAGAGAGATAGAGATAGATATCCTGTCGGTTCAGTTTCTCCCAAGAACTCTGACTAATACAGTTTGGCTACTTATAATGACCCTGTAGTCTGGTGTTTTGCTGGCCTTGCCCTTCATAAATCTCCATCACCCTATTAATGATTCTTGACAGATGAGAAAATCACATCTCAGTCAGAAAGGGAGCGTGGAGAGTGGGGGCATAGACCAGGGCTGGCAACGGCTTATCCTGACTGCCTGTCTGTGCCCATGGCCCCCAGTTTGAGCACCATCAGCAGGTGGCTGGAGAAGGACATCTGAACCGGAAGAGTCCTCTCCTTCCTCACTCTCAGCCCCTGCACCTCCATTCTGCTGGGGATCATCACAGATTTTTAAACACTAACTGCGGAGATGAACGCAGCTGCTCTTTGTCATTGTTTGTGAAACTGAGTTAAAGGGAGGTTGTTGTGGCACTGCAGGTGCAACCATCAGACGAATCTATGCTGTGTAATTAACCTCATTTCCATGTGAATGTCCGTGGTGTACGCGCTGCTGAGGGAACTCACACCATGATCATTACCCTTGCAGTCAATCCAATTAGACAAAGGTTCCCACACTTGGGGGAAGGATCAGGACAAACCACAAGGGCAGGCCTCTCTCAAGAAGGTCTCCAGTTCAATGTCTCAAAATAAACAACTGTGGCCTAATTAATTGTGTGGCAGGCCAAGGGAACACACCAACAAGCTACTTATGTGTCTGGAGCCCAATCCTAGGAAGCAGCTTAATAGAATCTCCCTTTGTCCAGACTTCTGGTGGCTCAGAGATTTGTACAGTTGGGGGAAAGAGGTCTGGTGGCTACACTGCACCCTTTCTCTTATCACAAACTCTGGTTACCCAATAGAATATCCAGTGACTTTATTTTGATTTATTTTATCTCCATTATGTTCTCAGACCAGTAAGAGGAAAAGAAAAAAATCCATACGTGCTTCCTAAACAAAGTTGGTTGAGCTGGCTTGTATTTCCACAACATTTTAGCAAAGCTATCCCTAGAGGGCGCCAGCAAAAGGTATTTTCTTTGGCTGTCCCTGATTGATTATTGACTTTTCTAAAGCTCTCAAACACCACAGATGGGTCACCTTGTTTAGCCATTCTGTTATAACATATGTGCCATGCGTGTCCATCCTTTCTGCTTAAGTTTGTAGTTAGTTCCTTGAAGGCAGAAAATATATATTAGAATCCCATGATGTCCCCCACCAGAGATGGTTAGCACAACACGCTACACGCGCATGTCAAACTCGTGGCCCACAATGGATATTTTTGTGGCCCAGCCAATATAACTGTATGTAAGAAACGTTTTAATAAAAATTTTGTAACTTAATTTTTACAATATTCTGTTATGCATAATTATTAATAACAAACTACAACATTCACTAATGACTGATTACTATAATCATGTTGCATTCATTTCCCTTATGCACTTTATGCACCATTTCTCTCCACTAATACTAGCAGTGAATATTTTAGCAGCCAATTGCCACGGCATTAGTCTTGTACTGACTTGTTTGGTGTGCGCAACAAGAAATATTTTGCTTTTGGAGAACAAGAAAAATAGGTTAATTCGCATTATGCTTACTTGTGCAATTCTTCAGTGTCTGGTAAGTTAATGTTCAAGAAAAATTATTAATTTTATTAAAATGTTCTATTATTTTAATAAATGAGTAATGTTAACGATTTATTTTAGCCCTTTGTATTCAGCATGTCTCTATCGAAATAAACCTACGTTTCTATGAAAATTGAAGCTTTTGTTTTTTGAAGCCCACATACACTTACGCCTTGTTTATTTGGCTCGTGTTAGCCTTTGAGTTTGACATGCTTGTGCTCCTGAGTCCAGGGGAGCCCGGTAAATGCTGGCTGGGGGTTGTGATGGGGGTAACTGGTGAGATGGCGAGAACCACTGTTTATCAGATCATTACAGGAATCTACACAGGCTTTCTATATCGCAGAACACATCGATGACCGACCTTCACACATAAAAAGGCGGGCTGAAAATAAAGGTACTTGGACAAGAGAGCAAAAAGGCATAGAAAAAGCAATAGCCCCTGAAAGAATGAAAACTCATGATATTTTTGTGCTAAACCTTAGAACCTGGCTAGGGCAGGTGTGATCCTGGGACCAGTAGCATCTTGGAGTCTGTTAGAAATTCCGTATCTCAGGCCCCACTCCAAACCCACTGATGCCAATGTCTGTTTTTACAAAGGTCCCCAGTTGCTCGCTACACACGCTCACGTTTGTGAAGCGCTGTCTCAGATACTGTCCGCTCAGCACTGCGTGACTCTCAGAAGCACTAAGGATGCTCACTGTCCTGCTTTGGACATTGCCCCTCACAGCTCCGGTTCATTGGCCCTTTCGTGTCCTCGTCTCTTGCCACTTCTCTGTGACTCAATTATTTCTCATCTTTTTTTAAACCTGTGATCACATTGTAGAGTAATAGAGTTGATATGTCCCCCTCATTCTCTCTATTACGTCCCTGTGTCTATTCTCTCTTACTTGCCCATCTGAACCAAATCCAGGGGTCCAGAGCCCTGTCTAGAGAATAACCAAAGAGATACAACAGAAGTTAGCTTATCACTACCCATCCTACTGGTTCCCTTTGCTGCTCTTTAGCTTCAGGGATGTTACGTGCTCTCTAAAGAACTGCCTGTCCCATCCCTCAGCCGAACTCAGCAATTCAGAGCTTGTGGGAGGTTTAAGGGCTTTTCTCAACTAATGGCTTGAGGGGAAAGAATGGAAAAGACTTGATTGAGTTGATGTCAAACCACCAAAATGGTTCAGTATAAGAGCAGATAGTTAGAAATGAAATAATAACACAAGGTAGTTCATATGCTATTTTATTTTTTTCATCCACAGTAGTTTTTAAGCATCCATTATTTATAAAATACTGATCTGGATTTAAGCATTTTACAGTCTTATATACAATGCTATATCACTAAAATTGTCTATATAGTTATATGTACATATGCATATCATATATATCATATATGTGCATAGTCTAAGCGCAATTGTCTGGAAATGAGGCTCTCCCCTACTGAGAGGAGGTATTTGCCCGAATCATGCTGCTAGCCCACATTTCTTTAAGACACTTTTTTTCCTGGAGTATCTTTAAGATCTCTGAAGCAAATATGGCAGAAAGGTTCACGTTTTAAAATCTTGGTAGTCCGTTAATAGCGATGGTTGCGTGATCTTCTAGATAATGAAACTATTGAAATAGGTAAAAAGAAATCACAAAATGAGAGAAAACAAAGAACACCAATCAAGGCAGGTTTATAGCTGCATAACGTTGTTAAGGAGATGAGACTCGGACCAGCCGTGTTTTTCCATGTACTCTGCCGGCTGTCAGGTTCCGGCTGGCTTCGAGTCTGCAACCTGCCCTTGAACCTCTCCAGTGGTTCTGCCTGTGGGAATATCCTTCTGTGGGACAAGCCAGGGCACGTCTAGAGCCATTTCTTAGAAGAGTGCAGGGCGGACTGTATTTAAGAAAGTCCGGACTCCCAGCCAGGCCCAGGGTCCATACCCCTCAGGAACGGGAGGCATGGAGTGTGGTGGGTACTCCCTGTCTCCCCTCCCTAGGAACTTGCTCTCCAGCTCCTCCCTACTTTAGGCCCCAGCAGGCAGCCCTTATAATGACCTTGAACAACTGGAACCCCTTTGTCCTCTGGAAAAATAGATTAAGTCAGAAACTCAAGTATCCTATTAAATTTGATAATTCTTGTCAGGGGACTGTTTCCCTAGGAAGGCCCAAAGATTTTCTGCAGCAATACCTATAACTTGGGACTTGAGCCATGAGAGTGTGAGGTCCAATTACTGAAAGTACTAATTACCTTCATAAAATAGTCGGAGGTGGGGGGAAAAACCTAAGGGGAGGTATAATTT
This sequence comes from Plecotus auritus, assembly GCF_963455305.1. Lineage (NCBI taxonomy): Eukaryota > Metazoa > Chordata > Mammalia > Chiroptera > Vespertilionidae > Plecotus > Plecotus auritus. The sequence continues at coordinate 6,258,929 of NC_137774.1, forward strand.
AGTTTCTTTCCATTGGCCCCCAAAAGGCCCAAGCTGGGAAAATATCACCCAGGTACCAGGCCTCGGTTGGTCCTGATATTTCTTTCCTGATCCATCATAATTGCTAATTCACTTAAGTAAAAACAATATTTGGTCTCCCAGGTGCCAACCCAAGTAAGCCATTGCTTTGCTTGGAGTGGCTGGAAAAATACAATTACCCTACATTCATGAACATTTCTCCTCCTTGAGAGAATGCAGTTAACATTGGGGAAATCATTTGCTGCTACATAATCTCAGTTCTTAGTTCTAGAAAACAATATGACTAATAAGCCAAACTTTTTTTTAATTTTTAAAAATTGATTTCAGAGAGGGAGAAAAGATAGAAATATCAATGATGAGAGAAAATCATTGATTGGCTGCTTTCTGCACACCCCACATTGGGGATGGAGCCCGCAGCCCAGGCATATCCCCTGACTGGGAATCAAACTGTGACCTCCTGGTTCATAGGTCGACCTTCAACCACTGAGCCATGCTGATTGGGCAGCCATATGTTTCTTAAAGTACAGAACCATATCACAAACAGACCTGGTCTTCATAAAAAAAAATCGATAAATAACTTTTGCCTTTTGTAATCGATATATCCTAATACCTCCTATTGGCATAAGCTGTGAATTCATCATGTCTACCTGTCCAGTTGGCCCAAAGAAACATGTTCTCTTTTAGGAAATAAATTTCCTCAATCCCGTACTGTCCCATTAGGGCTCTTATGGTAGAAGGTGTTGTGTACCCTTTAGCAGATGTCACTAAAAGTCCACATTTTGTAAGTTGCATCAATTCATACGATAATTTTATCTAAAGCAAGACTGCGCAGTAACGCTGGTAATCGTTACTGGGTATTAAAACTTTTTTGGAATTGGCATTCCTGGAGAGAATGTCAATATTTTAAAACCTGAATGTTGAAGCAAGTTATAGGCTCTATTTTTACACTAATATATGTATGTCTGCTTTCAAACTCTGCATCTCTCATTATGACATACATCGAGTATGAATTATGCATCCTGAAAATCTTTAAAAACAATTAATTAGGAGAAAACAGGCACTGTATTTGAGGAATGGCCACATGAACATACCAGTATGTATTTTTTCTAACCGCTGTTCTGTTCTTTCTTTGCTGGCTAATCTGTCTATGTCCAAGTTTGTCTAGCATATCCCTGTATTTGTATTAATAGGTAAAAGTATGTACTATTTCAAAACAAGCAAACCAAGTTAAACTTCGTGAGTCAGAGGAGGAAAAGTGATGGATTTCTAATTCCTTGAAATCAATTAAATATGTTCAGCCGGGCAGAGGGAGCCAGCCTTCTTCGGCAAATTCAAGTTCTGAATCAAATCAGCAGAATGTACTGCATCAGGTCACTCTGATTGAAGTCCATTTCATCCCTGGCAAATTTGACACCAGTGCTCAAAGCACATGGCCAATTTCTTAGCAAAGTTTACTTATAGTAATATGTAAATAAGACACTGTGTGGATGGGACAGGCAATCAATAATAGAAAAGTTCATCACTTTCATTCTGCATTGCAGACCAGGCACAGATCTTTCCATACGTGTTGATGTCTGTGTGTGATTTTTTGTGAACGTGTGAAGGTTCACCTTTGACCATTGGATTGAGAGTAAGTTGAGGTGAAAATGAAAAGTAAGCACATAATCAAACAATAGCTGATGACTTATCTAGATATTTACAGCCATGAATGTAATATCGGGAGTCTTCTATTTATCTTCTCAGAAGTCTCTAAGAAAGACTTGGGCCAAAAAATTTAAAGATGTTTCTATGATTTTTCATATTTATTTTTAATGCAAGATTTTAAAGCTAATTCCAGTCATATCATGTAATTTATAAATATTTCAGTATTGTCCACATGCTTTTCAGAGCATTTGTACTTTGGCAAAATGATTATGACATAGATCTAATGGACTCTTCTAACAGAGGATAGATCCTTTTTTTTTCTAAGTTTATTATTTTATTGGTTTTTAGAGAGAGGAAGATGGGGAGAGAGAAAGGAAGGGAGAGAGAGAAACATCAATTGGTTCCCTACTTCACATGCCCCAACTGGGGATTGAACCAGAAACTGGGGTTTGTGCTCTGACCAGGAATCCATCTTGCCACCTTCTGATGTACCAGTTGATGCTCCAGCCAACTGAGCCACACCAGCCAGGGCCAGAGTATGGATTCTAATACTTATACTACATTGACAGCTGGGAGTTGGGAGAATTTTTCATTTGAATGTTACCAGAAGGATCAGTTTCATGTTGGGGGGAAGACGAAGCTTCATAATGTGAAACAGGAAACATACTTGTATGGGATCTTAGGTGATACTTGCTATTAAACAGACATCTATCTCCAGGTCAGAAAAAAAGCAAACCTAATATTTTTATACTTGTGAACTTTTGTTGCAAATGTTGACTATGCCTCTCCAGTTCCCAGGAAGCATTCTGAAGAATAGCACAGTATCGCTTGCATGAATGATCAAAGTAATCAATTACCTCACTTTTGAATTATCTCCGTTGAGGTATTATGAATTCATTCACTTAACATTTTGAACACTTTTGATGCAGAAAACGGTATTAAGATCCAAAGAAGATAAAAAGGACAGAAGGAGTTTCTGATATAAGGATTTCAGAATATAATGGTTACCAGAAGCATATGAGGAAATTATTATTATACTGTTAGCTTAAGTCCGTTGTATTAATCATCATAGAGATGAGGTTGGAACATACATGGCAGGGAATTGACTCTTCCTGGGAAAGGGAGTCTAGGAAAATCTTCTCAGCTGATCTTAAATGCACAGTGCAGCATCTTTCAAATAGTATTGGGCAACTAAATACAGTCTTTGCTGAATTAACTTTTTCCTAGCATACTATAAAATGTATAAATTACCAAATCCATATGCAAGATTTGCCTGTTTCAACTTTTTAAAAACGTATTTTAGGATCAAAAGCCTTGCAAAAGGTTCAGTAGGGTTTTCTCAAGGTATGTGCTTTTATATAAGGAGATAGTCACAGTTTATTGTTAAAATTGTATTGGCATTGAGGTAACGAGACTGGAGTTAGGAACATAAGACAGTACGTTATATATCCAACCAAAAGACACGCAGTCATTTGGTCGATGAGATGCTCTCTGTTGATTAATAAGGAGCCTGCATGTAGGCGTTTGGTGTTGTGATTTTGGCACCCTGGGTCATCCGGGCAGGCTGCTTTTCCTGTGCATGAGTTTTGCAGCAGCCCTGGTCTGTCTCCACAAGAAAGAGCAACAGCTGAATCTCATCATATCCCCGTTTTGTGTGTCGATTCCTGCATTAGCGACATGACATTTATTTGCTTGGTGAGCTTTTACCTGCAAGGTTAACAAGGTCAGTGTGTGTCAAAAGCAGTTATTTTCATTTGAGATTTATTTCCCTATGGAAAGCCTTAAGATATTCAAGTTACTAATGAGGGCATTGAAGTTGGGGCTTAAGTATATTATTAGGAGAAACATAACTACCTGGAGAATAGCCATGATACATATTTTAGCCACATCAAATCTCTTTTAGGAAGGCAGGAAGTGTAAGTGCACAGATATGTGTGTGTGTGTGTGTGTGCACGTGCATGAGAGAGAGAGAGAGAGAGAGAGAGAGAGAGAGAGAGAGAGAGAGAGAGAGAGAGAGAATGCACATGTGTGTATATGGATTCATGAACACAAAACCAAACATTTATACTTCATTTTTTGATCTGTTGATATTTCCCTAAGACAGAGAAATCTGTTGGGTTTACCTTATTCTAGCAACGACTTTATTCTGTCTAAAATGATGAGATAATTTTATTCTGTCTACTAGATTTGATCTAAAGAGGCCTATCTCACTAGTCAGCAATTTCAACCTTTTTAATCTCATGGCACATATAAACTAATTACTAAAATCTGCAGCACACCTAAAAATACATTATATTTTTTGCTGTTCTGACAAAAAAAGTAGGTATAATTTTCATTGACTTACAGAAAATACAATAACAGTAATTGCCTCCCTTTTCCCTCCAAAGTGACTTTTAAAAATATTAGGTGCTGCCCTGGCTGGTGTGGCTCAGGTGGTTGGGTGTCATCCCTTGCACTGAAAAGTTGCCAGTTTGATTCCCAGTCAGGGCACATGCCAGGGTTGCAGGCTAGATCCATGTTTTAGTGTATATGTTTTTTTAAACCAAATAAAAGTCCTTTGGACTTAACATTGGTATCGAGTCTGGTAATGCAGTTTCTGATTGAAAGTAAGTGTGGCTGTGAAGTACAAAACTTTTTCTTGAATGTCTTATAACTTGATTCAGCGTGCACCTAGAGTTGTGTTAGAAATGACATTTTTGGAATGTGGGTCTGTGCCCCCAAATCACTCTTTAAGGAAATCTCTTCATGACGAGCAACATGACTGTGGCCTGGTGAACTCCATTACTTCTTATTGAAATATATTTATCTGACAGGCCGTGGATTTGGATGTGTGTGTGTCTTTATATACACACTCACACACACGATGCCAGATTAAAACCAGATTTAATCATTTTAAATGTGTTCAGTGTGTTATTGTTCTTTACCAGTAAAAGACCAAACTTTGTGCATTTTTAACCCACACCTTCCTATATAGCTTAATGGTGGGCAACTATATAGTTTACTCTCCAATCTGAGACTTTGAGTGGGAAAGGCATCGCTGTTGACAGTGACACCAGGATGACAGGGGCGGGGGGGGGGGGGGCTCTTCCGGAGACGGCAGGACACAGGCTCATCTACAAGAAAGGCCATGCTCTGATCTGGTATTTCTTAGAATTAAGTTTGTAAAACATTATATTCTTTTCTGAAGGTATTTGATTAACTTTAATCTCCATTTCAGACAGTGATGCTGGGGGTGGGTGGGAGGTCCTAGATGACCCTGGCACCAACCCCAAGGAGTAGATTTTTGTCACAAACAAGGGGAACTGGGGCTTTCTGTGAACAGAATTGCTTTTTGGATCAATACAAAGGCTTGGTGAGGGAACAAAAGCTACTGCATTTAATAGCCGGTTGTTTTTAATTTAGCAGTCATCTCTTTGGAATATGAGTACTGGCTGCTACTACATGACTCAACAGAAAGGTGTTTGGGGTAAAATCTATACAGATTTTTAAAGTTGGAGGATGCTTCTTAAGGATATATTTCTATGTATTTGATGGCTTACGCAACTGATCTGGAAGACTCATTTGATCGTTGGTTATATTTTTTATATTTATGTGCAAATGGTATTATGAATGCAGGGCATTATTTTATAATTTACAGCTGCATTTGGCCAGACATTCTTGAAAAGGGGTGGGGCATGGATTGTACAGCTCTTTCATTAAATCTTGAAAAAATTATATTGAAATACATTGAAAGAAATAAAAAAAATGAGAATAACTCACTTGGGCTTAATAGCTTATTTCTATGGGTACAGAAAGAAAAACAAAATGTCGAGGCCCATTTTCCTAGACTCTGAATACACAGCAGAAGGAAACCTATATTTTCTATCAAAATTGAAATGTCAATTTCAAAGAAAAGGTTGTTTTGCTCTTAACTTTAACTGGCCTTACCTTTCACAACCTTCTATTTGATACTCATTTTTTATAAAATTAGATTTCCTCACCTATTTTAATTTTTCATTTGTCTCTCTGCTGTAATGGGGCTGTGACAATTTAACAGGTTATTTTTCACATTTACTTCTGAAAAAGTGGTACCTTATGTAGTTCTTTTGTTTAAACAGATTAAATGGTTAAATTAAAAAATAATAATAAAATACCAGTGCATAATTAACAGCAAAAAGACTCTACTGATCAATGTAATCTTTTATTTGTAGGTAAATGTTTTCAATTCAGTCTTTTCTAATATTACGGTAGTGTTTGTTTTTTTCAAATGTAAATGCTAAGTCTGAGTTTGGGGTCCTTGTTATCCTATTATCCTTTTATAGTTCAGATCTTTATCTGTTTTTTAAAAATATAATTTCCTCTAACAAATGCAGATGATTGATTTTTGTCTCGTAGTTTATCCAAAATTTTACTCCTGTTTCAACTTTTCTCTCCTTCAAAATCCTTTACAATTGTTCTTTAACCTCTTAGGTGTATGTGCAGTATACATTCGTATTTGGTACACATAAAAGAATTATCCAGGCTCTATATAGTGGGTTATCGGAAATTTAGATAGTTCGGAATCTGTACCTCTCTGCTAAAATTAGTTGAACATAAGGATACTTAAAAATGTGTGACTAAAGCCATAATTTATTTTAAAATTAAGATAACAAGAAAAAATGATAGCATTTTGGGATGACTGCTATCTGTGACCCTGTAATTTTTAATAGGATTTGTGTATCTGGAGACGATACACATTATAAATCCTCTGCATTAAACTTTGCCCACCTGGTCCATTGGCCTCATTTTCAATATCAGATTTGTGTTTACACTTCAGATTCTTGCACAGCTCATCAGGCTGACGAAATTTGGTTTTGGTCCCCTTGACCCCACCTGGCAACAAGGGTTCTCTCTGGGATTGAACAGATAGACTCAATAAAACTGATCTGTTCCTTCCCTCACGGCAGCCTGAACATATTTCCAAAGGACAGGGACAGGCAGTGGCACCTAATACTTAAGGTGGCTTCTGTGGCCCCATATCCTTGAACAGGACGCTAGGTCCTCAACAAGGAATGAACTGCCATGTTCTCTGAAGACCATCACGCTGGACCTGGGAGGGCTTTAGTGCCCTCTGCGCACACAGAGCTGGGGGACAGGCTCCTCTGCCCTGAACCAGGTCAGTGGCTGACAGACTAGGAAGTGACCTGTGCACTCAGAATGGAGGTGCTGTGAGTGAGAGGGCATCTGTCACCAAGACCCAGAGATACTGATCCCTTCCGAGAAGAAAATTCCTCCTGAACCACGTAGCCTTCCATTGCTTACCAGTACAGGAAGTTCTGTCACAATCTTTGGGGGCTGTGGTTGTCTACACAGCCCGTCATTGACCAGAAACGTTGTTAACCTCTTAAGCTTCTTTTCCCTTCATTCTAACGTGTGACTGGTTTCCTTAAAATAAGATTGATTAGAGCAGTGAGCTTAGTTCAGGAAGGGATGCATGCATGTTGCATCATTCTGCAGGTATGGTACCTGCTACTCTTCACGGGTGATGACTGGCCCGAGGGGTGTAAGTCCTTAGGGTACCTCTACCCAGTAACTTGGAGAATGAGGTGCAAGCATAAGAAAAGATAAAATAATGCAAAGAATTCGATAATCAACTGTTAAAGTATATAACCAGGTGTACAGTCTCAATTATAAGTGTGGTAATTAATTAGGGAAGGAGAAATTTAGGGGCATAAGAGATGGGAGGATTGACTTGAGTCATGACATCAGAATGATTGGAGTTTAGAAACCTAGGAGATTGTAGGGATTAGAGTGTTTAAAGCACAGGTAATAGTATGAGTCAACAAGTGGGGCTAAACTGAGATGTTCCTGATATAAAAGGAATCCAGACATATTAGACAATCATGCCCTTCTTTCCCCGGGCGATATACACCTAGAGCTTGCACATCTGTTACCTGTACAGAGATATTGCTCTGTGCCTACACAAAGAACTTTTTTTGTGGCAGTTGGGCCTTCCAAGGGAGTGTGATTTTAATATTTCACACCAAGGTCAAGATTCAGCAGGTTTTGTTTCTTTTTTCAGGGTAAGTCAGCACAGAATGATGTGATGGAAATTAACACCTTAAAAATGTGTGGGTGCGTGCGTGCATGCGTGTGTGTGTGTGTGTGTGTGTGTGTGTGTGTGCCTGTGTGTAGCACAGCCCCAATTGGACTTTTTAAAACCTCTGCTTCCTGCATCTCATGACTAAGTGTGGTTAATTAAGCCAAGATCACTTTTTCCACTCCACCCATACTTTGTAAAAACCTGTTATAATTTTTTGCTTGATTTATTTGCCCTTTTGTATTTTTCTTTGGCAATTTGCTAAAACAATAATGATTTCATGCAAATGTAAAGACTTTCATATCAATAGGTGAGCCAGTGATTTACTGATCCTTTTAACACTGTGAAAAGAGAAATCCATTACTTGCTGGGGAGAAAAAGGAGGGAGAATGAGGGTGCCAGCAGCGGTGTTCTATATTTATAGCTTTGGGCTCTGGCTCCATAAGGAGTTATGGGGGTGGGAGTAAATGATACTCATTTGTAAGTTTCAGCCATGTTCACCCAGAAAAATGAAAAAAAAAATTGATTTGTGGAATCCATTAAGATATAAGCATGAATAATAACCTGAGAGTTAGCAGAGCGTGACTTTAAAAGGTACCTGAGTTTTAAAATACATTATATTTTGCAATTTCACAAGTATGGGTTCCAAATGGTGAAATTCATGCCCATGAAATAAAACGTTCAAAACAGAAGCCTTATTGACTTTGGCTTTTGGTCTTGGCCTCTTGCTTTTATCTATCAATGAATCAATCAATTCGCATTTTTAGGGAGTCTGCTATGGACCCAAGAGAGTGATGAGGAACATGGAAGAAGCAAGGAATATGTACATGTTGAAACTAACAAAAAACTTTGGGATTCAGTCCAACTCTTTTGGGGGGGTCAACCCTTCTCTTTCCAATTGCTACTCCAAATAGCTCCTAACTACTTATATGTAAGGTTGCCAGATTTAGCAAGTACAAATACAGGACACCTGTATTTATCTGGCAACTCAGCCATCCATGTAATCCACCTCATCGTCACATTCCGTAGCCTTCTACTCTAGAATAGATTTCTATAAATTATTAGCAAACGCCCTGATAACTCTTAAGAATAACATGTTTATTATTAAAAATTCTATAGACTTGGGGGGCTAAAGTAGAAGTTTATTTAATAATTTTAGTGGCAAAGGTCAACAAAATGGGGAGCACATACTCTTTTTACCTCATTTTCCCCCTCTTTAACCCTGTTTCTATAAGCTAAAAAGATCTTTGCTTTAAGGCTCATGAGAGTAAGGAAGAGATTGTAGACACTGTTATAGTATAGACTGTTAGGGGCCATTCCAGTTTCTCCAAACCAATTCCGTTCCTTGGCTTATACTGCCATGCTGCCCCCACAGAAGTCAGCACTTGAGAGATTAATTGATCCAATAATAAAGAAATGGCAAATAGCCTGCTATTCAGCTCCCTGACACTCTGACCCAAGCATGGTTATAATCCCAGACTGGCCAAAACAATTGCTTTAAAATATATATATATATATATATATATATATATATATATATATATATATATATATTTTAATTTCAGAGAGGAAAGGAGAGGGAGAGAGAGATAGAAACATCAATGATGAGAGACAATCATTGATTGGCTGCCTCCTGCACACCCCACACTGGGGATGGAACCTACAGCCCAAGCATGTACCTTGACCGAAAATCGAACCGTGACTTCCTGGTTCATAGCTCAATGCTCAACCACTGAGCCACACTGGCCGGATTCAACTGCTATTTTTAAAAGGAAATCTCAGAGCTCTTAGAGTATTGGTTATTTGGAGTTAGGAGTTCATCTTAACCCAAACTTTCAGGAATTTGTATTTCTGTCAAGACAAAATAATATTATTAAGAAAATCAGAATATAATTTTTCTGATCTCACTACGGCTGTGTCTTTCTTTTTCCTGTACCTTTGTTCTCTCCTCCACTTCTGAAAGTGCGGGCCTAGGACCTGCTTACAGAGTGAAAATACTCACACACACAACCCCAGGTCTGACTGCCACATTGGCAGATGCCTCTGATGCCAGCCCCATGTCAAGGCCAGGGGATTCTAGAGTTTTGCTAAAGCTTATAAACCTTGGAGTACATGTAGGCAAGCTCATGGTTTCTGATGGAAACCATGTAATATGTGGTCATGTGTGCCCTCACACCATGGAAAGCCTGGAAACATGGTAGAGGTTTAGCTTTGCATTGAACTTGGAAAGGGCTCTGGAGGATGGCAGTGTCTAAGAGAATTGGACTGACTTTGCAATACCAAGATTTTTGGGATGTGGTGTTTCTGGTTACATAGAACATACGGAAACTCAGGGACTGGCCAAAGCTATGCTAGAGAAAAAAACCAATCCTTTGTGTTCCTCTAAGTGAGTGAGAATTTAATGGACCACCCCAGTCATCACTCCATCATCGAATCATCAGAGTTGATTTAGCTTTCTTGGATGGTGATATTATAGCAATTGTCTTAAGTGCTAATGAACTTGAAACTGGAGTCCCCATGCCAGATGTGGATTTAGGCCATTTTCTCAGTTGTTTAAAGGACCACTCAGTTCCAGGCAATGCCCAATAAGTGGTGTTAGGGTTGTAAAGTAAAGATTTCATTTCAAGCTCAGAAATGCCTTTAGAGTGTGTAGGCCAGGATACTCAGAGGGGTGGTTGAAAGTGTGAACACGGACCAGGACTGCTTCTTCCTTCTTGACTTCCAAGTGTGAACAGTGAGCGGAGGCACCTTCTTCCATGATGACTGGGCTAACAGCTCTTCCAGAGGGAAATGAATTTCCTAAATAAGTAAAACATTTTTTTGTTGTTGTTTCTTAACATTCAGCTTATAAATACTTGCAAAATTTCCTTGGATGTTCTGGAGGTGGAGTATCTTGATTCTAAATGTCCCAAATCATTGGGTTGAAAAACCTTTATTATAGAGTATTTTGGTGAATTTGGGGCGTTGTCCCTGATGATTTTCCATGTCAGAGTTTGAAGAAATGCAAAGACTAAGGGGATAGGGAGTGTTATTGTAAGAGGTGGTAGTTTGTGATGGAATCCCAGGCCTGGGTGTGGTTTTTCAAGTACTACCTCTAGACAGCGGGAAGGTGCCAGGCTGGCACAGTGGTATAAACAAAGCAGAATACATCAGTGTTTGTGTTTGCCATGTGTCTTGGCAACTTCTGTCTCCTTCCCCTCCCCCCTCTCCTCCTGCTGCTCCTCCTTCTTCTTCCCTCTTAATCCACCGTAGTCCTCCCTTCCTCATCAGAAAGATCTTTATATCCTTCCTGTTAGATATAAACATCCTGTTGGTGGACAAGGACCTAAAAAAAACAAAAAAAACAAAACAAACTCATGACAGGAGGAAGAAAGCCAGTGTCCCTTGTGTGACTGCCATGTTACAGAGTTTTAGAGTACTGCATATGCCAATTAATGCCATTTTTCTAAGACCAGGAGAGATAGGCGTCCTAGTGGAAACATGGGGAGGTGAGCTGACTAACCACATAGTGACTGAAAGTGGGATTGGGTTTCAACTGCAGGTCTGTTGATTGTGACTATCTGTCCTACTACAACATTATACCTACGTGTACTGAAAATGGCATCTTATGAATTCCAACTTAAAGAGACCTAGGTATATTTATCTTAAACCCCAATTCACTGATTCATTGCCCCATCTCTTTTTAAAAGAAAGACTTTTGCAGTTGCTAGAGAGACAAGAAGCAGAGGACTTCGATATGGTCTTTTTTTTTTTTTTAATACCAGAAGTAAACATTTGTTGTGGGTCAGGGAAGTGATGGAGGAGAGTTCATAACAAGGGTAAGCCATGACTGTTTCCTGAATAAGGACAATAAGGATGATGACCAGAAAGACCAATGTTGGAGTGGTCACTGTATGTCAGGCATTGTGCTGTATTCTGTGCATGCATGGTCTCACGCTACCCTCACAACAACCTTGTGAGGCATCTACCATTAATTAGTTAGTTAATTAATTAAATACGAGTGGTTGATTAATTTATCTGGGAGGCACAGGCTTGTGGGTCTACCTGAATCCACCTTGTTACCCTTCACCACTATGTGCTGGGTTATGCTCTTTACATTTGAATAATAGTAACCAAGTGCTATTTAATTTATCTATGGCATGTGATTTCAGTGTTAATTTTTTCATATTGTGGTACTGCTATCAAAATCAGAGGCAATTATATGCTTTGGCCTGTAGAGATGACAGGTCTCACCAAGAAAATATGTGTTACAGGAAAGTCAGCTGTTGGAATTAGAATGAAGTGACTCATTTTAGCCTATCTTTTTTATTTAAAAAAATTTATACAATGAAAGCAATCTAAGAAAATTGGGGGAGGGGGGAAGGTTGCTTGTTTCTTGATTGTTATTTTATTTTAATGTGATGATGTTTCCATTCAATAGTGATACAGAGAGGAGGGCATTGGGAGGGAGATCGGGACATATAACTGGAGAAATAGGGATGAATAAGTACAATAGTTGGTGAAATGTTTACTGGTAGAAGGAATTCTTGTATTTGTTTCCAAGGATGAATTAAAAGAACATAAAGCAATACACTCAGAGTATAGAATTTCAAACTAAGAAGTGGAAGGCAAAAGAGAATGGCATTTCTTATGCATCTGCGATGTTACATCTACTTTCAATATTCTTTGCGATCTTGTTAATACTTTTACTGGGTTGATATTGTCTGGCTCATTTTATAGTCACAAATAGTGAGGTTCACAAATATTCAGGGAGGCAGCTCAGATTCAAAGGCATGATCTTTCCAGCTATAAAACCTGCGACCTCCTCAGTCCTCCCTGTTGCCCGTCAAACATTTTAAAGTGCGTCCTAGATGTAAGAGGTTGTACGTAAAGTGCTGCTGTTGGAGGAAGTTGCCTTTCCCCAGAAAAGAATTAAAGTAAGACTGTCCGTCTGTTTGGGAGATGTGAGTGCTCCTTTGTGGAGAGCAGGGGACTCCAGAAAAATTCTTCGGGAGCTCTCTGGGCTTTGATTCTGATTACCAACCTAGTGTTGAGACTGGAATGACACTGGCTTACTCAACGCAAGTTTCTTTTTCTCTCTAAAGAAAGCAGTCGGGAGGTGGGCAATCTAGAGATCAGATTGTCTGATCAAGTCACCAGAGATCCAAGTTCCTCTCCTTTTCTCTTTCTATTCTTCTTTCTTTCATTCAAATTTATTTTATTTCTTACATTTATTTTGATTTATAGTTGAGATACAATAGTCTATTAGTTTCAGGTGTGCAGTATAGTGGTTCAACACTTACATGCCTTACAATGTGCTCACCACATAAGTCTGGTACCATCTGTCACTGTGCATAGTTATGATGATGTTTATTTTTAAGCATATTTGCTGTGCTGTGCATCCTATCCCCATGGCTTATTTTATAAGGAGTTTGTACTTCTTAATGCCCTTCCCCTTTCTGCCCCATAAAACATGAGGCTTCCATCCTTACATTGTTCATCTCACTCTCCAAGATGGCTGCTGGAGGTCTAGCCATTGGATCTTTGCTCTCGGCAAGAAATAGAAGGAAGTTTGAGAAGGGTGGAAAGGCAACTGCCTACTCTTTGACCCCCTCTTAGGGGGCTTTCTCAAAACTCTCGCACACAGACCTCACAGGACATCTCATTGACCACCCTTAGCAACAAGGGATTTTGCAAATAAAGTCTTTAGGGTAGGCACATTGCCATTCGGATTAATTATAGGGTTCTATTACTAAGGGAAAAAAAAATGGGATATGGAGATTGGATAAGCTACTTGAAACATTAGTCACAATCAACTAATCAGGTACTCACTCCCAGTGGCAGGACTTCCAATATAAATTCATTGCAACAACATCCTCATTGCCATGTGTGGTCTGGGATCATTAACAAATAATTGGATCAGCTGCCCACTCCAGGGAGAAGCCATGCAACAGTAGGATTTAGAGAGTGTGCGTGTGTTTGAAACCTTGCAGTCTGGGGACTGTCGCCATGGATTGGGAAAAGGAGGAATGACTCACAGATGTTAATAGAGCTTAGTCATCACCCTTCTGGATCCTTGTAAGCCACGTACTAATCAACCAGGAGAGAGACAGCCATGTGAAGCTGCAGTCCCTGTTGGCTCCAACCCAAATAGAGAGTCCCCACCCATGCATCCTTCCAGCTCGTTTCTGTGTATTGCATTTAAAAATATTTATTTTATTATGAGCAATGAAATAATCATGGAATCATAGGGCCAGAAGGAACCCAGGGTAATTTTCTCATGGAAGCAGGACTCCGTCCATCCTTTCCCCAGCTGGCTGTTCAAAGTAGGTGTTCCATCAGTCACCCTGCAAACTCCAAGCCTTTGGACTTATTAAACGCTTTAAGAGTTTTATCCATCTACCCTTGAGTTAGTTTTAACAACCCTCGAGATTTTTCTGTCTTTCTCCATCCCGACTCCCACTTCCTCCCAAGGTCTGGGACACAGTCTAGCTAGGTGCAGGGGCGGGGCCTGAATTTCCATCCCGCAGCCTCTCCTCCAATCAGCCATGTCATGGTGGAATTTTTATTGGCCATAAATTTTTTTACTGGCTAGATTAATGTGATTGAAAGCATCACACCCAGTAAATACCGTCTGCTATTTGCTTTAGCAATACCTGTGGAAAAGGGCGACTTGGGACCCAGGCACCGTGGAGCTGGTGAAACCATTGGCTGTGCAGACCTCGTTGGGGGCCCCTTTGACGGATGACCAGGAGTCACTCTTGGAGGGAGGTCCGCCCAGCAAGAGGCCCCATCGGTGCATGCCACTGCCTTGTGGAACCATGATTCACTCCACTGACTATCAAAGCTTTCTACAACTTTGTTGCTGACTTTTGACCAGAGGTTCCCTTTCAACGCAAGGAAAATCTGCCTAGAGAGAGGAGGAGAGAAAGCCCATTACGGGAAATAAATGGCAGCCGTGTTCCTGGCGGTCTCGGTTTTATGGCCCGAGGAGCTCCAGCTCGAGCCTGCCCTGCGGTGCTGCCCAGTGGACGTGCATGGGGCCATTTCACGGAGCATGGTTTATGTAAGCATGAAGTATAACAACAACAAGGGGGAGATTCAATAAAACCTTGTTTGATGGCGAGCGCTCCCCCACAACACACACTTCCACGGGCCCAAGGAGGGGGTGTTTATAAAAGCGCTGCCCTCGGAAACCTGCCTTCTCAGAAAAGCGCCTTCTGACACGGGTTTGGAGAGAAGGCATGGGAGCCGGGAGCCTGGGGTCCCCATCTGTTTTCTCCCCTCTGACCTCTGGTTGTTTGACTTTGTGGTCATGACCCTGGATTGAGTGAGGTAGATGGTCTGTGAAGATGTTCGGACCGCCTCGCCCTCGTGCCTCCCAGCAGTGCCTGAGCCTCCTGCTCTGCTCCTTCCTGGAAGAAATACCAGGACTTCACATAAAAAAAAAAAAAAAAAAAAAAGAAGTTAGAAAATAGAAACACAGTGTATGTGGTAGGTTGCTAAGGGGATCAAAGATTGAAATACAGCCTCAAAAGTTGCATGTCCATAGAGAAACCCCAAACTTTTCCTAAACCCAACCTGGAACTGAATTTCTTTAGTCTCAGGGCCAGCTTTTAACCATTAGATGATCTGCAGTTAGAATGCTGGCAACGGCTAAGTTGGGTGGTAGCTGGAGAGAATTCTCTTTTTATTTTATTTTATTTTATTTTATTTTCTAAAATATATATTTTTATTGATTTCAGAGAGGGAGAAACATCAATGATGAGAGAGAATCATTGATGGGCTGCCTCCTGCACACCCCTTACTGGGATCAAGCCCACAACCTGAGCATGTGCCCTGATCTCGAGTCCAACTGTGACCTCCTGGTTCATAAATTGACACACAATCACTGAGCCATACCAGCTGGGCGGGAATTTTCTTTTTAAATTGAGTCTCTTGGGTAGATGGTATTGGCAAGGTTGCCATGTCCTTTTGATGCCAACTCCAAAGAACCAGAACGCCTTTCCCGGGCCAGAGTCTGATCGGGGTTTGGATCTGCAAGTTGGGAAGAGAAAACCTGATGAAAAATGTTATGGAAAGACCAAAAATGTGATGAGGAAAGAAAGAAAAGGCTAACAAGTCAGGAAAGATATAGGAAAGAGAAAGGGCACGTGATTACATGTAAAAAGGCCAGGAAGGAGGCAATGATAAGGAAGAGATACCTGGAAAATATATCTAAAAATAAAAAAAAAACAAAACATATTTTGCTCGCCCTAGCCTGTTTGGTTCAGTGGATACAGTGTCAGCCCATGGACAGAAGGGTCCCAGGTTCATTTCGAGTCAAGGGCACGTACCTGAGTTGCAGACTCAATCCCCGGGCCTGGTCTGGGCATGTGCGGGAAGCAACCCATCAGTGTGTCTCTCATTTCGAAGTTTCTCTCTCTCTGTCTCTCCCTCTCCCTTCTACTCTCTCTCAAAATCAAGGGGAAAATATCCTCAGGTGAGGATTAACAAAAAACAAAACAAAAACACATTTTGCTTGAAATCACAAAGTTGACTTCATCAGGGCTGCCGATAGTTGTGAAATTTCTGGCTCACATTTTCCCCTCATGCCCTCTCCTTCCTTCCACCGACATGACTGAGCCCTCCCAGGACCAGAGACAGTGTGGGCGCCCGGCCCGTGTTTGTGAATGGGGAGGGCTCCCATAGTCGTTATGTGGATTTTTGCTGTATTGATTGGGGAGGGTCGGAGGGCGGGGGGAGAGAGGGAGGAGGCCTTGATGAATCACAGAAACAGCCTTTTACATGAAACACCATCCCGTTCACCACCAGCCAGTGGCTCTAATCTCGGCCGAATGTGCAGTGTTTATTTTTCCAAGCATGGGGCCTCCTATGACTCATGGTCCTCAGATGCTACTTGCTAATGGACCCTTGTACAAGTCAAGAATGTGACACACGGCGAGACACGCAGCTTAACAATCACAAACAACAGCATGGTTAATGGGGGGTGAAGCTGCGGTGACATGTGTCACACCAAAGAGCCGACGCCTGCTGCTCCCTGAGGCCACAGATGAAGGGTCCCCGGATTGTGCAATCCTGATAAAATGTTGCCATCTGTTGGCATCTTGTGTAAGCAGGCTCCGACATACGTAGCATTGATGTTTTTCCAGACGGCCTCTCACATGTCCCCAGGGACAGGATGTGTGAAAAGCGCTGGGGAAAGAGCAGAACCTGGCAGCCTGACCTCCGAGGAAGGGAAAAAGAACAGCAGTCTCAGGGTTCAGGTCTGGAAGGTGGCAGCAAGCTGGCCTGATCTCTTCCGTCCAGGCCTGGCGGGAGCTACCATTACCAGAGGCTGCTGCCAATCAAGGATGGATCCTGGGATTTTGCTTCAGAAATGGTGTCAGATCATCTTGGGGAACATGCGTTCATCCCCACAATGAATTCAGAGGGTTTTCCATCCACGGGACCTTTCGTTACTGCCAGAGAGTCAAAGGCAAGGATGTTAAGCTATAAAAATTGTACATATGATGGGCAGGATGGTAAATTATAATCATCCAAAAATACATTCTGAAGAAATGTGACAAAATTGCTT